>NC_135789.1:3587500-3911666 GCF_051106095.1 Pogona vitticeps
GGCGGAAGATGCCCATGGGATAAACAGTGAGACAATGCCCCATTAATTGATCCCGAGGTTCCCTCCAGTCCCCCGGTGGGGCATTGAGGGTCAAAGGTTGGCGGCGGGTCGGAGGTACTGTGTGATTTGGGAGCGTTCCCCCCCAGCCTGCCTGACTCCCAGCCATCCTTTTCCCTCCCTCACCCTAAACTTAAGAACAAGGGACGCACTTGGTCCTGGTGGGGATTTCCCATTGTCCCCAGCTGAATGTCTTACAATGTGCCCTTCTTTTCTAAGCTTTTCTCGCCTCTTTCTAAAGCTCCCAAGCCCTGACCTCTTCTCTTCAGCACCTTGCTGTGGGTCACCCATGAATAGCCTCTTGCCTTGGAGGGGGTGTGTATGTCAAAGTGGAGAGCGGTGGGTGCCTCCTCCCCACAGACGTTGACCTCTCTCCTTGGCCGCCTCCCTTACTAAAACCTCTCTCCTCTTCCATAGATCTCCATAGGAAGTGAATCAGTGTTGAAAGGATGGTGCGCGGGGGTGGGTGGGTGTGTACGTTGTGGGGGGAAATTATCCAGAAATTCTCAGCCATATCCTGCAAGGGTTGGAAGCACCGGACAGGCTGCGCCTCAGGAAGAAGCAGGCTCTCTCTCTCATTTTCTGTTTGCCTTCCAAATTAGTAATTCCTTGCAGCTCTCGGCCATGCTCGGCTCCAGTGTGCCTCATGTGCTTCTGATTAACTTCAGAAAACAAGCACTGCTGTTTCAGAACAAGAGTCAGGCCACAACCGTGAGGATTTAAGAGGAGAAGAGAATGAATTCCTCGGTGGGAGAAAGAGGTGAATGAGGATAAACTACTGAGATTTTGACTTGAGCTTAAACCTGCTGAGATTGTTGGCGTTTTACTGGGAAAGCGCAAAGGTCTAGTGCTGGGCTTGTGACTGTTGAAGAGAAGCAATTGTTCTTGGAGATGCAGAAAAAACCAAAGAGGGGAGGGGAGAGGAGGGGACTTATGAACTGAGGCAATCCAACCATGGATAGTTGTAGAAGGAAAATGAAAGAGGGAGGCAGAAGGTCTGGGAATAGACAGGTGGGATGTGTGGACAGGTGTGGGTAAGTGGTTTCCCATTGCTAACCTGGAGATGCTGTGGTTCTCCTACTCCTACCTCAACACTTGGAACTCTCCCCTGCCATCATCAATCCCTATGTACAAAAGTATCCGTATTTCTTATGGCTAGAGGGTACTCAGATCTGTAGCTTCAACATAAGGCCCTGCTGGTTACTTCTGTACGGTTGGCTGGTAACACAAGGTCAATTACTTTTCTATTGGTACAGCCTTCTCTGTGCTGGCTGGATAGCTCAGTGGGTTAGGTCTCTGGCTGCGGAGCCAGAGGGTGGGAGTTCGATTCCCCCACTGTGCCTCCAGAGAGAAGAGCCAGCCTGGGTGGCCTTGGGCAAGCTGCACAATCCCAGGGATCCTTCCCCAGAGGAAGGGAAAGGGAAACCACTTCTGAGTATTCTCTACCTAGAAAACCCTGGAGAGGATCACCATAAGTCAGAATTGACTTGATGGCACATGATCATGATGATGATGACTATACGCTGATAGCCAACTCACCCACCATGCCCATTGTGCATACACTGAAAAGGTTATGCATCAGCCTCACAAAGGATTGCCTTCGAAAATCCAAATGATCACAATGATCAGAGTGACACACATTCTACACTTCTGATCTGTTTATATTTTCCACAGTAGGTGGAAATACGACGGATCATGGCTGGACAGGAAACAGCAATCTCAGAAGTTTATCCATAATGCGAATCACATATTTTAATACATAGGGGTTTGGGTTTACTTCACAGATTTTACCTCTTTGCTTGTGATCAGTTTTTGTTTGCAGTGGTGTGCCTGCAAATGTTGAACAGAATTCCTCCATGGCTGATAAGCAACAGGCAAGTGTTTTTTATATTATAAGATATGCTATTTTATTTTATTTTAGTTTTGGTTGTTTAGTTTGTTGTTGTTTTAAATGCTGCCTGTCTCAAGTTAGCTGGTGAGGAAGCCACTTTGAGGAGGCCTGTTAAAAATCTAGTCAGCTTCCACTCTGTGAGAATATAAAACCAGAAGTGGTTTGGGGGCTCGTAAGACTCTTCCATGGACAAAACTCTTGCAAAAGCGCAAGCTACTTTGCTGACCACGTTCCTGTTTAGTTCCAAGTCTGCCCTTGTTCGATTTCTGCCAGCCAAAAGCCGAGGGCCACAGGAAGCGAGTCTGTACGGCTTTTCTTCTCACAGATGGGCTTTCAATTCTAGCCTGCAGCTTCCAGCTGGTTGGGAAGTGTCTGTCTGTGTGCACACACGCAAGCCGCCTCGAACACGCTCAAACCGCTCCTCTTTAATCCTGGCTTCTTTTTTTAAACTTTCGCAGCAACACAGACCTTGCGTAGGGAGTTTGTTCTGGAGACCCACATCTCGAGCTAAAAACAGGAGCCTCTCCAGGCAGGAAAGAGAGCCAGTGGGTTGGTTGGAAGGCAAAGCACCAACCAGATGGTTGTGGAGGACGGAGGAACCGGAGGGAGCTTCCCATGTGTTCTCCTTTCCACACGGGCCTCTGCTGATGCTGCTTCTCGGCAGGCCTGCTGTGGCCAGGATAAAAAGAAGATCCTGCTGGCAGAGAGAGTTTCAGCTTTTATGTCTCCCCGCTTCTTTATCTTTTTTTTTCCTAACACACTGAGAGTAACCCTTGGGAAATTTTGTTTTGCTCAAGAGATGCAGTTTGATCTTTTGCAATGTAAAACCTGCACTGTGAATGGCACTGAATACAAACAGCTTCCCCTGTTGTATTGGATGCGTGAGTTGACATTCGGTCTCTTAACCTCACCGAGATCTGACCCACAGGATCTGTGTGGGTGTGAAGCTAGGGAAAAAGGATTTTAAAAAAGGCTTGGAACTATTACTATTTGAATTGCACATCCCATAAACCTCTGACCAGGTTAGAATGCTGTCCCATTGCTAGTACTGAAGTAAGATTCAGTTCTTAGCAGCGGTCTCTGTGATTTACACCTGTGGGTTTTGCACCCACACAGAGATGCACCCAGAACATTAAAGAGCCAGGTAGGTTTTGCTAGGAAGAAATCCCACCTCAGCTCCTCCACTGCTTATATAATCATCATCAGCATCAGCATCTTAGAACTGCAAAGCTGGAAAGGACCCTGTGGATCATCACATCTGTCTCCTGTTGAGGAAGCTCAGTGGAGGGAATCGAACTCCCAACATCTGGCTCCAAGCCAAATACCTTAACCACTGAGCTATCCAGCAGTTCATCCTTAAAAGGTTTCCTCCGTTTTGTTTTTTTTTAAAATCTACCATCCTAGCAGATCAGCTGTACTAGTTCAAAGCCTTACTTTGCTAAGTTGTTTCTGCCATATTTTCTTCACAGAGAAGGTGCAATGCTTACTCTCCTCTGGTCAGTTACAGCGAATTCACCTTCAGCTTCCTAGATGTGAATTCACAGCAGGTCAATTTGTGTTGTATAATCGCATCCTGAGAGAGAAAGATTTTCATGCCTTTATTTGTCTGGGGTTTTTTTTACCTTTTATGTCTATCATGGGTTTATTTTAAAAAGGGGATGCTGTCGACTGTTCCCTCCAGACAGATACACCAAATGCCATCTTTGTCACAAAGAGGGACATTCTTCTGTTTTCTCTTTGCTGCAGTTTTAGTGAGTCTCAATCAAGAAATAATAAATCATGTATTCACCTTTATGTTTGTGAGGAACGTCTCCAGGTGGCCAATCTAGCAGCTAAAAATAAGCCTCTCAAAACAACTTCTACCTCTATCAGCAACAGTCGATTTCTAGTTCCCTATTTGAGCACGATCCTGAAAGCAGTCCAATTAGCATTGGTATCTACAATTCTAACACAGAGAACCATGTCCAACTGCACTAGTGTTGATAGACCAACTGTAGGCTTTTCTTCCACAAACGTCAGAGAAGTTAGTGGAATTATATCATTATGACTATTTGATGTCCTCATTTAGCTGACTTTCTAAGAAATCCCAAGTCACGAGGAAGAGCGGGCTGGGCAGGCACGAAGAGCAGCAAGTTTCATTTGGCTTTCGTAATGTGTCAAGGAAGTGGTTTGAAAAGCCTAGCTGAAAATCCATCCACATGCCAAGAGTCTTCTGAAGGAAATCCCCTAGTGTGAGTTTGATCTTGTCAAGGATGGGTTGTGCGAATCCAGAACCGCTGTACTTGCGTGGGAGGGTGGCTGCTTGTCAGCCAAGGCCGAGCAAACAAATATGTTTGTGTGTCTGAGAGAGAGAGTCCTGCAATCCCTATGTGTATGTATTTTAATTTATTACATATGTACATAGAGGCAAACAGACCACTCACAATTGGGGCTGGGGGGGGGGAAAAATTGGAAGATGTTATCAGCCCCATATCCCTTTTGGGAACTGCATGGGAGTATGGTTTCAGTGCCTCAGAAAACAAAGCCGTGACCATGTGGGTGGGATGTACACTTGTCCAACCTCATTCTGAGAGACTGCCGTGCTCAAGTCCTTTTCCTTCCAGTCATTTCCACCCTCCCCGAATCACTAGGCCTTGGGGTGAAAATTTCTGCTCCTGCTGAATTGTAACTAGAACACCAATTCAGCTTTTCTGCTCACAGCTTTCGAAAAGGGATGCATTTGATTTTTAAAAAGAAAGAACAGGACAGCACTTCAGAGATTCTGAGGCTGACCTGAGGAGGTTGGTGAAGGCAGGGAAATGAGAAAGAAAATGGGGTGGCATTGGTGGATGGGTCACCCGTCTCAGTCAAACGAGGTCCTGTCAACTTCTGTACTTCCTTCGGCCTGTTGATATAAGCTGGCACGCCTTTTCCATGTCAAACTGCAGGATAGCTCCCTGGTTTAGGATGTTGGGCCTTCTTCACAAGGGTTGGATTTGACTATCCGACCTATAGGGTCACTTTCAGCTCTGCCGTTCTGCGTTGATGATGATGATGTTGTTAAAGGAGCTTCCAAGTTTCATTCAAAGGTGCAAAAGGAGAACCACAAAGACGCCTATGCATTAAACATGGGGCAGACTTCTGGTTTTGTCCTCTAAACTACAGAACGCCTGATAAAACCAGAGAGGTACAGCTAGTTTAGGCTGCGGGAAGCCTGGGGGAATCAGCTGAGAATGCTTGATTGCTTACTATCTTTTGAATAAGCTGGACATTTCAGTCAGCTTTTCTTTTTCTTTTTTTAAATCCCAAATAAATATAAATGTGTGAATGCAAGATTTTAAAAAACAGAATATAATCAATAATCATGAAACGGGTTCCAGGGCATTAAAAACACTGAAATGCTATGGTAGTTAGCAAGCGTGAATATACTGTGTAAACTGGCACTATTTCTTCAAGACAACCTCCCCTGGTTTTCTTGATCTGGAGCCCTCTGCCTGGAGTATGACATCTGCAGAGGCCCATAAATCATCCCCTAGTCCCCGCTGTCTGCTGTCCAGCAAGGTCTCCGTGCATCCTGGCCCTCTCTTGCCTCGAACCTGTGGGGCATTTCTCTGGAAACTGACGCACATACGGCTGGCGGGCCAGTGCTTCCCTCCAGATGTGCTCCTTCGCTGAGCCAGCTGCATCCCAAGAGATGATGGAGATTGATGCCAGGAAACTTGCCGTCAGCTTGGGAGGCTTTGTCACACTAGCTTTGCTGCAGCCCGTTTAGTTTCTTTCTTTCTTTCTTTCTTTCTTTCTTTCTTTCTTTCTTTCTTTCTTTCTTTCTTTCTTTCTTTCTTTCTTTCTTTCTTTCTTTCTTTCTTTCCCTCTCTGCCTGCCTGCCAGAATTCAGCAAGATGTGTTGTTTTTGTTCTCTATAGGTTTATCCTAGCCTCTTCTGGTTTAATATGTGTAGCTTGAGATGCATGCAGAAAAGTTTTCCCTCTGTTTTAGCCATTGTTTAGGATGTGGATGTCTGTGTTATTTCTTGCTTCCCAGTTACCCCCATTTTTACTGTAATTCTCTGGCAGTGCACCCTTTACATCCCTATTCAAGGAGGAATTAAACATTTGATTTCTCAGCTTAACCACTGAGCCCCACGGGACAGAGGTTAAACTGCAGGGCTGCTGCCCAAACTCTGCTCACAACCCGGGTTTAATTCCAGGTAGCCGACTCAAGGTTTCGTCAGTCATCCATCTTTTCAAGGTTAGCAAATTGAGTACCCCGCTCACTGGATGGGGAGGCAATGTGTAACCTATATAATTACATTATAAACTGCCCAGAGAAGGCTCTAAATTCCATGAGACAGTATATAAGCAGTATAGTTTGCTTTTGCTTTATATCCCAAATGTGCTTACCAAACTTCAGTCTAATACTTGGGTATTCAAGAGGGCGATATCTGGTGCTGAGCAGTCTGGATAATATAAAAGATCTCACTTTGAGGGGAAAATAACAGGCAAGAATTAACAGTTTGGGCATTCTGTGTCTCCCCCCCCCTTTTTTTTCTTTTTTTGTTTTGTCTGCCAGAGACTTGGGATATATGTGATGCAGAACCAAGTGGGTATATTCAGAGTGTGATTTACTGTGCCTTGCTTGAACAGCAGGGGTGGGAGCCAGTGAGGGGGCTGGGCTGGTGGGGACCTCAGCCCCCAGCGGCCTTGGATGTGATCCGCAAGCGACGGCTGTCTCCACTCTGATAGATTTGCTGTCACCTCTCTTGGGCAGGAGGTGACAGATTTCTGCATCGCGTGAAGCCAAAACCAATAGCCATCCATCAACCCCCGGACAGATGGACAGTCAGGAGTAGGAGGGGAGACGGAAAGGATGGAGGGGTGCGTGGGTGGCTAAGAAGCAATACTTCCCAGGTGGTCCCCTCCCCATGCGCTGGTATGACAGACGAATGGGCCCCTCATGTGTGCTCAGGCTAGTGTGCCATTGCAAGGGTATATGCGCCTTGAGGAGGAGCATCATGAGTCTCTAGGCTTGGGTAATTAAAAAGATGCACTGCCCATTAACACCATTGTCTCATGTTCTTAATATAGGCCTATAGCACTTCGTTCCATAATAGGTCGCTGCCTTCCAACCTTACAGGTTTGTTAATTTCCCGGCCCTCTCTGGTGGGGGTACCCTGGTGATTGAACCCAAAGCCCTGGAGATGGTTGGCTTCCAGTTTGCTAATAGAATGCTCTGACTGCTGAAGAACTCTGTGGCTTGTTGGCAGCTCCGTGCACTGAGGGACTCACACCCTTCTGCACCCGACGACACCAACTCCCTCCATAAATTGCAGCCGCCTCTGTTGCTCTTTGTCACCATTTACATCCCTTCCCTTGGAATCAAAGCCTGCCCCTCCTTCTGCTAGGGTGTCCTCTGTTCCTTTCTTGTGTTGTGCCTTAGAAGGAGGGTCACTGGTGCTGTGTGTGGTCACATAATGGACTTTCTGCTTCTCCAGAAACAGTTGTTGTGTGGGTCCTCTTCTTGGCAGAGTTTCCGTGCTTGGTAGGTTTTTCACTTCACAACCTGCAGATGAATTGCTTCTCCATCTCTCTCCCCTGCCACCATGTTTTATGAGTTCTCCCTTTGATGGTCTGCAGTGCCCTCTCTTGCAAGGTTTGGGTGTCCATAAAGGCTCCACATTCTTTTCTCCCACAAAAAAGGTCCTTCAAATAACAATATCCCCAGAGAGGGGAAAAATTCAATTAACTCCCCTTGGTACCTTCACCCCGCTTTCTGTAATTGCTCAAGACTTCCTTCAGATATCTTTTCATAGGCCTTTACCCCAATTTTTCTGTTGGAGAACTGCTCTCCTCTTGGATTTTGAAGTTAACCCTAGATTTCCAGAAGCGGGTGGGAGGTCTGTCCTTCGGCTAGCCTAAGTCTCAGCTTTGCTGGAAAACAGTCAAACAGTTAATGGTTCTCATTTGCTGGCCATTTTTTAAAGCCCAAAACTTCTGGTGCGCTAAAGGTTAAGAACCACTGCAATTGCTGATGGCCTTATCCAAAGGAACATTTCAATTATCTCCTGATTATAGAGCGGTAGGAAGCTGCCATACATCAGGTCCGATTGTATCCCCATTCTTGTGAAGGGCTGTGTTTATTCTCAGTGGTAAATACTTTTCTCCAGCAGTCTTTAGCAGAAAAAGATTTTCCAAGGAACTTTTTCCTGATAGCTTTGGGTTGGAGGTGGTGTAGTTTGAAGCTGGGAAGGTCTGCATGTGTTGAAAGTTGGACTGTAACAAAGGAGTTGCCTCTTCTGATTTGGTAGGAATTTATTTAGGACTTGGGAATTCCTTACCAAAGCTTAAACCCGGGATTCCCAACCATGGGTCCCCATATAGTCTTGGATTACAACCCCCAGAAATCTTGGCCAGCACAGCTAGTAATTAAGACTTCTGGGAATTTTAATCCAAGAACATCTGGGGACCCAAGGCCGATCTGAGCCTTCTGTGCCTCTTAACAGGAAGGCATGGACCATATACAGACCTGGGCAAAATCCGGCCCTCCAGATGTTGCTGAACTGGAACTCCCAGCAATCCTAGCCCACACAGCCAATAGTGAGGAGTGTTGGGATTTGCAGTTCAGCAACACCTGGGGGGCCGCATTTTGCCCAGGTCTGCGGTAGGCCAAACTTGTAGCTGATTGCTCATTCTGATTCCAATTTCACATAGAACATAGACAGTTATATTCTGGATGCATATAGACAACATTAACAGCTTTTTGGGGGTCAGATCAAATGTACTGTCTAACACAGCCACCCAGATACCTCTGGATATTCACGAGAGCAAAGAGCTAAACCTCCCTCTTCCTCTTCACACTGTGTGTGTGTGCGTGCGCGCATGCATGCAAACCAAACACCCGTGTTCCTGCATATTGTGCTAACAGACCCGTGAGACAATTTGGCTCGTGTCTTAGCTGGTGCCCTGGAACTATTGATCTATTAGCCTCTGGAAGAGGCATGGTGGGAAGGTATTTCTTATCTGCTGAAGTGAAGGAACCAGCAAAAAAAAACAAAAAAGTATTTGCAGATAGGAATTTTACGACCCTAAAACAACGTGAGGCTCGATGTCACAAACCCAGTTAAAGATGGTCTCAGAATGAATCGCTTAGAAACAGAACTTTTTTCCCCTTGCCACTACATACAATGTCATCTGATTGGTCCATCTGTCTTATCTGTCTACCTGTCCGTCCATCCATCCCTCCATCCATCCATCAAGGCAAGGGTATAAGGAGCCTGCTTCGGCTTAGGGGACTTCAGCAAAAATCATAGGAACTACATTCCCATGAGGGTCTCTAGATAAAGAGGAGAGTGGTCTTTAGCAGCGAAGACCACCTCGAGACCATTTGCCACCTGAGGCAAAATGCAAAATAGCATTGGTATAATATTGTTAAGGTGATGTCGGAGGGCAAATCTCTCTAAGTTTGTCAACAGGGCTGGCCTAACCATTAGGTGAGGCAAGGCAATTGTTTCAAGCGGGAGACACCGCAGTGGCTTTGTCCTTCCTTCCTGGCCCCTGGACATTCACCCATGTTGAGAGGGCAGAGTTATGTGCTTGCTCTCCTCACAGGCAGCTCAGGAGCCAGTCAACCTGAGAGTCACCAGTTTGGTTCATTTCTGGCGTGACATCTTGTCTTTCAGCTTAGGCAGTGAAACAGACTGGGTCTGCCCTGTCTGGCAAACTGGCTGTCCTCTCCCTTGGCAAAGATAGAGCTTGTGGGGGGTGTCCATCTATGGGGCCTGCCCCAAGTCCTTTTGCTGCCTGAGGCAATGGGCAAGAATCTTACTTCAACACTACGGATGAAACAGCATTTTCTATTACATTTTAGGCCATTGGGCGAGATGGCTAGCTTGATGGGTTTAGGGCCATATGGGATATACTACATTTATATCCTCCGTTGCCTCATCTCTTCTCGCCGCCTCTGGGGTTTATTGATCACTGGACACAACCACAACATTCTGCCTAACGGTAGGGCCAGCCACCATTACCTTGTCTGTTTGCCACTAGCTTGAAAGCTGTGGGTACTTTCTATGAAGCTTTGAGCCTCCTCCTCTGTCAAAAGGGAAAGCTGCGGTGCTAAAGGAAAGGGTCATGTTCCCCTTTAATTCACATGTCTCCACCTTAACCTTCAAAAATAAATGTGGGAGCTCTGGCTTGCGTTTCAAGCCCCAAACTGGTTCCTATTTGCCTTTTCCCAGCAAGTCCGCAGCGGTCCAAAGGAGGGCAGATCCAACAGAGAGGGCCACTTGCTTCATGGACCTGAGGCAGACTGGCAGCCACACAACAGCCCTCGCCTGGGCTTTTGATATGGATGCTTTGCGACGGGGGGGGGGGGGAGGGTTGCTGGAGGAGGCACAGAGCGCCAGAGGGCTCGGAGCAGGGGCTTCCTCCCACTCTCCCTTCGCCAGACAGCTCCCAGTCAGCCAGAATGCCAAGACCAGCTTCGGGTTGGCGTTCCTCACCGCAGCACAAACGGCTTCTTGTTTTTGTGGGGCGATCGCTTTGTCAGGGCCATCATTTATGCTCTTAATTCTCTCGGGGAGGGAAAGGATGTGGTGCCACCAAATGAATGGATGTTTTGACTCAGATGGGGGCTGGATGAATAGGTTGACTAAACCTTGATTGGGAACTTTGCGCATTGGCTGCTATCCCTCGTTAGTGGTTCCTGTGCTTTTACCAAAATCCTTCCCTTCCCTCTCTCCCCCCTCACTTCCTCCCGGCTTCCAAATACAATTTTTGAGCCAGGGCTCCAGTTTTTTTTAATTGTTTTTTTCCTCCCCAGTGCGATGGGAGATCAATGCTGGGTTAATGGAGCAGGCTCTCCAATCTGCGCTCGCTGTGCACAAGGGAAAGCGGGAGGCTAGGCGGCGGTGGGGGGAACGGATGGGGCTGGAAAGAACAGCTTGCTCTGGACACACAGCAGCTCTCTCTTTGCTTTTAGTTTTTGGGTTCCTTCCACAGAAAAAGTCCCTTTCAGGTCAAAAACTGAGGCCAAAGAAGGGATTACATTAGACTAAATGAAAGGTTCAGCCAGGGTTTGTGCGAACAGTTCCAGAGGAAGTGTTCCCCCCCCCACGCACAGAGTGTTGCAGGTTAATTAACAAAATTAGGAGACTATGGGTCAACTCTATGGTGTGGTTCTCTGTCACCTGTTGTCCGTACAGTACCTGAAATTCATTAATGTTCAGAGGTGCAATTCAGGAACACTTTCAGGACTGAGCAAACACAGACTTTCAGATGAAGTCTGTGTTTCCACCCAATGAAAGCCAATCATAAAGTAAAGCAAACTGTTCAAAGTACAAGAGGCAGGGAAAGCGCCTGCTGTGACAATCAGCCATATTCAGCACTTAAGGCATTCCCTCTTTGAACGTTGCATAGGGCCCTCGAATGGCGTACTTGGTAGGGGCGTAGAAACATGTCCTTAAAACATCTCACAATATATTTTTGTCACAGCTAGAGTAACAATTCCCTTCTATAATTAACCAGTGTGGTGTAGTAGATAGAGAGTAGTAGACAAGGACTCCTGTGGCCTGAATTCAAATCCTTGCTCAGCCATGAAAACTTACTGGGGGAATGGAACTGGTAAAGCCACTCCTTAAATATCTCACTTACCTTGACGGCACATAACAATGAATGATTAGTGATTGCTCTTCCGGATCTTCCCCCCCCCCCCCCGAGAATAATCCTTGTTCCTATCATCTGCTGCCTTTAGATCTTTTTGAAATAGAGGCACCGGGGACTGAACCTGGGAGACTGCTTTCTTATGCCCAAAACAACAGCAGTTTGGCCTTCTTGCCTGAACTGAGACCTGTGTTTCCTACAAACTCCACTCCTGGAAAAAATCCCAGCTTTGCAGAGAAGGGGGAAGGGGAGCCAAGCCCGAGAGATCTTGCACGGTCTCATCTATCACCTTGAATTGTGTTGCGGGATAAAATTACTCATCTGAGCCTAATGATAAATTAAATCAAGTCTGGAGTAAAGAGGATTAATGGTCCTGCATTTGTGCCGGCACCGGGAGAGGTGGTCACAAGCAGCAGCCGCCCCGGCTGGCTGCAGAGAGTTTTTAAACGCTCATTAAAAACAATAAAGCTGATTGTCGGGTGGAGATTTCCTCATTTTCCAAAGCAGGCAAGCAGGGCCTCCCTGGGGAGGTAAGGAAGGTGTGAGGTGCTTGCATTTCCTTCGCAGTGTATGGGTTTTATTATTTATCAGGTAATAATAGAGAACTTTTTTATAACGTGCAAAAGGGCTGTAACACACTTCCAATGATTCCCAGCCAACGTGACGCAAGACATGAGTAATTCAAATACTTTAAAGCTTCCAATGGGCCCAGAGAACTCTTTCTAGCTGAGGAGTTTGTCTGCAGTGTCTCTGCACAATTTAGTGTTCAATTACCCACCACTAGAGGAGGCTGCTTGCAGTATCTCTGCATGAATCACTAGAAAGGGACCCCTTTTTTTGTTTTTACAGTTACCGACGCTGCTTATTGTTGGCAAAAGAGGGATCCTGGAAAGAAGGTGCAAGCTTTAGAGACATTCCAGGAGGCAAAATTATAGAAGCTTAGTGAGGTGTTTGTGGCCCTTTCCCGAGAGCTTTCCCGTGTGTCTATTGGAGAATGATCTGCCTTTGGAGTAGGTTGCATGCAGTGTGCAACATACGTAGATCAGTTGATTTAACAAGTTTCATTCATTGAATTGCAGTATTCTTGTTAGAACTAACATTTGGATTCAATAATAATCACATGCTGTCAAGTCAATTCTGAGTTATGGGTTATGGCAAACCTTTTCAGGTTTTTCTAGGTAGAGAATATGCAGAAGTGGTTTCCTGTTCCCTTCTTCTGCTGGGGATCCCTGGGACTGCACAGCTTGCCCAAGGCCACACAGGCTGGGTCCTCTCCTGGGAGCCACAGAGGGGAATCGAACTCCCAATCTCCATAGCCAGAGACCTAAACCCCACTGAGTGTGTGTGTGTGTGTGTGTGTGTGTGTGTGTGTGTGTGTGTGTGTGTGTGTGTGTGTGTGTGTGTGTGTGAGAGAGAGAGAGAGAGAGAGAGAGAGAGCAAGTGAGCGAGCGAGAATGAGAGAGAGAGAGAGAAGCTCTCCTAACCTGTAACAGATGCTGTGATGGGAGGACTGATAATTAATATTGTGGATGTGATACAAGGTGGAAAAAGAAAAGAAACTCAGACCTGCCCCACCCATTCACTGACTATCCTCCACCCACCCCAAGCCTGATAAATAAATCTAATGCCCCAAGGGTGGGGAAAGGAAGGGCACATAAAAAAAAAATACACAAGCAGGCTGTGGCAACTGGGACAAGGGGATTTCTCTTTCCGTCTCTTGGGTTTGGCCTTGTTTTATTATTATTCCTTCTCCTTTTTCAAAAGCAAATAGACCACAAGAGGAAACATGTCACGGTACAAACTATAACCAGATGGTTAGGGTGTGGGTGGAAAGGGGCGGAAGGGGAGGGGGTTTTGCAGTTCTCCAAACGGAACATGTTTGTCAAAAAGAGGAGGCAGCGGCAGTGAAAGAAACCTCTTTGTTTTGGCTTCGTGGTGGGTTTCCCGGGGGTGTGTGTGTGTGCGAGGGAGGACTCCTTCTGAGGAAGCTTCGAGGAGGGGCAGCTGGTGGAAGGTGGACAAAACCAGCGTTTGGTTTGTAATGGGCCACCGCTCTGTGGGACCTGGAAGTTATCTTTCCACCCTGAATCCCAACTGTGCAGGACTGGAGTTGTGTGAATAGACAAACTCTGCATAAAGCCAAGACCCACACCCTCTACTTCATGGCTAATTGTGTCATAGGCTTTAAGGTTTCAACCTCCTCATCACACATAAAAGCAGTGGCTCTAAAGAAGTGGGGAAGAAGCAGGGAAGGATATTGTATTTCCTCCAAGGGGGTTGCTTTTTGTCTTTCTGGGGGGGGAGGGGGGCTGAACAGGAAGCGAAGGCCTTGGTCTTGCATGGTGATCCCTATGGTTCCCCAAAATAATTTCCAATAACAGATGAAATAAGAATTAGGATGAAAACAGTGGTGTCAGGAACAACTCTAAATATCCTCCTGCATTAATTTGTTGTCTCTCTGTCTGTGTTATCATCTTAAGTCCAATAATAAAAAAACAACCCTGAAAATGTTGGGAAACACTTCAAAACCAAATTTAAATTATTGAAAAACAGATGACACCCCCCCTTTCCCAACTGTGGCCAAATTTGATAGGTACCACTGTTTGCAGCATGGAGAGGGCGGTATTTTTCCTGTCTGATCTGTATCTGCTAAAGATGTAGAGTATCTTGCTTGAGGGAGATGTAGTCAAATGTTCACCTTTTTATTTCTCCATCCTTTGTTCCATCCAATCTTCTCCACCAATACAGAATAGCCTTCAGAGACGGAAAGATGGAATGACCACAGTATACAATAGGATTCTTCCCCCCCCCCCCATATGCATAGGAATAGTATCCGCTGATTCACTTGTCCTCTGCCTGAAAAGACAATGAAAACCCCCAGAAATACATACTTTTTCAGAGTGTATTTACCAGGGCTGACCACTAGAGAGAGCCATAGACCATGTAATGTACAGCGTTCAATACATGCACATTTTCTGGCATCTGGGGCTGCTTGGTCCTACCACGTTGTTGTCAGTAGTAGCAGGATCCGTCCATCTGGAAGCACGATTGGAGTGGTTTAATTTAGAGCATTTTATTCTACAGGCCAAAAACTTATTTTCAAAATAAAACTTGGGGGGTGGGGGTGGAAAAAGTGAAGCCCTTCTGCAACCCCTTTCTGCAACACGCTTTCCATCTCTTCCGTTTGTGCTTTCAAATCCTTCTGTTGTTTCTTTGAGTGGATGAGGTGCCCAAATTAATCTTGCCATTAGATCTGGCAGAGAATTACATTTCGATTGGGCTTTCATCCAGTTTTTCAGACCAGCGGGCCTTTTGTGTTCCAAAAAAAAAGGTAACTGCACCACACTGTGTCTGAACCCCACCAAGTACAATCTGCTAGGATGTTTCCCTGCTCAAAGCCTGTGTAAACCATCCTTCTAGATCTTAGTTTCCAATCAACTTCTTTCATGGCGAGAGAATCCCAGTGGATGAGGAAACTGGGGGCTGCCCAGATGTTGTGAGGCTGCGATCCTCCCTGGCCAATGCAGCCGTTGGTGACAGAGTGTGCGTATTATAGTCCAACAGCATCTCGGAAGCCATGGTTAGCCAACCCTGAAATAAATTGTCCCCCAGGTTAACTGGGTTTGTCTTACTGTCCTCATGCAACCTCAGGCTCCCACGAAACACATCTAGTTTGAGAACAGGACAGCTTTATTTTTTTATTCACAGGCGGCAATGGGATCTGGGCAAGGGGGAGTCAGGTGGGAATCTCCAGGTACCTTTTCCTTCCCTCTTTGCCTCCTCCATCATAGTTCCCCCCCCCCAAATCACTGGAGAAACAAAATAATGCAGCTCCCCCCCCCCGCGCTCCGGCTCTCATGCCACCAGGGAGACAGACAGGCTGTGGGAGTTCAACAGAGGAAGGCATGAAGGATGGAGGACGCACGAGGGGGCGGGGGGGGGGGGAGAGACCTGGCTGCTTGATTTGGCTGTGCTTCAGGGGAGTTGACAAAACTGCCAGGGCTGATTCAGCCAAGCAGGAGATCGTTCATTACTCAAGCCTGGCAGTTGCGTCTTGCTCGCCTCTGGGCAAGAGACGCTGTTGCCGCCGTTGCCTATTCATTCTGGCCTCGCAGCCTTCCCTTCCCCTCCCGTGTCTCTTCGTCCCTATTACTCCATTCTGACAGCTTAAAATTTCTGCTCTGCTTGCCAGGTTTGAAGGTTAATGTCTGTCTTTACAACCTCTCCCCCTTCCCTTGATTCCATTCAGAACCTAATTCCCCCCTGGGCCCAGTTTTCAGTTTGCCACCTCTGCTAATTAGTGGTTTTGGACTCATCAGGACCCCAGTAAGCTTAGGATCTTTGGAGTCCTCCTGAAAACAGGAAGCCGCTGGTGCTTTGGAAGGTTTGTTGTCTAAGGCCGTGGTTCCCAACCTTGGGTCACCCAGGTGTTCTTGAGCTGCAGTTTCCAGAAACCTCATCGAGCACAGCTGGTGGTGAAGGCTTCTGGGAATATCTGGGCAACCCAAGGTTGGGAGCCACTGGTCTAAGTGATTGGCAAAGGGGCAGAGTAATACAATGCTGTACAGTGAAAAGAAGCATGCAGAAACCCTCACATACAGGCAGGCCCCTGTCGAGTGTGGGCCTTGAAGTGGGGCGGTACATGGATAGCAGGCCCTACCTCCCACAGCACAGGGTCCACCCTTGATTTGAACAAGTGGACTTCATTATCATTTCATGTTCATTATGGGAAGTAAGCAATACACACACCTCACACTTTCTATTTTTTCTCTTAAAAATATACATCGGACTTTGTAGTATTGCATCAAGAGAACCTGGCTGGGGAATTAACCAAATTGGACATAAATAATTGAAGCAGCTTGAATCGTATTTCTTCACTCATCAAAGAGAGTGGTTCAGGGTAGCCAGAGATGCAAAATTATAATTATTAATTATCAGTTTGATTTAGTACATCAATATCATCCTTTCCCACCCACCATGGAACTCAAGGTGGCATATCTAAGCTTCTCATAGAGTTTCCCATCCAAACTCCATTCTACTCGCTTAACTTCAGGGTGGTGCCTTGTACTGTATTGCTTTCGGATAACATAGTTGGATTAATAATAATATAATTATGTCCCACCAAGTCAATTCTGACTCATGGCAACCCATTTTTGGGTTTTCCGGGTAAAGAATACATGGAAGTGATTTACCCTTCCCTTCCTCTAGGGGGAGCCCTGGGACTGTGCAGCTGGCCCAAGGCCACCCAGGCTGGCTCTTCCCCTTGGAAGCCCAGTGGGAAATCGAATTCTCAACCTCTGGCTTCAGCCAGAGACCTAAACCACTGGGTTACCCAGCCAGCTATCTTTGGATAAGACATTCTTAGCTCCACCTGCCTTAGCATTTCCCCAGCTGTCATCCAGCCAACGTTCACACCAGCTTGAGGAAAGCATACAGAATAAGAAACAGGGACCACTATATCAGCTCAACTTTTTTGGCTTTCTTTTCCTTTTCCCTCCTCCTCCTCCTCTTTTTTCTTTTGCGTTGTCACTTTCTAGATTTTTAAGTCTGGTGGGAGGCTTGTCTTGTTTTCAGTGAACTATAAGCCACTCTTAAGAGTCTTTCCAGCTATAAAACAGAATATAAACACTGTGAATAAATAAATAAAAAAGTACAGATCGTGGCGGTCCTGGAATAAACCTTTTAGGCACATGTTGTAACAACTTTGCTGAGGTTAACAAGTGGGTTTGGCCCTCTTGTTAGTTTGTTTGGATTTCTTGTTGATTGCTTCCCCCCCCTTTTTTTTTTTTGTTTGCTTATGCTGGCTTTGTTTTCTGTTTCATGCGACTTTAAGTTGTTTTGGCTTGTAGGGTTTGTTTGTTTCCAAAGACCACAGATGGTTCACTAGCTTGGTCTGTCTCATCTGGATAAAATATGGTGTTTGTGTGTCTATGTAATATACATATTTGAAACAAATCAGGTTTGCATTACATGGTCTTTGGTGTCTCGATGAAGGAATATCCTGGAGCCTTTTCTACTCTTCCTTGAATGTAGTGGACTAATTGTGCTGGTAACTCACTGCAGAAAGAGCTCGCTTCTTATGTAATATTTTTTTCATGGGAAACACCAGGAATCGAGACTTGTCCTATCACTGGGCAGACCGAGATGATTTCCTCAGGTGCCAGATGTTGGGAGACAGCAGCAAAGCATCAGGGGAAAGAGCTGCTTGCCTGCCTCATGCCCCCTAAACTAGACTCCTGTCTACAGGTTCACTGGAAGAACGGCTGGGTAGCTTAATGCTTTATGTATCTGACTGTGGCGCCAGAGGTTGGGAGTTCAATTCCCCACTGGGCCTTCTTGGCAGGGGCTGGACTCCATGATCCATAGGGTCCTTTCCAGCTCTGCGGTCCTAAGATTAATTATATTATTATTACGTCTCATCAACAGTAAGACTAAGGAACAAGTGCCAACTCAGTCAGCTTCCTTAGATAGAAGGGCAAGGAGCCACACTGAGTGTGGAGGTATTAAGAACTGGAATGCAGCTAGAACACATTTTTAATCTGCTCCTATCAACACCTTGCTGATTAAAAAAACAACCACCAACCTCTTCCCCCCCTCCCCTTAAAAGCACACCGATTTCCTTGCTTTTAAGCATCTGGCTAAGTCCTTAGAATAAGGGAGGAACCTTTGTTTTTGTTTTTCTGAATGCAATAATTAAACACATATTTTTCTTCCTGTCCCCTCCCTGCTTCCCCTGCAAGCCACCATCTGCATGGGAAAGAGTCCTAAAAATGGAGCTGCAGAGGGTGTCAGTCCTGCAACGGGGTGGGTGGGGACTTTAAAATGTGAGCTTATACCACCAGTGGAGTTCAAAACAGAACCCCTTTCTCCCCACTGTTGTTGCCTAGTCTCTCCAAATGTGCTTTGGTCCTAGATGAAAGCTGGAGAAAGAAAACAAAGAATATAAATACATTGACACACACATACACTGAGGCACAGAAATACATATAATTTCTGGGAATCAGCTTAGAGAGAAGACAGTCAGGAGACTGCCAATACCATTTGAGTGGTTTTGTAGTAATGAAGGAACAGAGTAATGATGTATTGAACCATACCAGCTGGGACAGCGGGTGATAGTTATCACCCCCTTAATTCTTATCCAATATCTGATGTACATATCTCTTTCTCTTCAAAATTATTTTCCTGTCCTCTAAACCTAACCTGGTAGTTCTGCCCAACTCATCAGCAGCTCCTTTGGCATTTTCAACCCCTTCCTCCTCTATGTCTTCCTTTGGCAACTTGCTGATTTCTTTAATTGCCCCAGTGTCAGAAGGCTAAGAAACCCCCATGCAGCTCCTTGGTGATAGGCTGCAGATTGGCCAAAGACAATACTTATTTCATTCTAAGGTGGACTTAATTTGTGGAACTCACTGCCACAAGAAACGGCAATGGCAGCTGGCAGAGGTGGCTCAAACAAACAAGGTGAGAGATGGTGATTGAGTGGTAGAAAGGAAGGATGATCAAGACTTTGGATGGGTTGCTGGCAGTCAGTTTAGGCAAGGCTAAATTATCCAGTGGTCTAACATGAAATAAGACAGTTGTATATCTTCATCTCAGTTCTCTCTCTGTGTGTGTTGACTTGCGCTCGTGGTCCGCTTCTTCCTAAGCCTACTCCAACCCAATGAAATGATGAAAGACAGTGGCTAAACACAATAAGCATATCCACTGAATATTCAGAAGCAGGAGGGAGGATAGGAGTATTAATCAAATCAACTATGGCGACTCTTGACTGTAAAGGAAATAAAGCTGCGATAAAATTCATCGTACTGGAGCGGCACAGAGTTTAATAGATGGTGAGAGGGGGAGAAGCTGCAAATGTTGAGTTGTTGAGGGTTTTTTTTTTTCCTTTTTTCCGGAGCCATTTTTATATCCCTGGCTCATGTCTTTTCAGATAAAAAGTAATAAGCTAATTAAAATGTGCCCAAGCGTATCTGTGAGCAATAAGATGGAAGCATGGAAAATAAAGGTAGGGAAGCAAGCAAACAAACAAACATACAGTACTGGCAGCACTTTCCCTTGTTCACATCAGGCCAGGAGGGTCAAAGCACAACTTTTTGATAAGCCTGGGATCAGTAGGCAGGACAGTAGGACTCGCTTTGAGTCTTGAGCTTGTGGCAGTCTTTGGCTAACTCATCTATATGACCACCTTTGCACCATTGCATCACTTAATGGGATTCTACCCAGTGATTATTTAATGTAATGAGAAACAGGATATATTCCACCCTGACTGGATAAAGTGCATGTTTGCTTATTTTATTGTCCAGTTGCTCAATGTGGGTGAGTCGCTTCCATAACCCTGTTGCTGTCTGTTCTAAATGGTTTATTTTTAAACTAGATACCTGTTCAAACAGAGGAATGTGTCCTGTAAAGTATTTTACATGACCATCCTACAGGGTGATTTTCTTTCCCCTCAACAATAAGAAGGATCTTGGAACTATTGTTGATTCCAAGCTTAATATGAGCCAACAGTGTGATGCGCCTGCAAAAAAGACAAACATTCTTTTAGGCTGCATTGTTAGATGTATAGTCTCCAAATAAAGTGAAGTACAAATTCCTCTTTATTTGACGCTGGTTAGGCCTTGTCTGGGGTACTGTGTCCAGTTCTGGCCACCACACTTTAAGATGCAGACAAACGAGAACAGGTTCAGAGGGCAACAAAGATGTTCAGGGGACTGGAAACCAAGCTGTATGAGGGCAGACAAAAAGAACTGGGCATGTTTAGCTTTGAGAAAATATGACAGCATAGATATGATAGCGCTCTTCCAAAACTTGAAAGGTTATCATCCCAGAGTGCAGGACACATAATAATGGGCTCAGGTTACAGGAAACCAAGTTTTGGCTGAATATCAGGAAAAACCTCCTAACTCTTAGAGCAGTACGACAATGGAACCCATGACCTTAGGAGGTGGTGAGCGTTCCAACGCTGGAGGCATTCAAGAGAAAATGAGACAACTGTATGTCAGCTCTGCTTTGATTTGTATTTCTGCATTGACCAGGGAGTTGGACTTGATGTTCTTATAAGCCCCTTCCAACTCCATTATTCTAGGATGCTAGGATTCAGGTAGATTCCACCCTCCTCCCTTGCCCCCCCCCCAATTCCCTGCATGTACAGCCCAACCAGAGACCTGCACAGAGCCCATAATGTCAGTTTTCAGAGCTATATTAAACGTTGTTTCATTTTCTGCAAGGATGATAAATGCAGAGAGGTCTTGGCAGGGAACACCCAACACTTGTGGGAATCCTCAGAGGCCTTTCTATCTCAGGCCCCATCTGCCACGGGGTGGGAGTGAGTGACAAAAGGTTGTTTCCATTTCCTGCTACTGAGCAGAAGCCGGGGAGGGAAAAACACAAACCAGGCCACGCTACCCACCTCTTCTGCAGAGGTTTTCTCCACCCGCCCACGCTATAGAATAAGAAGGGAAGTTCGAAAAGGGGAAGCCCAAGCTTAGGGGTTACCCCTCCGCTGCAAACGTGGGCAATCTCTCTACAGCAGCAGCAGCAGCAACAACAGCATCCTATACGACCTCTGCATTTATGAGCCTGCCTGCCTGTGTCTGAAAGAGAAACCTCTGTTGGTTTTGGGTACTTCCAGTGAACTGAAGAGGGGGCGACTAATTTCCATCAAGCAACCTGACTGGGGCCACCCCTTTGTTCCATTGCAAAAATAAAAGATGTTGGGGTTTGCTTCTGTTGTGGGAAGGGAGACACTCTGAACTCCACTCAGATGTCATTTGCTGAGCAGCGCAAGTCTGGCTTACCAGGGGCCTGCCTCTGAGCTCCTGGACTGTAATAAGCCCCTTAGAGCAGGGGTCCCCAACCTTGGGCCTCCAGATGTTCTTGGACTACAACTCCCAGAAGCCTTCACCACCACCTCTGCTGGCCAGGATTTCTGGGAGTTGAAGTCTAAGAACATCTGGAGGCCCAAGGTTGGGGAACCACTGCCTTAGAGGACATACAGGGTTGTACTCAAGCTGGATAAGTTATTCCCCTCTCTGCTTTCTTCCACGGCTCAGCTACAGTTATCTTTCCAATATAAAAATAAACCTAGAACTGCAGAGCTGGAGGGGATGCTATAGAGATCATCAAGTCCAGCTCCTGTCAAGGAGGCCCAGTGGGGAATTGAACCCCCAACCTCCAGCTCTGCAGCCATAGACCGAAACCACTGACCTACATATCACTCAGTTCCCTCTGCAGCTCTCTTGGGGTACTGTCCCCCCCTGCCTTGCTATCCACCCACAGCATCCCATTGAAGAACCACCAAGGCTGATTTCCTTGCCTCTCTCCCCCCCTCTCCCCCCCTCTTCTGTGCAATAGTTGGGCTGCAGTTCAAGATTTGCAACCCTTGGCCTGACACCAGCACACCAACAGACTAATGTGCTAAGCAGCTGTTAGGATGCCATACTTCATGTCCACACTTTAAGTCTCTGTAGCATCTGCTCTTTCCAGGCCTTTTCAATGTGGCTGTTCCGCCACCTGTGTGAAACCCTCCCTCCCTCCCACCAGCACAGCCCCTGCTTCCCCATATTGTGGTGTTGAGTCATGCTTTCTTTTCATTAATGGGACTTCTGGTCATTTCCTCTGCCTTATCTTCTTCTTCGGAGGCATCTTTTAAGAACAAGATAGTTTAAGAAAACTCTCTCTCTCTCTCTCTCTCTCTCTCTCTCTCTCTCTCTCTCTCTCTCTCTCACACACACACACACACACACACACACACACACACACACACACACACACACACACACACACACACACACACGGACACACGGACACACGGACTTCCTCTTTTCCTGTTGCCTTCCATCTTTCTCAACATTATTGCCTTTCCCCTATAAATCCTCCCTTCTCATGATGTGCCCAAATTAGGAAAACCCCAGTTTCATCTTTTTTTGCCTCCAGAGAAAGTTATAGCTTGAGTTTACATGATGAGACAGTCTGAATTAGGATTTCCACTTCCTCTTTCTTTCTTGATGAGAGACAAACAGAGAGAGAGAGAGAGACTCCTAATTAGCATTTATAAGACAGGTAGAGATAGAATTGTGATTCTCTCCATACTAGGTATAGCTCCACCTGTTGAATTCACCTGGTGCAAACACAGAAGAGTTTAGCTTCAGATTGCTTTTGAGAGATTTACCAGCATCTTTACCAGGGACATGGTGGTGCTGTGGGTTAAACCGCAGAAGCCTCTCTGCTGCAAGGTCGGAAGACCAGCTGTGGTAAGATCGAATCCACGCGAGGGAATGAGCTCCCATCGCTTGTCCCAGCTCCTGCCAACCTAGCAGTTCAAAAGCATGTAAAAATGTGAGTAGATAAATAGGTACCACCTTGGTGGGAAGGTAATGGTGTTCCGTGTCTAGTTGTGTTGGCCACGTGAGTCACGTGACCATGGAAGCTGTCTTTGGACAAATGCTGGCTCTATGGCTTGGAAATGGGGATGAGCACTGCGTCCTAGAGTCAGACATGACTGGACTAAATGTCAAGGGGAACCTTTACCTTTACCTTCCGTTTCTTCATATTCAGGACAGAAAGAACTTTAGGTTTGAAAAAATTTAAATGCAAGAAAAAGCAAAATTACAAGATTCCTTAGGCCAAATGTTTCCATGTGGTGGTAAATGCAGAAGAGAGAGACATTCCTTGTGGATTCTGCTACTGGACTGTATGGCATTTTCACACAGAGCTAAACTTGCTTCATAGTAAAAAAGGGAAATACTTCTGAGTAGACATACATATGATGGGGCTGCCATTAACTACATAGTTTATGTGGTGTACATTTTTAACAGAAAGTGGGATGTGTGTGAAGTGTTTCAGTAAATAAAAGTTTACAGCGGAGCACTTCTAGATAGGAAGGATTAGCCCGCTGTACGCCCAGGGGATGCCGAAGTATACCACTCATCATGCTTTCCACTCCTTGGAGTGTCTCCTCCTATGTCCCCCACCAATGCCTTCCACCAGGATAAGATTCTGGCTGGATCATATGGAAGTCACTTAATAGACTCTGAAGCCAAAGAGGAAGATCAAAGAACAATCAAATAAAATACAGCTAGTTAGAGAACAGTTTTTCTTTGAAATCTGGAGAAATTCAATCAATGCTGCATTTATGTGCATGCAATTTATGCCCCATCTAGTAAATCTGGTAAACGGCATTGAAGTAGCCTGACCATTTTAAATTTGTTTGAACTTCACATACGTTCATATACGTCTATAATTTCAAACTTTGTAACACTCAGATACAGTACAAATATTGAAAGAAAGAGCAATGAAAAGCAAAGGTCCCACTGATACACTAACCTACGTTTGTTCTAAACAGAAGTGGGGAACTTTTAACCTTCCAGATGTTGGCTGACAAGTCACACCATCCCTCATCTGGAGGCCCGAAGGTTTTCCATTCGGTTTTAAACTCTGCTTGACAAGGCTATGGCTGTGGGTGTTTTGTCGTACAGGGTTGTGCACTTGGTACATGCTCAGAGACAGTGTCATCACAGCCCTTCAGCCCAGGTGCTACGCCTGTTCCTGGCTAGGGAACAGTGCTCGGTGCCTGGGCGCAAAGGCTTAACGGCTCTTTTGGCCTCTCCCTCCTCCTCCTCCTCCTCCTCCTCTTTCCCTTCCCGTCTTTCGAAGGGGGAAGGAAGGAGCCGGCGCGATTCTCTCCAGCGAGCGGGTTTCCATCCTCGCCTCGCTCGGCCAGCCATTCCCCCCCCCCGCCACCCGACCCCGCTTCTCTCCTCTCCTCCCCTCCCCTCCTCCCCGCCTCGCCTGGCCTGTCAATGCGCTCGGCCAGTAAACAACGGCACCTCCCGCCTCGCCTCGCCTCGCTTCGCCTCGCCTCCCTCCTGCGCTCTCGGCGGCGGCTGTTGCTGCCGATTCCGGGAAGCCTGGATTCCTCCTCCCCTCCTCCGCCTCCGCCTCCGCCTCCCCAGAGCGCCGCCGGTCAGATGAAAGGCGAGCGGCATCGATCTGACTGCCAGCGGGGGTGTCTCGCTGCGCCGCGCTGCGCCGCCGTCTGGAGCTGTCAGTGGAGGAGGAGGAGGAGGAGGAGGCGGCGGCAGAAAAGCCAGTGGCGTCTCCACGTGGGCGGCCCGCGACTGCCGGAGCGGAGCCAGGCGGCCAAGAGGTGCCTTGACCCCGGCTCAAGGGCGCGGAAGGCTCCCCCGTTCTCAGGGCCTCCTCCTGGGAAGGGCAAGGAGGGCGGCAGGGGGCGGGGGGGGGGCGGGCAAGCACCCAGCCAGCCAGCCAGCCAGCCAGCCAGCGAGCCGCGCGTCCGCCCAGCTTTCCATCCATCCGTGCGCCCCGAGCAGGGCTCCTTCACCAACTCGGCTCTTTGATGGGGAAGGGAAGGGGGAGAGGGAGGGAGGGAGGCCGCGCTCCCTCGCCCTTAGGAAAACAACATCCACCCTGCCTGGGCGACAGAGCTGTGGGGTCTCCATAGGAAGGGCTTCCAGAGCCCTGTGGCACCTACACAACGACCAGATTTATCCACAGTTGAGAAAAGCTTGTGCTTTTTTGGGCCACCAGCTCCGATAATCCCACAACCAAGAGGCTTAAATGGAGGGAGTTGTAGTCTGAAAGGGTGGCCTTTTCTGGGATCTTAGCGTGTCTTTCTTTTATTGTTGTTTTGTCCTTCAGCCACGATGCTCAAGAATTAATGCATCTTTGGCCTTCTCAACTCAGAGGAGGGCAAGGATTTAAATCCAGGTTTTCACGGGACCAGAAAAGCCTCTGTAAGGTTTGTAAACTTACACAGAGTCACCTGGGACTAAGCCTGGTACTGCAAGGCGTTAGTGTGTTCGTGTGTGTGTGTGTGTGTATTTCCCATGGCAGTCTGAATACCCCAAGACTCTCTAGAGATGGGCTCAGGTTGGTGTGAATCAGAGATGGGAAGGAAGGCACCCTTTCATATGCTTTGACTTTATGATATACAAGCATAGGCCAGCCATTTGGATACACAAGGCAAAAACAAAATAACAAGACATACAATATTTACAATCTAAACAAAGCAAGCTGAACTTCACATACTTGGGGATACCATTGAGTCCCTTTGTTCTGTGGGAAGAGACGTTGCAGGCAGAAACTGCCAGTTTCGATCCCTGGAAAACGGAGACCCCAGGGTTGTGGCCACCAAGTGACCAACACTATGTAAAATGGTTTCATCCTGCTCCAAAGTGTTTTTATTTTCTGGAGTGTCCTATGTTGCGGGATGCAGGACTTCGAAAAATGACTCATTGGCACTACAAGACTCATAATCCTTCAGTCGTAGGATCTGGAGTTAGAGGATTCTAGGTCTTTTATTCCAAACAAGGCCCTCTTCCAGGTTCTGAATGTGATCAAGAGATCTCCTGTGCCTCATCTGACCTGCAGTAAATCCTGTGTGGAATTAAAGCATAAAAACCACAGTGGATTAAAAGCAGAGCTAAGAAGTAATTGGCTGCCAGTAATGTAGTTATGTGTAACTAATAACTTGTTGGTAAAAAGTAACGTACCGTAGTTATAACATTACAGTAAAAGTAATGTTAAAAGTTATTGCAAAGTTATGTTTTAGGTGTAGCGAATAATGTTTCTAGTTACTTCCAAATGGTACTTTTGAAGGTCATTTTCAGAGGCATTTTGGAAGAAATATTTCAGGTTGTCTCTATCAATCTTAAGGAAAAGTGTTACTTTTATCGTTTGTATTTTTTGCAAATATTTTGAAGGTGCAGTATCAGAATTGGCTGCTGGGTGGCATCAGAGAACATCCCCTTGCAATTTTCCCCCCAACCTGCTGATAAGAATAGTGCAATGCCTAAATAACAAATTGTTTGGGATGGGAGCCATAATGACAACCTGATTACTGGGTAGTAATGAAGACCCAGTAATACAACATATCCAACAAGTTCCTTTTTTTAAAAAGGGGCATTTTACTTGGTTGGTGACCCACACAGATCCACCCCACATTAGAGTTATTTGTACCTTCCTATGATGGGCCTTAAGGTGACCACATCTGGCATGGCATTAGGTAGGGGAGATGCCAGAAACCTAAGAATTCTGTGATAATTCATAGCTAATTTTTCAGATAGGCTTGAGACGACAGTACTTAACAAAATCAGTGACTTACAGCTTGAAACATAAAACTTTTTGACTTTCTCATCTATTCAACAGTGGAGGAAATATCTCTTCCCTCAAAGCCCTTCGGGGCACAGTAGTCATCAACAGGTAGGGATGGCTAGCAAATTAAAATCCCTAGTCCAGTACTTCCCAATCTTGAGTCCCCAGATGATCTTGGACTACTGCTTCCAGAAATCCTGACCAGCACAGGTGAAGGTTTCTGGGAATTTTAGTCTAAGAACATCTGGGGACCTAAAGTTGGGAACCATTGGTTAGAGGCTGGCTGATTTCCAGGTGGTACTTGTTTCAGGATCAACAGAGTCCTACCAGAGAGTCAGGTAAACCAGGCACAGGAGATCCAAAGTCCAGCCACAGTCCAACAGTCATATAAACAGGAGCCTCCATGGACTGGCTTAACTCTCCATGGTGGGGCCATCCTAATTGTCTACCCTGCAGCCTGCTGGTGGGAGGACACTTGGTTGGAATTAAACTCAAAGAAATCTCAGCATTTTGTCCTTGGCGGTGGCCATGATCCAAGAAAGCCAAATGCTGTGCAGGATAGCTTTCCTTTGAAGTCTGTCCTACAAGGCAGCTACTAGCTGCTTCTTAAAGCTGTAAACTTTTAAATTTACATCAGAAAGTGGGTTGTCACAGCAGCAAGCTGAGGAAACTTCAAAGAAACCTCTGGCTGAGATATTTTTCCTCTGTTGTTTTCGTTTATGCGTCTCTGGGACCAAGCTGAAAGGCAGGGCAACTCAGGTTCATATTCCTGTATTAACACTGGCAGTGAAATGCTCCATTTTTGCACCATTTGCTCAGATGCTTTAGTGGGGGTTTGCCTCCTGCTGCTTCTCCTCTTTGCCTTGCCAGCCACGTTAGGATGCAGGAGCTATCCTACAGTATATTCTCTTGAAGGAGGTATCTCATAATTTATTGGATTGCACCCTGTAGTTCTTGCCTCCCAGTTAGCTGGGAATGGTTTTAATCCCAGTCACATGCTGTTAGAAATATGTGCAAAACTCAGAAACTGTAATTAACTAAAGATAATGCATTTTCAGGGTGTTCACTGCTAATCCTTGCTGCTCTTGCATTGATTGGCTGACTTCTCTTCAGCTAAGCACAGGTCATTCTGGGGCGCATATGCACCTTACTTGGGACTAGATCAATCAGTGATGCATCTAATGTTGACTGTAACAGGACAACCTATTGGAAGAGTTTGCCCGCTGAATCTCTGAATGAGTTTCCAATCTGGTTTTTCTTCTGCCCAAATCCGGGTTGTGTGTTTGAACAGGGTCATGATCAGAAATACAGTATGAGAATTATGGGTGTGTGATTCTTCAAGTTGTACATGCAAATATTATAAAAAAGGAACATGTGTTAGAAGTTTGAGGAAACAAAGTTTTCAAACACACTAGCCTTTGGGTGCTGGCAGAATCAAAGGGCAAACATAGTGTTTTCATGCTGCCAATGGCCCTTCTCAAAAGGTGTCACTCAAGATGCTGATATGAAAGGGATTTACAGGGTTTTCCCTGGACTTCCAGGATATATGAAATTTGGAAGAGAAGCAATTTTAATTTTACTGATACTCAAAGTGTTATTCTGTAGCTGTCATCTGTTCCTGCCAACCTCACTCTGAATACTACAATCCCATTTGCTGTTCCCATTTTGTTAACAGACCTGAAAGACAGAGGAAAAATGGTCTTTCTATTACCAGAGCACAGAGGACTAATGCTGAGGTAATTATGGCTTTTAAACAGGACTAACTAAACTGGGAACTGGTGATTAGATGAAAACAGAAAACTTGTTTATTGCTTCAAGAAATCTTTTTTAGTGATAGTGCAGGAGAAGGAGCCTCAAACTTGCTTACAGAAACCTTGAAGTTGGCTTCTAGGTCTCTTAAGTCTGCTCAGCCTTTGCAGCAAAGCTTAGCTTCTTTTTAAATAGAAGAAGGATAAAGTGACCTCAAAGGATGAAGGAAGCCTAAGGGTATATCTAGAAGGGAAAGGAAGATGGGAAAAAAAAACAATAAAAAGGACATCTATTCTTCCTTTTCTTTGCTGACCAGGTCATTAACTCCATTCTTTGGCCCTCAATCCCAATGCACACTCAGACTGGTCTCTGTTGTGTGCTTTTTCGCTGCCATGAACACTTGTGTTGCTAGGTCTCTGTGCCCGCTTTTGGCTTGCCTGTGAACCAAGGCCCTGAGTGAATGATGTCCTTATGACAGGCGCCTTGAGATATCCAAGGCTACTTCCAGAGGCTTCTCTCTCTCTCTCTTTCTAGCACATGGTCTGAACACCTAATTTGCCCCCAGAAAGCAGCCCCGGTATATAACCTTGCACCTGAGGATACTAAAACTGGCCATCAGCCTGCTGGAGCACAACGCTCCTTGATGGTGGGGGCTTGAATTTGCTTGTGCTCCCCTCCCTCCCTCCCTCTTGGTTTTTCTTCTCCCGCACCGACTGGATGAAATGCAGTCTTTCTATGTTTTGCAGCAAAACTGAAGGGATATATGAAATATTTATTTACAACTCTTCTCTTTCTTTCTCCTGCCCTGAAGCACTTTTGAAGGGGAAAGAAAACTGAGAGCAACATGAAAAGAGCTCCTATGGTATAAATATGATGGCTTCTTTATTCCCTCATCCATTGCGTCCCACCCTGCCTCTACCCCATCTTGGTTGTATTTTGCTTTTTCGGAGTTTGGCTTGTCAAGACAGGGATGAAGTTGGTCTTGTCACATGAAGGATAGGTGGAGGAGGGGAATCACTTTGAAAGGGAGGCAGTGTCTCTATGGCAGCATCGGCCAGAATGTGAGATTATTTGTTTCCAGGTTAAGGTGCATGTAGTATGCAAATTAATCAAAGTTATTATGGCACAGAGCAGGAGATCCTAGTGTTTGCTTGATGAGGTACTGTATACTCATATCATGGAAGCCTGCTGGGACTCAAATTTCCTTGATCTGAAAGCGATGTTTTGAAAGTCTTTGTAAGCTACCTTGAGTTATTTTTGTGGAAGAAAAGTGGGGTATGAATGAATGAATGAATGAATGAATGAATGAATGGATGGATGGATGGATGGATGGATGGATGGATGGATGGATGGATGGATGGATGGATTGATTGATTGATTGATTGATCGATCAATCAACATGCTCCAGTCTACTAAATGTTATTCTGTATCTAAGCATTATAGGGAAAAGAGTCTAGCTGGTGGGCAAATTGTCTTTTTAGGATTATTTCTGGGGTGTTACTCCTCTCCTCAGATTAGGAACCCTGATATGCCTTGTTGAAGGTCTCTGGCAGTGCCCCAAATCTAGGGATCAGGAGCAATGTCATTGCAGTTTGTTTGTTTTTCAATACAAGAAATCTCCAATGTTTTGAAATATATCTGTATTCAAAATGGAGGGGGGGGGAATTGAGAATTGAAAAACCAACAAGAAAAAGCAGATTGTTGGAGAAAGTAATCCATCCAAGCCCAAAGATCTGAGTGTTCAAATCTTAAATGTTTGACATTAATCCCCAAGATTCTCTGGTAAAGACAATAATGCTGCAAAAGGTTGAAGGCAGCAGGAGAAGAGGAAGACCAAGTGTGATCTGGACTGACTTGCTAAAGGAAGCCACAGGCTTGAGTTAATAAGAGTTTAACAAGACTGTTGAGGACAGGATACTTTAGAGATGGCTCATTCATAGAGTTCCCATAAATTGGTGGCAACTTGTGAGTACAGAACAACAATCCCCAAGAATCACCATGTATTTTTCATGAGAGGATCCTCACCTTTAGAACCTTAAGTACAGTATGATCCATGCTGTGAATAGCTGTAGCTACTTAATTTTTCCAGTGCAAATGGCTGAATTATCTCTTCCCAACTCCCGTTCATTACTGAAAAAAATTATCAAAATCTGCAAGCCTCTTATTTAGGATGGAAGGGAGAGTGAAACTTACATTATTTCCCTGTCTAAAACTACTGTACTAAAATACTTACCATCAGATCAGATTCTTTCACCAAAAAACAGTGTTTTAGATTTTATAGAGGTATGAACGTTTGCAAGCCTCAGCCAATTACATGTGTTGCTCCAATCCATACGGATCTTACTGCTGAGTCCTTGCTTTGCCGTGATTTTGAACAGAGATTGAGATATATTAATTAGAACTGCCGGAGGTGACAATTAAGGAAGGAGGAGGAGATTTCAGGGAAGATGGGATTCTGACCCAGCTACTTGAAAGCCCCCCGAAGTACAATCCTTATGTCCTAAACTGAAAACCTTGCCAAGATTTCTCCCAAGAAGCGTTGGTAACTGAATATGGGCTGTGTGGGATCTGGAGACGCCTTGTTCTGATTTAATAATTAATGCAGAGTTAATTGAGGCTTTTGCTGAAGGGAGAGGGGGGTGGGAAGAGCCCTGTCTGCATTGATGTGCCGCTCTCCCTAAGGACAGGCGGTTTCCTCCAACTGCCTTCCGCTCCCTTTCCCCCTAAACTGGAGTACTCTGGTGAAAAGTGAGCTGGGGCATAGACCTGGCGTTGGAGGGGGTGGGTTGGTGGGAGAGAAGGAAGATAAAGAGTCTCAGCTAGAAGCAGATCTGCCTTGCCTTCCACCTCATCTTTCTTGCTTGCTCTTTGTTGGCAAAAGGTTGCCCAGCTTGGGCATGGAATGGAGTCAGACTGGAACACATTTCTCTGTTTGTCATGTGATCGCCAGGAAATGGGTTGCAGCAGACTGCACCACATTAGTCCAAATTGTACACTATTTCTCTGCTTGATGACACCCTGAACCTCCTTTGTCTGTCGGGTAGAAAAACTTTACCATATTCCTTTCTGATAAGGAAAAAAAATATGTGTTCCAGTATACTGTGTGCAGAAGGCTGCTGGTTGGGCATTCACAGGGTCTCCAGGTAGGGTTGCCAGAGACCCCCAACCTGGGGTCACAGGGAGCTGGTGGTGGTCAGTGTTGCAGGCTGTACTAAAGCAGGTAGGCAAAAAGGTTTTGTGGCAGAGCACAGCAGCTTCCTAAGAAGGAGGAAAAGCTTGAGTTGAGCAGCAGATGATCTGCGTTGCATCCTAAATAGGTAATTTTGAAGCTCTAGGGCAAAGCTTTCAAACTGATCTTCAGGCGATATGGAGGAAAACTCTCTTACTTGCAGTAGGCTAGAACAGGTAAACCCAACCGATGCCTTAACTTTCCAGGTCTGGCTGGGTTACGAGTGCAAAGGAACAAATGCTCCTACTGCGGCACGTCCGTCTGTGTGATCGTTTCAGCTCATCACCAAAAGTGCCACCTATCTGCCGGGTCAGCAAGAACCAGTCTTCACATGTGAATCCCTTTGCAGGGAAATGGTGAATGATGGATGCCAAACATTAAGGCCAGGGATCTTTGTGTGCTTCTACTGAGCGGAGATTCACACTAGGGCGGTAACACAGGATCACATGCCTTGTGCAAGTGTTACTGGTGTGAAACCAGAGAGTGGATGTTTATGCAGACTGCTGTTCGTGCGGGAACAACAGGCCACCCTCTGGTGGGACTTCCTGCTTGGCCGATGCTTAGTAGGATACTGGCCTTGGTATTTTTCTCTTTGGGGAAAAAAAAGTATGAATGTGTTGTGTTGTGATTTTATTGCAGAAACCACCGAAATTGAGATTCGGTGCAGAATTAAGTATTCTAAGAAATCCGGCTTTTCTGAGCATGCAAACACACACACTATGTTTGTGGGGTCAGGTTCTTGCCAGGGAGCTTTTTAACCAAAAGGCACCCTGGCGAGATAAATACATGGGAAACATTGTTGGGATTGATTAGCAGATGTGGAGGAAATATTTCAGGCCTCCTCTTTGCTCCCTCCTTCAAAATAAATAAATAAATAAATACATCCACATTATGTGATCTCTTTGTATGCTCTCCCTCCCCTCAACCCCCAATCATTTACCCTAAATAATTCCTGCACAGCCAAAAAAAGGGCCCTTAGGCTTCTTGCTTGTTTTCCTTGCCAGTGTTGTTGAGGGGCATCTTGATTTATCAAAGACAGAGGGGAGTGGAAATAATAATAACCAAACCTGATAAACAGAGCAGGGATTTGGACAGTGTGGCATGGCAGGGAGGCAGAGATTTGGATACACAGACGGAGGGGGGGGAGTTATTGGGGGAGGGCTGCTCTTCCTTCTCCCTTCCCCCAGCCCAGCCCCACTTCTTCTCCAGGGATGATTAGGGAGGTCAATGAACTGCCGGTGCTCAGGAGAGAAACTCAAGCGCTGTTGACCCTTCGGCTTCGGGCTGGCCTCTCTTTTCGCCTCCCCCTCTTCCCCCTGCTGTTGCGGCTGCCCCCGCCATTTCCACACACCCCCCCCCCCGCTCCATCCCCGCCACCACTTTCAGTTTCCTAATTAAGGGCTTTTGTGCGTGGCCTCCCCCCCTGGGCTTTCAGCTGCCACTCATTTTCTGCTGTGAAGCCTCGCTGGGTTGGACGGCGGCGGAGCCAGAGGGGGAAGCGAATGCATTCATTCAGGCAGGAGACTCCAGTTTTAGCGGCTCTGAGTTGTAATGAGGATTATGGAGGAGAAGCCCCCCCCTCTCTTTTTTTTTTTTACTGGCTTCCTTTTCAGGAACCCCACCCCCTCCACTTAAAAAAAATACTTCTAATAATAATGATAAAAAAAGGTTTCTCCTGATCTTTTCAGGCCAGTCGCAATGAAGGGCTGGCTAGTTGCCTTTCAAGGTTTAAGGACATAAAAGACTTGTCTTGGTGGCTCTCACTGCTAGAGAGTCCAGAGTTGCAATTTGAGCAGCCACTGAACAGATGGGCAGAGCATAGACTTCCACAAGCTGTGACGTCACCTAGCAAAAGAAAGCCTTCCCTTCCTACTATATATATATTTAAATATATAATTTTTTTTAAAAAAATCTCCTGATCTTGCAATCCTGCCATGCAGGCAGGAAACAAAACCATGAAAGTTGTCAAGAATGAGAAAAACAACAGCAATAACAACAAAAACAACAGTGAACTTTGTTGCAAGTTAAAAGATTAAAATACATTTATGTGGCATAAACTTTGGGGGACATCAAGGAGCCCAGATACAAGAGATGAACTGAGTTGACGTCCACAGAGGTTTATGCCGAATAAAACATGCTTGACTTGTAAGAGTCCTCATAACTCTTTGATGTACTAGCTGCAGTTGCATTGCCATCACACACACACCCCCAAGAAAATTTAAGGATAAGGCAGGCCATTGTATATCGCCTATGGGCTGCATTCATCAAGTTTTATCACTCTTGAAACTTGCAATAGTCGCATCCGTGTACATAGTCTCTGCTTAACTATCCTTGGTAAGAATTGCGTACATGTATGGTCTCCACAGATCTGTATGTATCTTAAACAGTGACAAAGGGTGCAGACAGTCAACTTCCAGCGGCTTGTCTTTTAAACTAATTACAGTTCCTTGTGATGTCCAAATTAGGAACTGCCATTATTTGTAAACTGTGGTTTAAACATGCCAGGGTCATAAACCATGGTTTCAAAGTTGCTTGTGCAGACAAACCAGAATTAAAATTAATGATGGTTCCTCCCATCGTAAGTAGTTGAACAACATTTGGGAAATCACAATTTCACATTTTCCGGCAGAGGAACTTGAAGCAAGAAAATATAAATAATCAAAACAATATGATGCAGCACAATAAAGAATCAAACTGCAGAACAGATGATTGGTTTTAGTTTCCCATTTCCAGACATTGCATAAAGCAAATAATGATGGATCTATGTGGGCCTCTCTTGGGAGGGCATTGAAGCATCTTGGTGCCACAGACAACAAGCCCCTGTTCTGTGTCCTGAGATGGCTCTGTGTGTGTGTGTGCCACAGAAGACACGCTGAACAGAGCACCCAAAGAGCACCTATTTGGGGGGGGGGAATATAGTCAAGGGTGGCCCCTCAGAAATATCCTGTAAGCTGCTTTGCTTGGTCGAGAGAGTGAGAAGCTGAAGGTTTCATTTTGTTCTTTGATAAGGACAAAAGACTTACATCCTCCCATTTGGAAAAGAAAGAAAAATAAAATCCCCCTGTTAAATACATTAACAATCCTTCTGCACTTCCAAAGGAGTCAGGCCTGCTGGAATTTATGACGTGCCTTGTGTCTCTGTTGCATGCACCAGCTGGCAGCTGGGTCGGAAGCAAGATCTTCTGGAAACACACCTCTTTATTTCTCTCGAGTGAACTTTCCTGGCACGGAAAGCTATGTTTGTGGATGCCAGGCCAGGAAGCAGACATTGCATATTAGAGGCCAGGGTCCCGCCCTCTCTCTCTTTCTCTGTCTCTGTGTCTCTCCTGGCCTTTCCCTTCCTTAAACCTGTGCAGTGCTACCTCCCCTCTAAAATGGGGCCAGGAGAGAAATGCCTAGCAACTGACTAAGCAGGGGGATGTGGAAAGGCGCTTTGGGGAAACAGCAGGACTGGGAGAAAGCATAAATAATAGAAAAGAGATACACAGCAATAGAATCGCATGCTCGGTATTCTGGTAAGGACACCAGCAAGAGGATGAAACTTTATTTGAACTGTGTTTTGAGCCAGGAAGGTCTTGATTCAAATCTTCCAAGAACTCACCAGGTGGTCCCTGAGCTTGCGTAAGAGTTTTTTATTTTTTTGTTTAGTTTTGAGAAGGACGAGACAACAACTCCTGGAATCCTCCAGTGAACATGGCTACTGCCTTTCCGGGGGAGGGTAGGTGGGGATTCTGGGATTTCTCTCTTCCCCCCTCTCCCCTCCATGTTCTGGATGGCTATGGGCAAGCTGTCCTCCAGCTTCCTTGCTAGAATTTGGGACAAATGATCCTGACTTTCCTCAGAGTATTTTTGTAAGAATTATGGGTGTGGAATGCTTCCAACATCCAGAAGACCTATAGACTATCCAGGCTAGACTACTATAGTGTGTTCTACCTGGAGCAACTATGGAAGACTGTCTGCTGGAAATGTTGGTACCAAATAGGTGGGTTGCGAATGGGAATTCACATACCTGATCAGATACTCAGTGTGATGGACTGGATACAGTAGATACAGAGTAGGACACTGCCACATGGATTGGGGATATAAACTTTAACCAGGTTGCCCCCCCCCTCCGCCATTTCCCCAACATTAAACAAACTTTTTTAAGCCATTCGTTCATTTGGTCTTGACAGTTGCCTGTATCCATTAAATCAGAGAGGGATGAACTAATTTATTCTTAGGATGATGATATTCAAGCTAAGATGGAGAATAACAAGGGCAAGTTCAGCTCACACTGGATCATGCTCATCGCTCAGTGGTAAAACCCTGTTTGTCTGAAACTCTCTTCAAAGGTCACGCACCACATAGCCTCCTATCTAACAAGGTGTCTGCTGTGGGGGCGGATCACACCTTGGTAGTGAGTCATCAGAACTAGAGACATCACTCTCAAAGTGGTGGTGAACACCTTGCTTTGTAGGCTTGAGTATTTCCAGTTAAAATACACAAGAGACCGCATGCGGCCCCTGGAGGCATTCAGTGTGGCCTACACAGGCCCCCAACTCACCGCTTCTACTGCCTGAGACTCACTCTGTTTGCAAAATTCACATTGTCACTGTTGTGCACTGTTTAGCTCTTTGGCAGGCATCTTTTTCATAAAGCAGACAGGACAGGAAGATGACCTTCCTCATCAAAGTGGCTCTTTCCTTTCCAGCATGCCAAATTAGAGCTCATCAGACTAGCTATGGTTTAGTATAAGTCTAGAATAAGAATCATATGCTGTCAAGTCCATTCTGACTTAGGGTGACCCTTTTCAGGGTTTTCCAGAGAGAGAGTACTCAGAAGTGGTTTCTCATTCCCTTCTTCTGGGAGCATCCTGGGATTGTGTAGCTTTCCCAAAGCTACACAGGCCGGCTCTTCTCCTAGGAGTCAAAATAGGGAATCAAATTCCCAACTTTTGGCTCTGCAGCCACATACCTAAACCACTGAGCTATCCAGCCAGGTGGGGAAGACTATGGACACATGAAAATGTATGTTTATGTATTTGTATATGAAGATTGTACGAACATATGTGTGTGAGGATGCACAAAAGGCTACATGCATTTCAGAGCATGCATGAATAGGTTTGATGCGAAGCCAGTACTAATCACATATTGGAGAAGTCCTTTAAAAAAACAACTGCAACATACCGTACTGAATCTGCAAGAAAGCCAAGCAGTTTGCTATCCTGGCTTGGGGTGGCGGTCCTGGCAGCCGTAATTTTAAAAATTATTTAAAAAAAGAAGAATAAGTAACTTTTCCAAGTTCTGCTTCTTGGATTGCTCCAGTGCTAGCCAAGTCTGCTCAAGACAGGATGTGTGTGCGCGTGCGTGCTCTCCGAAGGCTTGAAGAAAGATCTGTGGTAGCCAGAATAGCAGAGAGTCTCTGACAGCAGCTGCTGGTCAAAGTAGACACTATATTTCACAAGTGGATCAGGGCCCCATTGATGTCCCAGTGAAGCGATCAGAGGATGTCTTGCAAATGGTGGCAGAGGGGGGAACGAGCGAGCCAGCAATCTTCTGACTTCAGTGTGGGTTTTTTTTGGGTGGTGGTGGTGGTGAATACCTTGTTTTCTTGAGCTTTGGTTAACTGATCTGAAGAGGTTTTTTTGTTGTTGTTCTTATCCTTGCTAGTGAGGTGCAGGGGAAGATCACAGCTAAGGCAGCAGCTTTAATAGATGGCATTTCAACCTGGAGAGGTGAAGATGTGAGGTTTCCAAAGCTGATCTGGTTGGAAGAGGAATTAATCAGGACAGGAAAGTTAAAAAGCAAAGCTTTGCCTGGCCTCTGAGGGGAAGATATTAAAACTCTCTCTCACACACACACACACACCACAAAGAAAGGGCAAAATTCTAGAGCAAAATCCCACCTCCCCTGCGCTTTTAAGGGCTGGGAGAGGAGCAGCTCCGTCTAGCTGATCTGCTTATGATCATTGTATTCCTCCCAATGCTACAACTGATGTTGGGGCACGCATTGGAAACACCCAGGGAACACTCCCCTCCTGTTTCTCTGCAAAAAATTTTCTCCACTTGCCCTGGAGGTGAGTAATGGAAAAGTATGGGAACCTCATGGCCTTTATACTGTAATGGTAGCAGAGCCAGAATATTCCAGCCAGGAGGGACAGAGCTTTCCTTTGGGGGGGGGGTGTTTTCACACCACCTAAGCACCTGGAATTTTTATTCAGAAGAGAAGCTTTTCCAGCCTAGCAAAGAGGCCTGGAGCACAAGAGGTTTGGCACAGAAAGGCTGCTTACAGCCTCCCTCTGCAGGAGGGATTTATTTTGTTACAGTACTCTTTCTGTCAAGAAGGTTGCCTGCTGTTCAGTACAATAGGGTCCTCCACGGATTCACTTATCTGCTGCCTGAAAATATTAAAGAATTTTTTAAAATCCAGAAACACATATTTATATGTAGTTTCAGGTGTATTTACTAGAACAGGACACTAGAGGGAGACAGAGACAATGTTATGTACAGTGTTTGCTGCTTCTGCGGTTTCCAGCATCCAAGGAGGGAGGCTGGTAGCCGATTTCCTGCAGAGAGCTACTGTAGTCAAAACTCCTGTCAGATCTGAACCAATGGTGTGGTTGAGAAGAACGCTTTCTGTCTGAAAAACAAAACAAAACAAAGCACAATCTTGTATTCAACCTGACGCATTTCCACAGGTTGTGACTCATCAAGCAGTCCCAGAGATCTCTCCTGTTAGGAGGAAATCCAAGAGATTTCAAGTAAAAGAAGAGACATGCCACATTTGCATAAAATGGCATTTTTAATGGGGCCAAGTCATCCCTTCTCAGAAAGCAGAGGCTTCTTTCTCCCCCAAAGGGCCTGCTTCTCATCTCATACATACATATGCAGAGTAACTTTAATATCTGGCGCTCAAAGCTGAAGGAGGAAATGATTTAACAAGGCCTGCAAGACAGAGAAGCCATTCCGCCCCCCCCCCCCCAAGAAAACAAGCCGTGACTCATCTTGGGGGTCATGACCACCAGGTTGGGAAACACCGGTTTAAGATTACAACTTTGTTTTCAGAAACATGAAGATGAGCACGGCCGGCCCGCGGGCATCTCAGGAGATTTTTGTGCCTGCAGTAAAGGGCACAGAGCTGCCCTCTTTGTCTCTATAGAGAAACTCTCTGGAGAGCTTGGTTAGCAGGCTAGTTTCGGGGGGGGGGGGATTGCTGGGCAGGCTGTGGGAGGGGCAAGTCCTGAGGATGGGAAATAAGCTGAAAAAACGCATAGTGGTAGTGACTCACCTGGGCACATGGGCTGCTGCTGCTGAGGCCCCAGGTTTACTGCTTATCTACAAATCTGGCAGCAGAGAACTCTTTCTTTCCTCCTCCTCCTCCTCCTTATTTGAACTTGATCTGGAAGGCTTGCACACATATGTACAAGCCACCCGGAGCTAGGTGAGTCAGACTCAGAGTTGCTTCAGATCTTGCTAGAAGCCGTTTGCTGCCCTTGTGTGATCGTGCAAAAGGTTCAGGTGACATGTGTTTGTTTTCCTGGAAGGTCACCTGGCTCAGGTTACATGAGGCCTGTGTACAGCCCGACCCTGGTTCCCCCAAAAAATGCCTGCAGCCAAGGACTTGCTTTGTAAAGGAAGAATGCTGAGTAGACAGAAGCCATTCCGTAGGAGGCTGATGGCTCCCGACCTTTGTAGAATGCAACTCCTAACATGGTAGTCCATGCTGGCTTGGGGATTCTGGTACCTGTAGTCCAGCAACTGAATGTTTCCCCTCTTTGCTTTTTACCATCAAAGATCATATGCACAGAAGGTAAGCTGGTTGGGTCCATCGTTCTGTTTCCTAAAATGAGTCAGTCACATAAATGCCACTGGGAAACTTAGAAAGCAGGTCACCGACGCAGCATAACTGGCTATGTTTTCGTTTGTCCCCTCAAATTGTTAACCAGGAGTAGACTGCTTCTTGGCAAGGAGGTTCAGTACAACCGGCATGACTCACAGCAGTTTACCTTGTCTCGAGGGGAAAGGAGATGGCCTTCTTAGTGTTAGTTCCCTGATTCAGAACCATCCTCAGTGAGGAAACATACGGTAATTGGAACCAACTTTACCATATTTTCATCCCTAGATCAAGACTGTTTTATATTTGCCTAGCTAGTTTGTATTAGTTTTATTGCTTCCTATCTGCATTACAGCTTTATGGTTTGCTGCCCATCATTTATTGTCATAAGGAGGATGATATGATAAATATATCGTGTTGATTTTATTATATTGTGATTTTATTAGGGTATGTTGCCCTGGAATCCATCAGAATGAAGAGCGGTTTAGAAGCCCTTAACTAAATAGATAAAGATAGACTGGATTGTCCACCAGCAGAGCTTTCCTCTTGATTGTAGATCTTGATTGTTCCTTGAGAGTGTGTCTTTTCAAGTATGATTGTGAAATAAGCTTTTAGGTTTAGGGAGGGTAGATTTGGGGAGACACAGCACAGGGATTGGAGAGCAGCCTCCCACTGCTCTGCGGTGGGACTTTAGCAATCTTTGCTGGATACTTTGTTATTTATTTATTTATTTATTTATTTATTAAACTTGTACTGTACAGTATTCCACACCAATTATGGATAAACACTACTCTGGGTAGTTTACATCCAGAGTGAGACAAACATAAAATAAAACAAATCAAAATGTAATACAGTAAAAACAAATACGTGTAATCAATACACAGCTATCTAATGAATCAGTCATAGCCAAACCGTGATGGACAATCTAAAGATAATCATACCATTATAAGATAATGCTCTCAAAAGCTTCAGTAAACAGCCTTGTTTTGAGTATCCTCTGGAAGGCTGTGAGGGCGGAGGCCAGGCGTAACTCCACGGGGAGTCCTTTCCAAAGGGAAGGGGCCGCAACCGAGAAGCCCAAATTTCTGGTTGGTGGCTTCCTGGCCTCTCTCAGAAGAGCAACTTAGAGGAGCATGGCCTGAGAGGAATGGGTGGCACAGGCAGAAGTTTATAAGGAAAGATGTGCCAGACAAGTACTGAGGTCCCAAAACGTGAAGGGAGTTTATAGGGAAGAAGCAACACCTTGACTCTGACCTGGTTCAACACAGGCAACCAACGCAGGCTGGCCGGAACCGGAGAAACACCCATGTACCTATTCATGTTTGACATCAGTCTGGCCACTGCCTTCTGTACCTGTTGGGGTCTTCAGGTTAGCAGAGATCAGCAGGGTAGACCTTTGCTCATATCTGCAGCATCTCTTGTTGCTTCTGGACAGGCTCTCACTGTTAACAATGAATTAATTGCCCTTAATTGCCCTTAGCCTTTATCTGCTATTGGTACAAATCGTTAATTGCTTTCTCATCTCGTCTTCGCTCAGGTACACCTTGGAATCATAGAATCCCCCACCTCCTTTCCATGTTAGCCTCAAACAACCCTGAAGATATAAAATGGGCTGAGATATAATGACTGCCCTACCGTTAAGCATTGAGGTTCGTGGCTGGATGAGAATTGGTACACAAGTGTTTCCAGTCTTGGTCCATCCAACCAGTGGTACAGTATAGCGCAACCAGGGCGTGTTCTGGAATCTTCTGTTTAGCAGAGACAGTGACTTTCTCTGACAGTGCTACTACGTATTCAAGCTTCTAAACCACAACCCGCACCCTCAGTTTTAAGTGTAGTCGTCACACTTACGGAGCAATATACACATCTCGGAAATAAATAAATACATGGAGTAACTAGAAGGGAAACAGGTTTTTATAGTATATGTGCAGTGTTGCAAGTTGTTCTTATTATAATGAATAGTCTTTTGAAATGGTTTGGTCTTCAATAGGCTATTAAGATCCATTGTCTTTACAAAAGACCGGCTCCTTCTAGCAGTGAAAATGGCTGGAACTATTGTTTTTTGTTTGTTTTGAAGATCAAGACAGGTGCCTGCATTTTTGGACTTTACTTCTGGATGTGGCTATGGGAACTATCACAAAGGTTGCCTGTATTTCAACATTTGCTGTGTACCGCTGCGTTCAGCACCTGTTTAACCACTGAACGTCTGGCCCCTATTTGCTGCCATCTTAATTTGTGCTTTTCATGGCATGCTCCACAATATACAAAACATTTTGGGAGACTATGTTAATGTGTGGGTGAGAAGCTTTTTGGGTCCATGCTCCTCAATTACAATCTTAAAAAAACAAACCAAATAGAAAGAAAAAATCCTTCTTGGAAGAAACCAAAATGCAAAAGCAGGGAGTAGCACGAAAGCAGAACCACATTTTTCCTCCTACCCTTCTACATACCTTTTGGGAAATAAAATTTCTTGAATAAGCCCACCCCCTCTTAGGGGCTGAGTGACTGGAGGCAGATTTATAATTAAGCATCAGACAAGTATGTGGTTGGTCCTGCCCCTATGTGGCAAGGAGTGCACGGCAGAGAGAATGGCAGAAATCTGTCTTCCAGACATTCTTGCTGGGTCCCTGTTGTTTGGTGCAATAAAAAGGCAGCATTTGGAGGCTGGTCTTAATCCTGGTTGTTGCTGCTCTCTCCCTCTCTCTCTCTCTGTTGCGGGGATGGCAAATGGCTCACGTAGGAGGCGGCTTTGGGTCGGCCTTGCTAATTGAAATGTGCCGCTGCCGGCTTCATCACAGTTTCTGCTCCGCATCCCCAGTGACTCCAGCTGCGCCTGCTATGGCTGAGAAAGCTGATGGAGTCACGGCGATGGGTTAGAGTCAGGCCTGTAGCTGAGAGAAAAGCGTGGAGTGCAGGGGGAGAGGAGGATGACACCAAGCCTCCTCCTCCTCTTCACTTTGTGATTTCCCTCATTTTCCACATAGGATGCACAAGAATTGCCTTGGTGGGTTGGAGCAATAGTCTGGAGTACCCAGTTTCAGGGGGCACTGATGTCAACCATGCCTGAAGTCTCCACCAGTTCTTTGTACTTCAGATCGTGCAGGTTTCATCCAGCTATTGAAATGCACAGTTACCAAGACAATTGGCCCATTGTGAATTTAGCTAAACCTTTTCAGGAGCTGTTAAAAGCAGAAGCTGGCTGTCTTTTGTGGCACTGAGTTCCATATGTTAATAGAAAGAAACTTCATTTTGAAGGCACACATTTTCCCACTCTTATACTGGCTTGTCATGCCCATTCTAGAGGCAGGATGGCAAACTGGGGTTTGTTTGTGCAGGAACAAGCCAGCTTTCTGGATTCAAATGACAAGGCTCAACAGACCACTCCTGTTTCCTTTAGCAGTCATTCAAGTGGGAAGCAAGAAAATAGGAGCATAGATTGTTGATAATAAATGCTGTTGGTGCTCTGGACCAGGAAGAAAGGAAAGGAAGGGCAAAGTTACAGTGAATGGGGGGAAAAGCTTTTCCGTGAAGATATGTACAAAATGCCAGTTAGAGGAAAAGCACAGAGGCAGAGTGGAGAAAATGACATATCTAGTAGAATCTAAGTGCTTTATTAAGAAAGCGACAGTTTGACCATGTATAATAGCTTGTGTCTTTCCCAAGAGAGAGAGGCCCTTCTGCTTAGGCATGTCCAGGTGGAGAGGAATCAGGGCAGGCTCTTCTCCTGCTCTTCCATAATAGAATTGCACTTCAGGATAAGACAAAGAGCAAGACCATTCACTGGCAGAGGAGGAATTTCGTGTTCAGCATCTTAATAGCCAGTGACGGTCTTATATGAACTATCTGAGCAGTGTACCTTGTGAGTAAACAGTGCAAAATTGCTTATTTGTTTAGCTCCTGTTGTGAGAAAGAAGGTGCAGGCTTTGGAAATAGACAGATCACTTTATCGGTCAGAGCAAGCCACACTGCAGGGCAGACGGTGCTGCGTAGCTTTTTAGCGTCCGTGCCTTTTGCTTTTGGATGGATTCTCCAATTCAGACTCAAAAATACCTCTCAGTCCAGGTTTGACAGCAGAGACTTGATTGTAGCTGCTACCCAAATAAGTATTCCAGGAGAGGGATAGCTCCCCGCCACAGGCCTCTGCCCGATTTACTTGGCCATTAGTCACTTAACTCCCAGGAGCATGGATGGGAAATGTGATCAATGCCTGTCAGGGGGCTGGAGAGCTGTGGGCAGCTGTTGCTATGGGAGGTGCCAATATTTGCATGGAGATGGCCTTTTGTGGAGGAAATGGGCAAAAAGGGCACCCTGGCCATTCATTTTGCTGATTATTGCTCCCAGCTGAAAAGCGAAGGGAAAGCAAAACCATGTTAATCCTTCAATTGTCCCTTCCCATTCTCCTAAAGCTGAAAGGAATCAAAATGCCTCATTATACAATTTCTGGAAGATCCAAACATTCAGGAGCTTGTAAAAATTTATCCTTGGCATTATAGCTCTTCAGAGTCTTCCACCAGTGCAGCCACTGAACACACACACTGTACCACCTTGGATATACTTGATTCTGTCTTCTTTTGGAAGGGGGTCAGAGTATGATAGTACAGAGCAAAGGAAAAAAAGCCAAGTGCGTTGCCTATATACCACCCCATAGCACCTAAAGCACTCTCTGGGCAGCTTACCATTTCGTGATGCAGGCTATACATTGCTGTCCCCCAGCAAGCTGGGTACTCAATTTACTGACCTCGGAAGGACGGAATGAGGAGTTGGTCTTGATCTGGCTACTTGAATCTGTCACGATCGAACTCAGGCCATGAGCAGAGTCTAGACCTGCAGTACTGCAGTTTAATCACTGCACTACGTCTTCAATCCATTCTGGGAAGTATAGTCTAACCGCTGCCATTGATTCATGCTTGGGAACCACTGGCCTGTGCCATAGTTCTGCGCAAGAGACGATGACAAGAGGTGTGGGTCTTTTAGAGCTTCACACCAGCAGGGTAGTAACTCCTAGATTCTACAAAGGGAGCAGCCAAAACCAAAATGTCTGTTGGTGTTATCCTTTTGATCATCTCCCCAAGTGCTATGGATCTTAAACACATGCATGCCCATGTGTGCACGGAGAGAGAATGAGAGAAAGAGGTGTTTAATTTATCTTCCTGCCCAGAGCTGGGCTGATAGAATTTTGGCTGCCCCTCTTCACCTCCCTCTGGACAGAAACCCATCCTTCTCTTGGGTTGTACACCAGATTGCATTAATTGCGCTTTCAGGATAGGGTCCAGGCCATGTTTCCAGGGGCTGTTTTTGTAGTGGAGGTGGGAGAAGGAGAGACCACCCAGTCAGAAATTTTTTGGCATGGATTTTCCCTGTTTTCCCTCAGCAACCTGGGATTCAGTTCCATTCACTCATCAGCTGATGAGGTCACTCAACTGTTGCCGTGACTTTTTATATATATACTGTATATCATAAAGCTCACTGCCTATAGTTTATACATGAGGATGATATAGCTTCTTTTCTACCTTTCCATGCTGTCCCCATTCCACAGGGTGGAGTGAGTGATTTGCCGCTGAGAGGAAATACGGCTTACAAAGAGCCTGGTGCGTGGTGTGTGTTGTGAGTGGGCGGGGAGTGTTAGATGGTGCTGAGGAATTACTAGGAGTGGATCTTCAGAGGAGTGTTTATTTTAAACAGGCCTCCCCTCTGTTCCCCACTGGCTCCCTGCCATCTTATTTTATAGAAAGCACGGCCTTGACAGGTGCTAGTGGCAGGAAGAGAAATCCTGTAGGGAACTTTGACAAGAGAGAGGAGTGGGAAAAGGAGGAGGAGGAGAGGGGCTGTGGCAGGCTCTAATAAATGCAAAGAAGAGTGATAACATTTCCAGAAATGCTTTAGGTCAAAGTCTGGGCAATACTTTTGGGTATGGCCAAGGCAAAGATGGGAATGTTCTCTCTCTCTTTCTCTCAGATGGCGCTTCTGTAGTAGCCAGACTGGTTGTGGAATTCTGGGAATTGTAGTCCAGAAAAAATCAGTATATTTGCCTGTCTTTGCCCATCTATGCCTAAAGACGGTGAGGAGAAAATGGCCATCAAAAGCCAGGCCTTCCCTCCCTTGCAGCAGTCCTACTAGCTTCTGGTTTTGATTCCAGAAAATGTCCTGGCTGTCCCTTTTAAGTCCCTAAATGATTTTTGAGCATGGGTGGGATGATGTAAAGGACCACCTCCCTGCCTAGGGAGCTGCCTTTATATTAAGTACATCTCTCCCCAGGCCATTCTTCATGTTCGCATCTCTGCTGGGAGGCAAGAAGGGGTTTTATCCGCAGATGCCCAGCAGTTGTGGAAGTCTTTATCTCAGAATGGGCCTATCTTGCCCTCTCCCCCTAGGAATCTTCCACCCCCTTTGCAAACACTTAAGGAAAATCAAGCAATGAACTAACAAGTATTTCCCTTCTTCTTTTATCAGTGTTCAGGGCTTCCAAATTTTTGTTTGCAAGAATTATGAATGAAATAGTTTCTTTCCCCAAAAGTACTTGAGGCTTCTTGCTGTTGATGTCTGGGGGTGGGTGGGGACAAAGTTTCCCCACTCATCTTTTCATGGTTAGCCTCTTGGTTTTATGAATGGTTTGTGTTTAGCCTTGTCTTGTGAGCAGTTTTGCGGGTTTGTTAAAACAAAACAAACCAAACTTGAAGGCAAGACCTATCAGGAGCAAAGTCTGATGAAGACTGGTATACATACATCAAAAGCTAGCAATATTAAATATTTTTTTAGTGGTGTAATAAAAGTATTGCCTTTCCTTGCTTTTGTATTGTCAAGGAGGATATGGATTGTGTCAGTCTGGTGGACCAAGGTCCAAGGGCAAATCAGAGAGAGAGATTACTGGCGTTTCCACTACTGAAACGTTTGCCAGATTGCTCATTGCCTCCTCAACATATCATGTTGCCTGTTGCTTTCCGATTCTCTAGAAACGGTTGTATAAAGGATCAAAAACATCCTGATTTCATTCATGGCCACCTTTTCTTCACCCTAGATTTTGTATTCACCCCCCCCCCATAACTCTTCCTGTGGCTTTCTTTTTAAGTTAGCATTTTATAAACTATTCCACCCCCCTCCACCCTTCACCACCCTCCTGGTCTTGATTATCACTCAGCAGGGTGTTTCTAAAATATAATTTCTCCCTGGGGAGTAGTTTGGGCTCCTGTCTGCTTACTGCTCTTTTTGGTCTCTGTTCTGCGTCTTGTCAGACTCCAGCAAGGATCTCTGCCGGTCACACAGGGGGTGTAGAAGGACACACCAAATTTTGTACACTTCTTGGCATAGGGCTTGGGAATCTGAATGGAATAAACTTTGTGGGTCTGTCCCATCGCCACCACCTTGTGTTCAGCTGCCAGCTGGATTTCAGATGGAAATTAAGAATTTGCATCTGAATTTGCATCTGAGAAACATATGATAAGATGGTTACTCAACATCCAAAAGATCTGACCGTGTTTATTTATTTAATTTATTTATTAGATTTCTATCCCGCCCCCCTAGACAAAGTCTGCGGAACACACACACCTCAAAGCAGACCCTTGACGTCTCTGATCTTCACATCTTTCATCTCCAGAATGGGCAGAGATCAGGTCTGGATGCAGGAGATGGGGTGTGATGGATGTCAACCCTGGGTTAGAAAGATGGGTGACTCACCTTCGCTGTGTTGCATAATAACTGGCAAACATCTCAAAAGGCTGCTGCTGAGTCATCAATCTTGCACTGACCAGTGGCTTTCCCGAGTACTCCCTTTCCACTTTCTCCTTTCTGTCCTGCCATCCCAACCCCCTTCATATACACATGCAGAGACAGGCATATGCCACTTGGCAAATTATTTTCTTGCTGATGGAGATTAAGATTCAAGGCATCTGCCCCATGGTAGGGTCTTTTGTAAGCCAGAGTAAAAATGCCAGGTGGGTCTCCTGCTGGCCCTAAGCCTCTTTCTCTCTGTCTCTGCTTGGTCACCCAACTCTGCAATATATAATAGTTCCCAATATATATCAATATATATTGGAAACTACAGTTCCCGTATCCTCATTTGTCATCAAGGTACTCTTCTAGATGCCAGGGAGGAAAGTACCAATACGGCACCAAACAAGACATGGAGAAAGATGTCCGATACTCTCACAGAGGGTTGAAGAGCCAGAGCAAAGAGTCTCACCTGAACGGGAGGTTATTTGAAAAACTTAGAAATGTTATTTTTCGGATTATGGTTCCTATAATTTGTAGAAAAGCTTTCCCATTTGGGACTCTTTTGATTGCTTGACAGTTGACTCAGGGTGGAATGCCTGGAAGTCTCTAGCAGGCCGAAGATTATTTTGTTGGAGTTTTGTTTGCAACATTGCATGCTGTCCGGGAGGAACTTTTCTGGGCTGAAGTGGTTGTCTATCTGTCCAGCACTAACGGGTCGTTCCTTCCAGCCTTTGATTTTCACAGAGAGCCTTGCCTATCGGCTGAATGCTGTTTCTCTCTCTTTCCTGGGCTGGTGCCAGTTGTTTGTTCGCTGTTGATCTGTTCAGTTGGTTGCTGAGAATGTGTGCAGTAAAGAAAGCAGCATACACAGATTTGTAATTTCAAGTGCCTGTAAGTGAAGAAATGTTTTTTATTCTTTTTCTTACAAATGTCTCAGAGACTTTAAATGCCAGTTAATGAGAAAGGGGTAAATAATCTGTGGAACTTGTAGTTCTTCTCCTCTGTATACTTCTACTGCATACTAAAAGGAATTTTCTCAGGAATTCAAATCTCTGCAACACTTTTCACCCCTTCAGAGCCAGAGACACCTTTGATAACTCTGAGAATTCTTTTATTTATTGCTGTTTGTGGATGGGCTGGATATCCCATCAAGCCAGGACCCTGTTAAGCATAGAAGGGCTCAGCTTGTGCCATGCCTTGTTGCCGGTAGTCGGGTCTCCATCTGTCTTCTTTCTTGTACGTTCATAGAGCTGTACTTTTCCTGATATTTTGGACAGCAGTTCCCATTAGCCCCATCTGTCCTGAGGGCAAACACATGGGATCCTGAGAGTTGTAGTCCAACGTTTTCTACCGAGCCAAGCATTGGGAACACCAGGTACAGACAGCACTATCTGTTCCACCAGAATATGTTTCTTTTTAACTTTTCAGAACTCTTATCCCTGAAGTAATTTGTGTGTGGGATGCTTTTCAGAAACTGTATTCCCCTTGCTATTTGGCTTGGACCAGTTTCCACATACAGCATCAAGGGGACTCTGGCTAAGATTAAGCTCATTTTTCTAGCCCAGTGGTTTCCAACCTTGACTTCCCCAGATGTTTTTGGACTGGAACTCCCCAAAAGCCTTCGCTACAAGCTGTGCTGGCCAAGATTTCTGGGAGCAGTAGTCCAAGAACATCTGAGGACTTGAGTTTGGGAACCACTGCTGTAGCCTTTCACCACTGGGCCAGCTAAGTGAGTTTCCTCCGCCCGTTTTTGCTTGGTGCCAAAGCGTTTGAGCACCGCATATACTCAAATCTTGCATGCTGAGGTTTGTCATCTTTTCCAAGGCAATCCTCCCCATTTAGCTCTCTGTCAGGGTGGCTTGCTGAGAAACATATGCCACCTTCTTGCTTAAACTCCAGATGGGTATCTCATCAGAACTGGGGAGAGGTGGCATGATAGGGCTGTCATTTTGCCACCCCAACTTCTGTCAACAATGGGTGTGTTTGTCAGAAGTGGAGTCAAGGGTATCTGGTGGAAATACTTGGATGTCCCCTGCAGGTGGCCGGATACACTCCAGCGACACAGAGCACACACCGTAGTTGCCAGGACTTTGGGGAGGTGTGTGTCGTCTGTGAGACGGTTGTATAATTAAAGGCAGAATAACCGCTTAGACTGCTTCTCCGCTCCTGCAGCATGAAATAAGAGCATGACTGGGGCCTGGCTGCTGGCGATTCAGCCGTGGCAGCATGAAAAATGGAGAGGAGAGTGATAAGAAACTAATAATTTATGTTCCAAGCACAGCCTCACACCAGAGCGGAGGGGAAATTTGTGCCAATAACTCCTACTAACTCAGAAAGGCACGCAATTTTTTATTGCACAAATTATTAACGACCAGAAAATAAATGACTCTGTAATCAGATCGGCGCTGCCGGCACTTTGAGTTTCTTCCTTTATTTGTATAAATTCTGAAAGCTGGCCCGCCCCTAGAGCTCCAGGCAAAGAAGAAGGAAAAAAAAGAGGGAAGGGAGGACTTTTACTGGCCGGCGGCTCTTCCTGACAACACAGCAGATTAAACAAGGAGAGAGCAGGCACATCCTGGTTATCTCTTTGCTTGTCAGGGGTGTGTTTGCTCAATAAACAAAGCATGGCCCAGTTTCTGCCATAGAGTAGGCAGGGCTGTGCGAGGGAACCTGGATTTCGGAGCTGGCTGTATTTTGTCGGAATAGCAGTAGTGTTCTCTTGCTAAAGTAAACAGCTTTCTGCTGGGTTGGCCTCCTTTCCCATTAACACCACTGGGCTATATTTACAGTTTCAGCAGCCTAGGTCTCCGGCTGCGGAGCGAGATGTCGAGAGTTCGATTCCTCCATTGGGCCTCCTTGACAGGGGCCAGACTGGATGATCCACAGGGTCCCTTTCCAGCTTCTGCAGTTGTTGGGAAAGGCTTTTCTCTACATGCCACCAGTTTCTTCCCACCAACACAAAGTTTATTTGGGGATTCAGGTAGCGGCCATGATGCCCCATTATCTATTTTCATTCTGAACACAAAATGAATGTGAGAGAAACTGAGGCTTGACCGCAAACAGGTTTTCATGATTTAAAAGGGAAGGTCCCTCTTGCTTCTCATCCCACCTCCCTTTTCAACCGCACTGTTGGGGACGGCCTCACACGAGACCCTTTCTATCCTTAATTCAGGCCATTTATTACCACTGCTGTTATCTCCTTGATGGCTCCTTCCGAAATTATGGGATGGGGTGGAGGGAAGGGTGGCTAGCCCTTTTAATGACAAGGAGGGGGATGTTTGCGAGGCTGCAGTAATGAATTATATTCTCAAGAACTGTAAGTGTTTTATTAGGGCTGGTTAGGGTTTCTTCCCCACCTTCCCCAGCGCTTAATTCTCTCCCCACTTCTTTTCAGACTGAATGCCCAATCACTATAGAACTGTGAAACTCAAATTGCCTTCCCCCTCTCTCATGAACATACTTTTAATCTCGTTGACCTGTCGTTATGCTACGAGGCATAAATTCAGATTTGGAGATCTTATGTTCCATCATAAATTGGGCTGGCAGTCTTCCGATCAACAGAATAAAACTGTCTCCGTCGAGGTGGGTTTTTTATTTGCCGGAGCTGTTCCAGGAGACGAAGCAGAGGTAGAGTCAGCTTTTCTTAATAAACTATCATTAAAAGAAAAAAAAAAGAAAGACGGAAAATGTTAAGAGAGAAATCCAGGCGTGAAACTTGTAAGGGCAAGAAGTAAGGGAGGGGGGGAAATAAGGAGATGTTTAAATAACATTAATGTCAAACATAAACTTAGGGAAGGTGGGAAATTCTGAATTAAAGCTGGTGTAATGGCGGCGGCAACAGTGGCACCTATTCTGGTAACAGTGAAGAAATTATGAGTTGTGGGAAGCAAAAACTGAAGGCCTTGGGAGAGTGGAATGGCTGGATGGCTCAGTGGGTTGAGGTCTCAGGCTGCAGAGCCAGAGGTTGGGAGTTTGATGCCACCCCCATTGGGCCTCCTACGAGAAGAGCCAACCTGGTCGGCCTTGGGCCAGCTGCAACGTCCTAGGAGGCCCCTGGAAGAAGCGAATGGAGAACCACCTGTGAATACTCTCTACCTAGAAAACACTGAAAAACGTTGCCATAAGTTGAAATCAACTTGAAAGTATGCAATTATTAATTATAAAAATGGAAAGAAGAGCATCCATTGATTTGCTTTGAGTTCTGTAAGCTCTGGTCTGTTCAAAGGCCTTAAGAATCGGTGACCAATTCTGCAGTACATATCTTGGGCAGCAAATGTTGAATGCTGTTTAACAGGCAGCAAATTATCCGTTTTCTTTGTATTTTAGTTGTATTGCCAGGGATGGGGAGAGGTGGAATAGTGTTTTCAGCCTGATGATGCCAAATAATGCTGTTGGGCCTTGGGTATTACGAAGCTTAGCTGGAGTGGGGTGGGATGGTACTGTATTTCTTGCTCAGTCTCAGGTGGCAAAATTGCTTTGGCCAGTCTTATTTGGTGAATATCTTGTCCGGATTATGTTGATTGTTACTCTTTAAATTACTGTGATGTCTTAGAATTGTGTTAGCCCTGAAAGCAGGCTTTTGAATCTTTTGGTGTGTTAGAAGGATGGAGGGCCTTATGAAGCCCCAGAATCCTATAGAGCCTGAAGGGGTAGGTAGACATGAGTAGAAAGCAGACGGGCACTAGAACAAGGTCTTTTCACACCCAGGAATGATTTTCTCAACCCATACAATATGGATATAAACATACTTCCCCCTGTGTTTCTGCACTGCTTTGGAAGCTTGGAAAAGTTACTTTTTTTGAGTGAGAACTCTCAAGGCCCTCCAGCTTTTATGGGTGGTGGCTATGAGATGGGTGAGTTTTCAGTGAAGAAATGGACCTTTCCAGCTCGGGTTAGCCAGAAGACCCAAGGAGGGTTTTAATCTAACAAAATAATTTTTCTAGCCTGTGTGAGGTGGAAGATCTAGGGAGCCCATAGGACTGCCTTCTTGGTTTCCCCACATTCCTCTGACTTAGAAAGGGCATTAGCTTAGCATGGATGCACCTGCTTTACGTTTTGATGTGAGCCATAGGGCTAGGAAGGGACTCTGAAATGCAGCTGCCAGCCAGAGCAGACGATCCTGAGGCTGATGACCCAATGTTCCAAATGTAGTAAGCACAGGCAGCTTTCTCTGATTATGTGCTCCACCCTCCGAGGAGCGATTCTCCAAAGAGTTATCAACAGTACATAATGCTTGTCTCATGCCATATGTTTATTCCCTAAATCTGTCCACCGCTGGTGAGACTGTGGTTATCTGTGAAAGCACATAGCTGGGATTCTTTGGCTCATCCGAGTGAACCCTGATTCTCCAGTCAGAGGCAGAAAAGTGGAAGGCTGGTGCAATTCCTCTAGATAAGGAAAAGAAGTACGTGCGTGCGTGCGTAAAAGGCAGACAGTCAGAAGCTCCCATTCTATAAGGAAACCAACCCGTGGCAAGAAAATGGGAAGCCTAAAAAATCCCTATATGTAGCTGCATCTGGCATGCGAATTAACTAAATGCAAACCAGACATCACCCTGCAGATGAAGCACAACTGCCTGCAGGGACACTGCATCAGGATGTTCATGGGAACGTGGAGTCCAGTTTAAGGATAGCGCAGAGATCTTAAGCATGGCAGGCAAAGGGGTGTGTTCTGCTTTAGCTTAGTGTGACCTCCATGTGACAAACCCAGACCTACTGGGATCTGCCACACGTTAACTAAGCTGCCACCAACCATTCCCTATAAGAAGTCACACAGACCAGGGATGGATTTTTAAACAAATAAAAGAACAAGGTTTATTTAAATACAACACACAGGGAAAATAAAATAATCAGGTGAATAAGATAAAGTAACGTGGCTTATTCTCATTCATACATGCATACAGTTTGGTTCACACAGAACCCTTAACTTGAAGCACAGACCCTGAACCTATCAGTTCTGGCTAACCAACAGACACCTGAACCTATCAGGTTGGTACTCTGACACACAGTAGTACCCTGTCTGACACACAGACTCCCACACCAGCTTCTTCTTCCCAGCTGCTGCTTCGTCACATCCCAGCGTCTCCCTTCTCCACACACGCATCACATATATATACAGTACAGCCCCTCCTCCTGATGTCCCGCCTTCCACTCCCCATAGGATGGAACTTTCCCTCCAAACCCATGACAGACAGGTAACATCAGTGCTGTATGTAACACCTCCCCTCTTTATAAGTTGTTTTGTAGGGGGAAAGCTAACGTGCTTTTTCCCAAAAAAACAACCTGAATAAAACACACAACAACAGTTATACATACCATATCATACTTACTTATACTTACATTCTAAGTTAACCATAGCAATTAGGCATTTAAACATTTACCATATACATTACATCAATTTACCTTTATTCTTACAAACCAAATTCAAAAAATAGGTACATTTAACCTTTTGTCACCAATATATACGTATAGTCCATGTTTCTTTCGCCGTCTTCATTCTTCAGGTCTTCTTGACAAGGCGTCAGCAACACAGTTCACTGACCCTCTGACCACCTTCACTTCAAAGTCATAGTCCTGTAGGTTTAAAGCCCACCTCATAAGTTTGCTATTGTGGGTTTTCATTGTCTTTAACCATTGCAGTGGTGAATGGTCAGTGCACAGAACAAAATGTCTTCCCCAGATGTAAGGCTTGGCCTTCTGGATCGCGTAGACTATGGCCAAACACTCCTTCTCCACGGTTGCCAAATGTCTCTCACCTTTTTGAAGTTTCCTACTCAGGTAGGACACTGGATGCTGGTCACCATTCTCATCCTCCTGGCACAGAACTGCTCCTACCCCGCTGTTAGACGCATCGGTGTAGATGATGAACTCCCGGTCGAAGTCTGGAGCACGCAGGACTGGATAGTTGATTAGCGCCTGCTTCAACCTCTGGAACGCCTCCTCACAGTCGCTGGTCCACGGGATGCGGTCATCAGCCTTCTTCCTCGTCAGATCGGTCAGCGGAGCCGCAATCTCGCTAAACCTCGGGATGAACTTTCTGTAGTAGCCCACCAACCCAAGAAATGATTTGACTTTTTTCTTGGTGATGGGTCTGGGCCAATCACGAACAGCTTCTATTTTGGCCTCGAGGGGTTTTATCACTCCTCCCCCTACCATGTGACCCAAGCACTTTACTTCTGGGCTACCCAGCTGCAGTTTGTTCCCTTTGCAAGGCCTAGGCCAAAGCACTTCCTCCCCTGGGTTTAAGTGCCTCTCCCTGCCTTCCTGGTCATCCCAAGCTTTCTTTCTGACCTTTTGAGCTTGCAGGGTCTCTGCTGCTAGCTCTAGGTTTCTCTTTAGGTCTTTCCTTAAAGAGTCTATGTATGTCACAACGTTTTGTGGGTCATCCTGGGTGATCTGCTTCCAATTTTGTTTGATCAAATCAAGGGGCCCTTTCACCCCTCTCCCAAACAAAAGCTCAAATGGACTGAACCCGGTACTGGCTTGTGGCACTGATCGATAAGCAAACAAAAGGGATTGCAGCTTCTGGTCCCAACTGTTTGGATTCTCTGCCAAGTAAGCCCTAATCATGCGCATTAGAGTCCCATTGAACTTCTCAGTTAACCCATTACTTTCAGGATGATAGGCAGTGGTTTCCTTGTGCTTAATTCCACAGATTTGCCATAAGCGTTTCATGAGCTTCGATGTGAACGATGCGCCCAAATCTGTGATTATTTCTGAGGCAAATCCCATCCTGGACATATACCCCACCAAGGCATCTGCCACTGTGTTAGTTTCAATGTTAGTCAAGGGTATGGCTTCAGGGTATCTCGTGGCATGGTCCACAATGGTGAGAATGAACCTATTCCCCCTCTTTGTGGCCTTGGGCAAAGGTCCCACAATATCCACCCCTATGCATTTGAACGGAGTGTCAATCACAGGCAAAGGGCACAACTTTGCTTTGGTCCTATCGCGGCTATTCCCCTGCCTTTGACACACATCACATTGTTTACAGAACTCCCTGATCTGTTTTCCTATGTCAGGCCAGTAGAAATTCTGTGTGATTCTCTGCTGTGTTTTGTTCACCCCTAAGTGTGCAGCAAACATGTCAGAGTGCCCCCTTTGTAAGATCATGGGGCGATACTTTTCAGGTACCACCAGCTGACTTCTGATCCCATCTCCCCCTTTTGAGATATTCCTCAGGGTCTCTCTATACAAAATCCCCTTTTTCTCCAGAAATCTCACTGGGGTTTCAGGTGTTAGCTGGGCGTCAGTCACCTGTTCAAAACACTTTTGGAGAGTGGCGTCTGCCTTTTGCTCTTGTCCAAATCTGCTGTCTGTGGTTAAGGTTTCCACCACAGCTTCTGAACTCCCCTCTGCTTCCGTCTCTGGCTCATCATTACCCCCCTGAACTGTCCCCGTGGTGGCTTGTGAACGTGTAATCACTAGCACCCTCTTCACATGTTCAGCCAGGTCATTTCCCACGAGCACGGCTGCTGGCAGAGTCGATGAAATCGCTAGCCGCCAAACTCCCCTCCAGCCTTGAAAGTTGACAGGTACCTCCGCGACTGGGAGTGAGATTATCTGCCCCTCAATCCCTGCTACCTTTATGCTCTCATTCGGGATTATATATTCCCTAGGAATAATATCTGGATGGCACAGGGTCACCTGAGAACAAGTGTCCCGCAGCCCCCGATACTGACGGCCAAGTATTCCTACGTCCACCCCTGCTGTCTCAAACAACTGAGAATCTGTTCTCACGAGCAAGCATCGCTTGACCTGCACAAGAGGACCACCTTCCTCAGCCTGATCAGCAGATGCAGCCGTTCCAGACTGAGCAGCCATGGCAACAGGCTCCCTCAGTGACAATGAGCCTTGCTCTTTCTGGACACAGAACACAGCTTTTGGCTTGGTTCCACTAGAATCCTGAGGCACCATTCCTTTTAGCTGTTTTAATTTCTCACACTCTGAGATTAGATGGCCTTTTCCCTGACAGAAATAACATTTTCTGGTGTATTTTGATTCTCTCTCATCTTGTTTTGGTTTTCCCTCCAAAATCTGAGGTCTTAGTTTCATGTCTGAGGGCTTCCCTTCACCATGGGCCCCTCCCCCTTGCTGGCTTTTCCCTGGTCCCTGAGAGTACTTGCTGTAGGTTTCTTTAGGTTTCCCCATCGCTTTCCCCTCACCCAAGGGCTTTCTTATTTGGGAAATAAAATCTGCAATCTCGGCGGCTTCTGCCACAGATTTTGGTTTCCTTTCCCTCACCTGGAACTTCAATTCTCCATGGAGAACTGAATAGAACTGTTCCAGCGCTATCAAATCTTTAAGCTGTTGAAAGGTCTCTGTCCCCTCCTGCGATAGCCATTTCTCAAGCAGCCTCACCAATTGGGCCCCCACTTGGGTAAAAGTCTGCTCTGGCTTTTTGGTGATTGACCTAAATCTTTGTCTCAACTGTTCCGCATTTATCCCATGTCTTGCAAACACCAGTTTTTTAAACTCTGCAAAATCTTTCATCAGTTCCTCAGGCATCTCGGCATAGACCTCAGCCAGGCTACCACTGATTAAAGATCGCATGATGGTCATCTTCTCAGTTTCCCTCACTGAGAAGTCCACAAACGCTCTTTCCACTAAGGAAAAGAACACCTCAGGACAATCTCCCTTGTGGTACACAGGGAATTTCTTCAGGTCAGCTTTAGACAATTGGCCTCCCTCAGAATCCCTATTGTTATTATTGTTCTGATTCATCAGTTCCAATTTTTTTAATTCAAACGCCATTTTCTCTCTCTGCAATTCCCTCTCCATTTCCATTCTCTCTCTCTCTAATCTTTCTTCTTTTTCCAATTGCCTCATCCTCAGTTCATGCTGTTGGGCTATGAGCAATTTTCTGAGCTCTGGGTTCTGTTCTCCCGTGCTGTCACCTTGCACTGAGCCAAATTCATCCTCAGAACCTTGGTCTACCTGGGGGTCTTTCACTTCACCCATTTCTGCCATCTGGCTTCGAGTCAAGGGCATAATCCCCCCTCAGAACAGGCTGCTTTAAAAAGTCAAGCCTCAAAATAAAACGACCACTTTTTTTTTTTTTTTTTCAGAACCAGCTTGCTATAGATTACTGCTGTTCTTCAGCACTAATCTTGCAACAGTTGCGAGCCAGAGTCTACCCCCCTCTGCTGGGCCTCTCAGCAGACAAGCTAGCTCACTGCTATTTCACAGTTTTGCCTCAGCTTTTTCCCGCCAAAACAGGCTGCCTCAGAGCTTCCCTTATCTAGCCCCCAATCTGAGGTTACACGTTCTTCTACTAGTGCACCCCCCCGTGAGGTACACCTAGAAGATTACCTACGTGCTCTCAGATTGTCCCTGACTAGACCCCCCTTGCTCTGGGCACACTTGCCAAGGCTTTGCTGGACCACTGGACAACTGGACCAGTCGTATCCCACACGCTGGACACCAATCAATGTGACAAACCCAGACCTACTGGGATCTGCCACACGTTAACTAAGCTGCCACCAACCATTCCCTATAAGAAGTCACACAGACCAGGGATGGATTTTTAAACAAATAAAAGAACAAGGTTTATTTAAATACAACACACAGGGAAAATAAAATAATCAGGTGAATAAGATAAAGTAACGTGGCTTATTCTCTTTCATACATGCATACAGTTTGGTTCACACAGAACCCTTAACTTGAAGCACAGACCCTGAACCTATCAGTTCTGGCTAACCAACAGACACCTGAACCTATCAGGTTGGTACTCTGACACACAGTAGTACCCTGTCTGACACACAGACTCCCACACCAGCTTCTTCTTCCCAGCTGCTGCTTCGTCACATCCCAGCGTCTCCCTTCTCCACACACGCATCACATATATATACAGTACAGCCCCTCCTCCTGATGTCCCGCCTTCCACTCCCCATAGGATGGAACTTTCCCTCCAAACCCATGACAGACAGGTAACATCAGTGCTGTATGTAACACTCCACTTTTGGAAAGTACAAATTAGACCTCTCGCCCTTTATACTCTGCTCTTTCTCCCTCTCCCTCTTCTCCTTACCTTCCCTTCTTTTCTCTCTCTCTCTCTCCCCCCACCCCCCACCATACCAGTTTCATTGGAAATTGTCCTTTCACACTGATTTCCTCCTTTTGTTTTCTCCTTTAATGAATTTTCTTGTTTTACTTGTCCCAAAGAAAAAGCAGAGGTCTGCTTTGGAACATTTAAGGGTTGGGGGGAGGGAAGTTCTATGTTTTCAGTGTAATCCTTTTGACATGCCAGCTGAAACATAGGCCTGCAAAATGTGCAAGCTTTAAAGAGTTGCAATATCTCTTCATCAGGCGACATAGGGCTGTGGTAGAGATCGGGGAAAGGCTTCTTTAGTGTTGTGGCCACAAAGTCAGCAAAACCAGTTATTTGTCGCATTGAAGTCTTAAAATGAAACAGGAGACATCTCTCTTAGGGTTCTACCTGCCAGTTTGAGGGTTCCTGGTGGTATTTGGGATTGGCCTGGAATTCTTAAAAACAAGAAAATTACAATTACAAAGGCGGAGCCCCCTTTGAAGTTTGCTGTAATCCAGCCAATGTGATCTTATGTTCTTAATGTAGGAGCAGAGGGGCATGTACTTGAAAAATTACATCAATATACAGTAGGACCTCCCTATCTGCGGGATCAGTTTCCACTGATTCACCTATCTGCTGCCTGTAAATACTAAATAACCCCCCCCAGAAATAACTATTTCCACGTATTTCCAGGATGTATTTATCAGAACTAGCCACTAGAGGGAGTCAGAGATAATACATTCAATACTTCTCCATTTTTCAGCATCCACAGAGGAGGGAACCTATTCCCCCCCCCCATACCATGGTCCTACTGTATTCCCATGTCATTCCAGATTCTGACATCTAGAGAGGCTTCATATACATATTTAATTACATCCTTAAATTTATTTTCTGGCTTCCTAGGTTTCCTGCTACAAGTCTCAGAATTCCCCAGATAATTTTAAATTAATGGATAATTCTTGGACTTGTAGTACAGAAAAATAACTTTGCCTAGCTCTGGGCCCAGCCCCAGTGCCAAGAAAACCTTCTGCTTCGAATACTAATTATGTTGGCTTCCCTGGAACCTGAGGAATATATGTGTAAGGACTGGAAAGAGAAGGAGAAGTGCAAAGAGTAAGAAGAGGTGCCAGGCATTAAACATGAGGACTAGGAACCTGAATCTGGTTTGAGGACAACTCAGGACATGGAGTTATTGCTCAGCTGTTAAATGGAACTCAGGCCCCTGCCAGCTACCTCATCCCTACCTGCCTCTTTGCACAGAGCTTGTCTCTGTGTTATGTGTGAGTAATTGCCTGCTTCTGTCTCTCATATTGGGCCAGCACCAAGAAAATGCCTTTGTCCGTGGGATGCTGTGCTTTCTGCCCCGCCAACCACTATGGCCACCAGTCAGCACCATGTACGCACCTTGTGTGGGAAGATCTCCTTTTCTATCATGCCTTTGCAACCCTTTCCGCATTTTCTGTGAACTGAAGTTTGCCTGTAAAATAAATCCTTCTCCTCCTCGACTCCACAAGCGGATGGTTGTTCCTCTTCCAATTGCTCTGTGGGTAATCTCCCTGGCAGGCACTGTTCTCTCTCTCACTCTCTGGGGCTTCCGGCGGGGTGGGGGGGGCACATAAAGCCCCGTCGTTCAGTGCTATCTCACCAGTTTTAATCATAGCATTTTTCATTTAATTAGGGAAGGGAGGCATGCTTTGCATATTAATCTGAAGCAGCGCCTTTGCCTGCCTGCCTGTGCATTTGAGAGGGGAATTTCCAACCTGCTGGGGGTGGCCTGCCTGACAATCAATGGGGGCTCTTGTTGCTCTCCAGATCTCTCTCTCTCTCTCTCCCCTTCCCCCCCCCCACCCTCCAACACACCAGGGGTTGGCAATGCACAGCTCACCCGATGTTCCCAGATGATACCTTCAAGCAGATCTAGCCAATGCAGCCAATCCTGGAAGATAAATATAGTGGTATCAAGAGAACTATACTTCACCTGCTCTTGCCTGGCAGTCTGAAACGGAACTGAGGTCAGGAATGCTGGCCCTTGCTAGTTTTATTATTTATTTATGTCCCACCTCCAAGAACCTCAAGTTTCTGTCGCCTTCTCTGCTTTATCCTCACAATAGTCCTGGAATATCTGCCAGGCTGAAATGGGCTCTGCTTTAGGCCTAGGTAGACGTTTGTGCACCAGCAGGCAGCTTTCGAGGGGGGGGGGTGGCGGCGTTGGAGGAGGCACCACCTCTGCCTCAAGCAGTGAAATATATTGGGCCAGCACCAAGAAAGCCTCAGTGCAAAAGAAGAGAAGAGAACAATCTGGGAGGCAGGAAGCAGAATTTCTTTCATACGTCCCTTGCTGCGTTTCCAAATACTGTAAAGGCATGCCGCCAGGAAATGACTGGTGCATGCCCTCATAAATATATCATCATTATCATCTTAAAACTACAAAGCTGGAGGGGACCTTATGGATCATCGAGTCCAGCCCCTGTCGGGGAATCGAACTCTCAATGTCTAGCTTCGCAGCAAGAAGCCAAACCACTGAGTATTGCCAAACAGGTTGCATTGATCCTAAAAGGGATACAGAAGATAACTAAGCCCTCCCTGCCCCCCCCCCAAGTAATGAAAATGTTGCTCTTTGTAGAAATGGCCAGGTCTTGGTGTTTTATGAAGTAGAAGCAGTTTGGTCGAGACAGTGAAGGAGTGTTTTATTAATCCAGACTGAAGTCTCTTCAGAATAAAAGTTTTCAACAAGACACTAGTTGAGAACTATCTTTTTAAATTCTTGCTCAACCAATTGGCCTAAGCTAAAACATGGTGGAGAGGGCGGCTGGGTGGTGGTGGGATCCAATGGGTCTCTATTTCCTTTTCCACCAGTGAGAATTCCATTTTGCTAAGTCTCCCTGAGTGGGTCTCAGGCTTTGCAAATATAAATTTCCACTTGTCAATTGATAGGTCTTTGCTACTTCAGCCAACCTTTTTTTCAGGCTGCAAATAAAAACTTTCATAAGCAGGCAAATTAGTGTAATTTTTTAAATGCTGGCTTAACTTGCAGAGAACAGATAAAGCAAACTGTGCTTTAGGGACAGGTTGGGTTAAATGTTGTACTCCAGAACCAGGATGGACTTCACAGTGGCCCTATCATGCCACTTATTTATGGATTTTATTAATTATCTTTGTGCCTGAAGAAGTGGATTTTGATCTAGAAAAGCTCACACTGAAATAAATCTGTTAGCCTTTGAAGCGCTACACCATCTTGACTCCTCCCTCCTTTGTCCTTTCCTCCTTTTCACTCTCCCTTCTGGATAGAGAGTCAAAGCTGTTACTCTCAAGGAGCAGGAAGGGGAATGATGACAGAGGTCAGCTGGGGAGGAGGAGGAGGAGAGTTGGTCTCTTCTGTGCGCTCTTGATGGCTTCTGGTTGTGCACGAGCCATGAATGGGCATACCTTGGCCTACTAGCAGCACATCCATATCGCCTACAGGCCATGGCTGATCACCCTGCTTAGAGCTAGCCTGGGATGCCTACCAGCTCTCTTTTCAAACATCTGCTTCCCCCCTTTCTCCTCCCCCCATGTCTCCCCATGTTAAGGAGCTCCCTTTTTTTCTTCTCGCCCCCACCTTTTCCAACCCCGAGTGATTATAATTATAGATGTTTGCCAAACTCGTTCTGCTCAGTTCTGTTTTTGAAAAGAAACAGAGAAGGAGAAAAAAAAAGTAAAACCACAAAAGAGGAGGCGAGAGTCGGTTTCTGGGTGTGCTAAGCGTCTTCAGCGTGGGTGCAGGATTCCCCTCTTCCGAGAAGGCAGCTCGTGTTCCTCTCTCCCTCTCTCTCTCTCCCTCTCTCTCTGTGCCGCCGAGGGCGGCTGGCATGATAAAAGGAAAGCGCCAAACCGAGCGTATAAGCTGTCTCTTGCCACATGGCAGATTGCTGGCGGAACCGTCATCCTTGCTTGACAGCTCCGGATTCTCTTTCTCTCTCTCTCTTTTTAGAAAGGCCAGGGAACAAAGGAGATAAAAACAGGAACCCTCTTCCTTTAACACTTTGTGGGTTTATTGCTTTAGAGGTGGCAGCAGCCACCGCTGCCGTGTTTAATAAATCCTGGGATTTAGAAGGGGATGCATCAACCAAACCAACTCTCCCATCTCCCCCTGCTGCCTGCTTGTTAAAACTAGTTAAAACCACCAAATGCCACTGGCTTTTTCCAGCTAGTTGCTCATCTTCTGTCAGTCACAATGTTTATTTATCATGCTGTCTCGGGAATGTGCAGTGGGAAGTGGTGGGGTGGGGGGGCGTAAAGGAAATCAGGGATGCATGTTCCTAAAACAGGGAAAATTAAAAGTTCTCTCCTGTTCAAACTCAGCTGCAGTAAAAGATTAGATTCTGCAACTGGAATAAATTATGCAAATATGTATAACATCTATTATTTTGCATACTTTGTTATTAAAGTTTTGTGCAATGTGCATCGGCATAGAAATAATTTTTTAAAATATAAACTATTCAAGCCCTTCAGGCTTTGGTGATGTTAAAAATCTTGAAGTTTTAAAAACTGCTCACATTCTTTTAAAGCTTTCCTTCAGCACAAGGACTAGAAATGTTGTTTCCCAAGAAACAACGTTTCTGAAACACCATGGCAAATGGGTTCTGCAGCCAGCACTGCTGTGTTAGGTGATTTCTTCATATTTTTACAGTCACATAGGGAAGCTAGCTTACTGCTTCTAAGGTGCATCCATACAAACACTTGGAGGTTATCAGGCATCTGGCTGTGGTGCCAGAGGTTGGGAGTTCTAATCCCCGCCGGGCACCTTGACAAGGGCTGGACTTGATGATCCGTAACTGCTGGGTTTAGGTCCCAGACTTCAGAGCCTATAAAGAATAGGATCCGGTCCTTGAAAGGACTGCGGCGGTTTGGTGATCATACTTCTTTCCAAGGATCACAGGCTACATAAGCCTAGTTTGATCTTTCTTGCTTCCAGCGATGCAAGTCAACATTATGTGCTACTCTTCTCCTTCATCAAATGGACTGGCGTTTCTGATTGTGGTTGCTCTCACCTGCTTGAGCCACCCAGAGTTATCTGGCAAGGAACCACCTTTCCTGCAGGGTTCCTGCTCCTTACTTGCTCTAAACATGAATTCAAACAACAGGGTTCTTCAGTTTGATATTGAGTCTGGTAATGAATGAGGCCTGCCTTTGGGACAGCCGGTTAGAGACACTCTTTCGAAACGCACCCATTCCAATAAGAACAAGTATTGAACCATACAGGATGTTGAAAGGATCTGACTTACAATGAAGAGAGAAAGGGGAGAAACATCAGACAAACTAGTTTTTCAAGTATTGCAAAATAAGGTGGGTATATGTGTGATGCTCCCAGACTCTGGAACTCCCTCCCACTGGAGGCCAGCTGGGCCCCATCTTTGCTGTCCTTCCCCAAGCAGATTAAGACTTTTCTCTTCAGGCAGACTTTCCCTGAGTGACTGGCTGTCTAAAAGGGTTTTTTAAATAGAGTGTAATGCCTTGTTGCTTTTAAATGTCTTTTTGCTATTGATTTTATTTCGGCAGTTGAAGGAAATGCCTTGGAAAAGGGCATACAAAATAAAATAATTGTTTAATTCTTTCCCAGTATTTGCATACTTCCTGTTTTTAGCTTTTAAATTTTTTGTGTGTCCTTTATCAGAAGAAGGGTGGGGTAAAAATATTTTAAATAGACATTTTAAATATTTATTTTAAAATAAAGCTATATAGGAGGAAATAAAAGATACTGCCTTTGCTTCCTATGCAGAGCTTGGGTAACATCCAGTATCGCCAGCATGGCCAGCACCTCTGGTGAGGGGGAATTCTGGGTGTTGACTGGGGATCTGTAGAGCTTTGAGTTTCTGAGCAGGATGATGATGGTCCCAGGGTTTGTGGGGAAGGACTAGTCCAAAATCAGCGAGTCTTTCCCCACAAACCCTGGGATCATCACCATCCTGCTCAGAAACTCAAAGCTCTTGACCCCCTGCCAGAGGGCAAGAAGGGTGACATGGAACCAGAACTCTCCCTTGGGACCCCTCTCTCTGTCCCTCTTCTTGCCCAAGGGAATCCAAGCGGGCCGGGAAGCTTGGCTGACTGAGTAGCCTCTCCCTTTCACGGTTTGCTCATCCAGCACCCCTGGTGTTTACCCAAGACGAGAAAGGTCGCCCGACCAGTGTGCGGCTGGACGTGGATCAAGGGGCGCGGCTGGCACGGGGGTGGTTGGGTGGGTGCGATGCTGCCCCGGGCAGACCGGGTGGCCAGCTGCGCGCCCTCCCAGGTCTGGAGCCTTGGCTGCCGGGCCCGATCCCGTGCGCCCAGACAGACGCTCACCGGCCCCGCCACCCGCGCCGAGCCCTCTCCAGAGAAGACGCCTCTGTCTCCGGGCGGGTTCTCGGCGACTTCGCCCGGCGGGACATGCCCTGATCCGCCTTCCGCCTCAACCAGCCGAGCCGGGACAACGGGGGCGGCCCCCGTCTCCGCCCGTGCGCCCTGGGCTGCTTGGGGGCGCGCCTCCCCTCCCCTCCCCTCCCCTCCCCTCCCTCCCTCCTTCCTTCCTTCCTTCCTCCCTCCCTCGGTCTGGCCCGGCCGGCTCCTGGCGCTCGGGGGCGGGAGGGAAGCCTGGGGGAGTTTTCCAACTGCCGCCGCAGCAGCCGCGCTCGTCTGCGCCGCCCTCCAAGCTCGTCCGCTCCTCTCGCCGGGTTATTTATTACCTCTCTCCGGCGGCGGCGGCGGCAGCGCTGCGGCTCCGGGGCGGCTGCCAAAGCAGGCGGCGGCGGCGGCGGCGGCGGGAATCCCGCGCAAGGGGGATCCGGAGCCACGACGCCATGGCCGCAGCTTCAAAGAGCCTCGCTCAGGGGAAAGTTCTTTCAGATTGCTCTAAAACCGTGGGGCGGCTCTTTCCTTTTTCAGTGAGGGGAAAAAAATCATTTAGCAGTTGCTCATTCAACAGGTGAAGCTTACACTTGCGGTTGATTCAACAGGTGAAGATTAGAGTGCAGAGCGGCGGCGGCGGCGGGGTACCCTCGTTAGATTCATGCTTTCTTTCCACACTAAAATAAATGACAGACGAACTAACTAAGCGAGTCTGGTCCGTGCTTCGGTGGGCAGCCGCTTTCTGCCTTTCATCATCATCATCATAGAACGGTAGAGCTGGAAGGGACCCTAGGGATACTCAGATCTGGAAGGAACAATTTATATTCTGGCCAAGATTAGGCACAGATGTGAGATTTCTTTCCCCCTCTCTCGAATGAACAATGGACAGGTAGGTGGAGATTCAACAGGTGAAGCTTAGTACAGGGGCAGAGATGGGAGGAGGCCATACCCCTTCAGCTTCTATCTGCCTGACCCTAACCAGACCTGGCAAACCAGGGGTGGGGAAATCAACAAATACTTAGCCTCAGAGGCAGAGCTATGAGGTTGGGTGCTAGCTATGCCCTGTTCCAGTTGCCTCAGTTTTCCGTCTTCCACAACTAGGTCCTTTTATATCCCTATCATATAAGTGCTTTGGGAAATTCTGCTTAAAATTTCAAACTTAGGGTATGTGCTTGGGTAGGTGGATGACATAATGATGACCATATTGACACTCATTTCCCTTCTCTTCCTTTTGATCTATTGACAAACTTTACTAGCTTTGCATACGTGGACTGGGCTCTGATTGGGTGGAAGAGGAAATAAGTTACAGAAGTGGAAAAACTGTGCATGCCAGCAGGATATGTGTATTGATACTTACACATGTCTGGAGCTGGCTCTTTGGCTGAGGAATCAGAAAATGGGAGTTTGACTCTCCACTGCATCTTCTGGGGTGGGGGGGAGCCAGCCTGGGTGGCCTTGGACAAGCTGCAGGGCCCGTCCAAAAGGAACGGTATTAGTAAACCATTTCTGAATACTCTTATGCAGAGAAAACCTTGGAAAGGGTCACTAAAAGCTGGAGTCAACTTGACAAGTTGTTGTTCTAATCTCTAGATACATAGGCTCCAATAAATTCACAGTTCTATTTCACACAAACTGTTTGCCAATGTGAGGGGGGGGGTCACGAAGGCAATTTCCTTGATTAGAGGAGGCCGAAGTTTCCTGCTGCAAAAGAGGTTTAATTTTCCTACTGCAAAATACAAAATCTTAAATGTACTTTGCTATACATTTAAGAATGTCTTTGTGACTAGGTCTGAAGGCGCTCTGCTCTGGTGCCTCAAGGCCTTCAATAACATTTCGCCATTGCTGTCCCCACACCCGCCCCGAAGTCTAGCTGATTTCTCTTCATGTCCTCAATTGTCCCAGTTGCCAGGCCATTCATTTTCCAAATGGTTGATGGGAGGGGGGTTTAAGTAGGAGCCCTTCTCTGGAGTGAAGCTGAAACTTGTCGGGACTAATTTTCCTGGTATGTAGCTACTAAAGTCACAGTACAGAGATGAGCCTAATATACAGGAAGGAGCAGAGGCTCAGGGGCCTTGGTCAGAGCTTTGGACAAGTTATATATATTTTTTAAAATCATAATCTTAGAACGGCAGAGCTGGAAAGGGACCCTATGGATCAATGAGTCCAGCCTCTACCAAGGAGGCACCGTGGGGGAATACAAACTCCCAACCTCTGGCTCCGAAGCCAGGTACCTAAACCACCAAGGTATGGACTACAGTTCCCAGAACTGCTGGCTAGCATAGCCACTGGTGTTCTGGGAGCCATAGTTTGACAGAGTTAACTTTCCCTGGATCTCCTCTAAGATATTTATTGAAGCACATCCGAACAGACCAGGCCTTCCTAGATTGAGCCAAAGGTCCATCTGCTCCTTTGTTCTGTTCTCAGAGCAACCGGCTAGAAGTGCACAAGCTAAGGGTGAAGGCACTGGCTTAATTTTCCTCTGGCATTTCTCCCCTGTTTGGAAGATCATATCGCACGCTGCTGTTGCACGCATGAGCTACCTTTGCACATAAGAATGGCCTTGCCAGATCATCAGACTACCCTGAGCAGCCAGACGGTGCTGGGAAGTTCACCAACAGAGTGACAACTGCAGCCTCTCTAGATTTTCCTTAGCACCTGCTCCTGGTGGGCCGTGCTGCTTTTATACATGGCAGAACTATACGATCGGTGTTGCAATTAAACATTTGACAGGTACCGCAGGTGATCAGAAATGTCGTGCAGGGGAGCAAACTAGCTGCCGGAAGATGGATGAATCACTGTGTCCCATCTCGGTGAGTCCTGCCTAGAAAGCAAGGGGGGGGGGTCCTGGCAGGAGAAACTTCATTTTCCTTGTCTAAAGTATTGTCTTCCATCTTTTGCCAGCTCTAGCAATCTTGGCCTTTTAAATGTTTTTTTAAAGTGACTTTTGTATGAGCTAAAAGCATTACACTCCTCAACCTAGGACACATAGCCTCTGCACAGCTGGGGAATTGGATGAAACACTGTATGAGGCCAGATGATCCAGTTTGAACTGCATCCTTACAACCTACTGCAAAATCAGAGCTTTGGGAAGTTACATTTGGAGAACTGCCCTCTAAATGGGGGAATATTGGGAATGTGTAGTGTGAAAAAAGGCAGTCACCCAGGTCAGGAGGAGGATCCATGCCAGGCAATACAGAACCCTTGGTTGTGCACCTCAGCTTTTCCTCCTTCTGTACCTTTGGAGGTTGGGTCACATCAGACCCACCCATCCTCAAGCATCTCCCCCTCCCTTGTCCCCCCCCCCACAACAGTTCTTCTCCATTTTCCTCAGCCCTCCTACCCAAAAAGAGAAGCGGGCATAAATATCCTTCTCCCTTCTGGCGAGCAGTCTTTCTTTTCCACTGGCTGCCTCCGCACGCCGTCTGCAAGCCCAGCAATGTCCCTAGAGCTCCCTGGCCCATTTATTTCCCCATCCACTCTCTCTCTGCACTGCCTGAAGCACGGCTAATGCATCTCCAAAGGTCTTTGGTCCTCATTAATTACATCGGGAAAAAGCCATTGCAGCTGCCTGGAGGGTAGGGTTGGGGGGGTATATCTAGCCAGGGGGATGTGTTGGGGTGGGGGTTAGGATCAACAAGCCTTAGAATGAGGCATATGAAGGTATGGGAAGAAGCCTTACAGCAGCCTCCCACACTCTTTATTTTGATGCTCTGGTATGAAATAACCCCTTGGCTCCTACACCCATCCCCTGGGTGTTACTTGAGGGTCTTCGGGGTGTCTTCCAAGCCTAGAACAGCACTTTATATAGTGCCATCGGGTATCAAGACACACACAGTGTGGTGTAGTGGGTAGAGGGATACACTAGGGCTCTGGATACATGGCTTCAAATTCCAGCTCAGTCATGGACACTCATTTGGTGTGGAGAACTGATAAAGTCACCCCTTCAATATCTCGCTTAGGGAGCCTCATGGCACAGTGGTTAAAACTGCAGTAGAGCAGTCAAGACTCTGCCCGCAACCTGAGTTCAATCCCAACAGGCTCAGGTAGCCAGCTCAAGGTTGACTCCGTCTTCCATCTTTCTGAGATTGGTTAATTAATTGCCTAGCTCTTTGTGTGTGTGTACACATTGCAATGTGTAGCCTGCATTATTAAAATGTAAGCTGCCCAGAAAGTATTTTAAGCACTATGAGCTGGTGTATAAGCTTTGCTTTACCTTGAAAGCCTTTTTTAGGGTCCCCAAAAGTTCCTACTTAACAGCACATCATATGGAGTGTCCACAGTAGGAAAGTGTGCAGAATCTGATTATTTTGTTGTTAAAAACTTTCCAAAATCTGGCAATTTTTGCAAATATGTAATAGAAATAATTTGAGACTTTTAAAAAATAAATTATATATAGGAAAAGGGGGAAGCAAACAGATTGCCCAAGTCTATTGATTCACCCCAGACTCCAAAAGGAATTTGAGTATGCTTTTGAATATGATTTTTGACTATCTCACAGAATTCTGATTTCAGATAACAGTGTATTTCACTTTGTTCCAAATTAAGATTGCGTTCCCCTGGGCAGGCTGCTTAGCCTGTACTCTGTTGGGGATTTCTGCTGCTTTTACTGGTATCCCATCTCTGACCAGGGCTGATGCCAAAGCCAGCTATTGCAGGTGGAACAGGAAAGATTGTCATCTCAGCTTTGCCTTGGGCTGTGAACTCTTTGCCTTGGGCCGGCCCAGACTCTGTCTAGGTGGAAAGGCAGCTGCCATTCAGCCTTGCTCTTTTTGAAAAATTAATGCCTGTGTTCTTGGATGCACGGAAACCAGAAGGGAAAGAGTTGAGCACCAGGGCCAGTGGTTGAGAGAAGAGTTTCAGTGGAGAGCCGTTAATGCTCAGCAATACAGGATTAAATGCTTCTTGTGTCGAGAGTAAAGAACCCTGGGTTAGGTGGACCCACTATTTCAGCGTACTGGCCCACAGCACGTTGTCACTTTAGACAAAGGACATCAAGAAGCTTGTCTCAGCAGTAGTGAGATCTTGTTCAACAGAGGAGGTACTGCAATGCCCTCCACCATACCCGAGAAGAATAAGCTAGGTGAGGGGGTGTTCGCAACACTTGGCTGGAACTCCCCAACTTGGGCTGCCTCACTCTGCCAAAGGGCAGTGCCAGCCCTGTATGGTCCTTTCATTTCTTCTCCATGCCTGGCAAAGCAATTGAAGGAAAAGCAACCCTTCTTTACAAAGCGGCGGCCGTTTCTTCAGGTGGCAGAATTTGTTCTCTCTTCATCCAGATCTTGGGTTATATTGGGAATCAAACCTGGATCCGATTCTGCCCCCACCAACACAGTTTATACACTAAAGCTACAACCTCCTCTGTGAAGATGCTGTGCTATTTAAGAACTGCCGGATAGCTCAGTGGTTTAGGTATAGGTTGGGAGCTTGATTCCCCCACTGGGCCTCCTTGACACGGGCTGGATTTGAGGATCCATAGAGTCCCTTCCAGCTTTGCAGTTCTAAGAATATTAAGACTGTTATTAAAAGCCTGGTGCATTTTATAGGTAAATATCACCCTGCCCCTTAAGAAGGTACCCAGATTTGACAAGGAATTTCCATCAAGTTTAAAAGGGGGCCCGTCACCTGGCATATCACCTGCCTTTCCATGATTAAGCTTAATCTTAACCTTTACCAGTGTAAAGGTGTGAGGATAGTAGCAAATAATGAGAAATACCTCATGCAATAATGCTAATGAGTTGCTGCCTATCAGAGCAGACAATACTAGGCTAAGTGAACAAAGACTGGACTTGATGATCTATATAAGGTCTCTTCCAGCTCTGCAGTTCCAAAAGGAGATAATAGGGCTTTCTTTGGTGCAATTTCAGTGTGTCCCACCCTAGATGGTCTCTGAAGAAGAAAAGATAGGCTGGCTAGGCTAGCTTATGGAACACCTCCACTCTCCAGCATAAGTTTATTTTTTTTCTTTATTGAGATTGCAAGAAAGGGATGTGAAGTTTACTGCCATGTGTGAGAACAATAGCACTTAACCTTGGCGAACTGAAAGGATAAGCATTGCTCAAAATCTCATTAGGATAAGCTTGCACTGTCTTTGGCCTGGGCAAAAGGAAAAAGCAAGCAAGCAAGCAAGAATTGAAGGGAGGGTGGGAAGAAGAGAAAAGGGAAGGAGGAAAGAAGGAAGACAGGAAAGAAGACAGGAAAACTGATTGATGGACTTATTTTGGGGCATCTGAAACCATCCATAGCAGACACATCCAGTTTAAAGGAAAGAAAAACATATGAGAAAACTGTGTGTTTGTGTGTACATGCATGTTCCAGAGGGAGAATAGGCTTTGAAGAGAGGTTTAATTAACAGAAAGCATTTGGGGGCTGGACTTGGTGTGGCAAAAACAGTTGAAAATGATTTGCTGAATTGCTGATCTGGAGTGTGTGTGTTGTCATTGTGAGACTTCTGGCTTGGCTGATGTCTACAAGCCAGCCACATATGCCTCCTCCCTGGTGCCCTACCTGTTTCTTGTTTGTGATTTGCACAGGTTGGCCTGGGTGAGAAGCATTTTCTCTCAACATAGGGAGAGCTAGTCCAACCCCAAGAGGGAAAAGCTCTCCATGGCTACTGGCCGTGATCATCGTTTGTTACATCCAGTGCTAGAGGGGATATGCCTCTGAAAGCCAGTTTCTGCCCTCGTGTCCAGCTTTGTGAGCGCAACCGCTGTGGAAAGAGGATGCTGAAACAGATAAGCTGTTTGCCAGCTCTAGCATGAAATTACAAAAACGTTAGATTCCTCTTACAGTTTTAGGTCCTGGCATCCCTTCTTTGCCTAAAAGACTTGGAAAGACTTCAGCTTAAGAGCCAGAAAGAAAAAAACATTGCCTGCCAGCCTAGACAAGAAGGAGCGAGAGACAGAGTAGTGGCTTCATGTAGTGTCACAGGAGGCGATTGAGTGCAGCCCATCTCACAGAGAAGATGCCTCTCTTTGCATGGAGAGATGCTCAGAGAGGAAGGAGGAGGGGGGGACTGCTTTTTGTTTTCTAGACCAGTGGTTCCCAACCTTGGGTAACCCAGATGTTCTTGGACTGCAATTCCCAGCAATTTCAGCCAGCACAGCTGGTGGTGGAGGCTTCTGGAAGCTGTAGTCCAAGAACACCAGGGTTACCCAAGGTGGGGAACAACTATTCTCGACTGTCCCTTACAGCCTTTGACCTACACTGACATGCTTTTAGCCTAGATCTGTACCCTTAGACTGCTGAACTCACTTCCTCCTTCCCTCTCTTTATCTCTAATGTGTGTGTATTTCTCTCTTTTTTCTTGGTTATCTTGTCCTTGTTTCTGTGGGGTAGACAGCTCCAGCTCTGTAGGTCTACTATAATTAGTTAGATTTTAGCATTTCTATCATTTTTCCCTTCTCTGTGCATATTTCTGATAAATACTAGCCTTCACCTTTATTTTTTTAAGAAAAGGAAATCTGGATGTGTTTTCTTTCCTATCTTCGTCTAACCTTTCTGATAATCAGGTGCTGCATCTACTCATTAGCTGGGCTGCAGCTTGCTCTGCTAAACGTGTGTTAAAGCAACTTCCTCTGTGGCTCGGGGAAGGTTTTCAAACTTGTACATCTTTGTGACCCATATAATACATCTCCAAGCAGTGACATAAAGAACCAGTGCAGTAGAATTTAGAAAGTTACTTTTCTGGACTCCTGGAAGGGCCCCAGCCAGAAAATCACTAGACTTCTTGAGATATTAAAGAAAAAGGTAATTTATTCAAGTTCTATGTTATGATGTGACTGATCCTGTCAGCCTCTTTATAACATTAGGTAGAAATGCTGGAGCAGGTGATACATTTATTAGACTACTAAGAAAGAAAAAAAATAAGTCAGCCAGGTTTTATTGTTCAAGTCCACTTCCTCAGACAAAGAAACAATATCTTGTGCATAGTGCAGAAAAAAATTATTTGGAATAAATGCACCTGATGGGTGGGGACTGACAACCCAGGTATTTCCCAGTTGCTGGTTTGGCTCCTAGTTTTGCACATTGCAGTGAGTGCTATGTTGCATCTTTGGAATAGCCACGGAAAGTATGAGGAGACCTTTTCTCTCGGTTTCTGTCTAGCTGTTCCTAAATATCATTATTCATGGGCAACTCGTGTTTAGAAGACGTTTCTCTGATGGTCCACAAGTGGTGAAGGCAACCACAGAGGGGCTGAACTGTCGTTGAGTTTTTGCAGCTGCCTGGGGCGGGGTAAGAAGTGCTGCAAACACATGATGCTTCCTTTGGGGGAGGAAAGGCACTGCTCTGCAGATTAGGATCATCTGGATGTCCGCCCGCTCCCTTGTGCTCAATTTTGAAATAAGCAGAAATTACAAAAATGCTGGAAACTGCCAGTAATCTCTATGCATGAGCAAAATGACCTGGTCAAAGGCCTCAGTTCCATTTCTGTCCCTGCCAGATGAGAATCAAGAATATCAGAAGAGCCCTGCTGGATCAGACCAGGGGCCCATCGAGTCCAGCTTCCTGCATCTCACCGTGGCCCCACCAGAGGCCTCTGGGAGCACAGGAGACAACGAGATACCTGTCTCCTGATATCCCTCCCCTGCATCTGACCTTTGGAGGTACCCTCCTTTTAAGCCTGGAGATTATACATCGCCATTATGGCTTGTCACCTGCATTGGACTTTTCCTCCAGGAATCTGTCCAATCCCCTTTTAAAGGCCTCTAGGCCAGATGCCATCACCACATCCTGTGGCAAGGAGTTCCACAGACTAACAACAGGCTGGGTAAAGAAATATTTTCTTGTGAATAATGTTGTGGTTGTTACCTGCGGTCATGTTGCCTCTGGCTTATGGTGACCCTGAAAGTAAGAGATTTCCAAAAGGTCCCATCGTCACCAGCTCTGCTCAGCCCTTGCAAACTCAAGTCTACCTAAGCATGTATTATTCATTTGTAGATTTGACTGTAACAGTTTTGAGCTCAACAGAGTAGCTAGCTCACTGCAGTAAAGGCTATTTTTTTAGCTGTTTATGGCATGCACATTATTCATATGGCTTTGCCAGTTCATTGAATAGGAGAAATTGGGTCCTACCTATGTATCTGGATGGGAGCTTTTACTCCCTTGACTGAGGAGGGTCTAATCTTCATTTTCTTTTGAACTGCTGGGTCTTCTGCCCCCACTTTGCAACACTATCTTTTCCCTTTCTTGATCTGTCTGTGTCTAAGGATATAAATACACATGCATGTCAGTGCTTCATGCACCCAATGAAATATTTTCTGACCCATGAAAGCTGATGTCATGTAATAAATCTGTTGTTAGGTGTCCTTTTGGCAAGTCAAGATTTTGTTGGACAAAGACTCCCATCACCCTCAGCTAGCATGAAAGCAAGGGTATTGTGGTCTATCATGGGCATTGTAGTCCCATGCATCAGGCCGGGGGCAGTTTATAGTAAATGATGTGTAATGGAAATGATCAAGTTTGCCAGTCTCTCTCTGTTCTAGCATTTAAACTTTAACAAGTTGTCAGATTGTCAAAACGTTGAAGTTTATGAAGAAATCTGCAGATTTTATTTTAAAAACTGAATCAAATTAAATTCTCATCTATCATGTTGAGCTCTGGATGCAAGGGAACCATCAACATAATTCTTTCTTGGTGGTCACCCCATTCCTATATTGGTGGCCGTGGTTTCTTATCTGATGGGAAGGGCAGCTATGGTTAGCTGTAGGAGAGACACCATTTAAGATTTTCACAGTACACCCTGAAAGCATCCTTCTGGTGCATTGTAGGAGAGTTAAATGATAGTGGCCATCTGACTTTGCTGGAAGAAGTGGAAAAAAAGGGAGTCAGGGTGTTGATAGCTTTTTGGTTGAAAACCGAGCATCAACACACAGAGGAAAGAATCTGAACCAGTGGATTGGAATGGACATTATCACACGGGTCCGTGTTTTGTTTTATTTTGCTTTACTTTTCTTATCTTTTCTAAATCTACATGTTTAGATAGATATTTTCAGACTCACTTCCTTCCTCCTTCCTCTGTCAAGTCAGGAGCACCAAAATAGGGGACTGCACACCTTGTGCATGGGGAAGCTGCCTCTTCCTAAGGGTTTCTGTAAATAAATGCAGAGCTCTTCCCTCCTGTTCTATCCACAGATGGATTTCCTGGGACAATTAAAAACATTAAGTATCCATTCACATTTTATTATTATTATTATTATTATTATTATTATTATTATTATTATTATTATTATTATTATTATTATTATTATTATTATTATTATTATTATTATTATTATTATTATTATTATTATTATTATTATTATTATTATTATTATTATTATTATTTTGCATAATGGCCCATTTCTGGAACATTTTTTTCCATTGAACAGTCACAAGCTCGACACTAGACCACCGCATTCTGCTAGGATAAATACTAGATAATCCTTATACTGGAAGCTACGCAAGGACGCCATGTGTTGACACTAGACCTGGTAATGTACTCGCACGGACGTCAAGTAAATATTGGCTGAACTTACTGAGTATTTCAAGATGTGTAGATGTGCAGATGAAGAGGAGGAAAACTCCCTTGCTGTCAGATCGCTGGCTAAACCATGAAGTCCATTCCCTTGCTCCTCCTCCTGGCCCCATGCCTTGCGAAATGCAACCGAGACCCTTCTTTTTAAGACCACAAGCTTGAAACAGAGGAAGGGAGGGTAGAACAGGAAGCTTGGATGCCAAATGACAAATGCAAATAGACAACCCTCGCCATCTTTACCTTTGATGTCAGTTTGACCCGGGCTGGGCTCCCAAGGAAGCAGCTGGCCTGGAGCCGAGTTCCTGTCAGCAATGGGGTGGAAGACGGAAGCTGCGGCCCCGGCCAGCTCAAACAGGAGCCAGTCTCAGGCTGTGCCTGTCTCCTTTAGCAGAGCAGGTGGCTTGGCGCTGGAGGCAAGGTGAATCTCTCTCGGTCCCCTAGATGTGGCTGCTTGATAGCACCGTAGAAATGATAAATGCGGCTATAATCAGAATAGCTGCACTGGTGGTTGGAGGCCCTTGTGAGTTTGAGGCTCGCTTCCCTTCAGGAGGGTAATTGTTTTGAAGAGAAAGAGACGTAAGGAGAAAGAATTGGAGTGTGGAGTTATATAAATAGCTGGATAGCTCAGTGGTTGAGGTCTCTGGCTGTGGAGCTAGAGTTTGGGAGTTTGATTCCCCGCTGGGTCTCCTTGACAGGAGCTGGACTTGATGGTCCAGACGGTCCCTTCCAGCTCTGCAGTTCAAAGATGATTGTTATTGGCCTCATTAATTCTCAACATCAGCTGCAGATGCTTCTGGGGGGGTGTTATTAAGAGCATGCTTTGATCTGTCAAAATTGCTTACCATGAGTATTACTATTAGCCGAAGCAGTCGTAATGATAACCACCATGTCCTGCATTTCCTGTATTGTGCTCGGGTACATGGCTCTCCTCTGCCACACTTAAGTCTTTACAGCAGCCTTGTGAGGTAGCTCAGTTTGAAAGCGAGTAGCCCACTGTGAAATCCGATTGTCAAGTGGAATTGTTGTTCTTATGTGCCCTCAAGCTGGAACCAACCCATAGTGATCCTAACAGGGATTTCAAGGTAGATGAGATATTTAAGGAGTGGTTTTACCAGTTCCACCCCATTGGTGAGCTTCCATGGCTAAATAGAGTTTCAAACAATCTGCTGGATAGCTCCGTGGCTTTAGGTCTCTGGCTGAGGACACAGAGCTTCAGTTCCTCCTTGAGAGGGGCTGGACTTGATGATCCATAGGGTCCCTTCCAGTTCTGCAGTTCAAAGGTTATTATTATAATATTAGAATAAACCCAGGCCTCCCAAGTCCTGGTCTGCACTCTGTCCACCACACTGTCTATATGGCCATTAGAGTAGGCCCATTGTATCAGTGGAACTTACACAAGTCTTGACTCACCAAATGCCCACTAAGGGAATGGGCCGACTCTGGTTGCCACTTGTTCAGCCATTGAATTTCATGGCCCAGAAGATGTGTGAACCTAGATCCGTAAACCATCACTACCTGCCTCCGATTCGAAAGATGCTAGGAATCAGTTCTTGCTCTTTTGCTCTGTACGAAAAAGCTTGTTTCCTCATTCCACATGTCCAGTGAATTTGTTCAGTATGGTAGGGGGAGGGACTTTGTACATGCCCAGAGGCTGTTTTTCTTTTTCTTTCTTCTTTCTTTCCCCCCCCCCCCTCACATTTGTTATTACCTCTATGAAAAGGAGCATGGCCAAAAATCAGAGGAGCAGGCCTGGTTAAAGTTGGATCAAGGAAGACAAAACTGTCAGGGTCAATAAAAGTGAAATTAAATGCATATACAGTATAAGAATGGAGAGACTCTGAGTTTTATATGCCTTTTGTGCATATATAAAAATTCAGCCAGCAAATTTCAAGACTTATTAAGAATGTGATGAGTGTGTGTGTCTTTTCGGTTTGTTTATTTGTTTTGTTTTCCTACTCTTGTCTTAACCTGGAACAGAGGTGAATTCTGATGGTATATTTGCCTCTTACTCCCAGAAGTATCAGAGAGGTTTCTCTCTCTCTCTCTCTCTCTCTCTCTCTCTCTCTTTCTCCTTGATCCCCTATCTTCTCAGTTTGGCTGTGTTGATTGTGAGCACTGATCCCGAGGGAAGTGGAATGGTAGAAAAAAAGCTGAGACGGTTGTGAAAGAAATTAGGTAGGGTGAAAAGCCTTACATCTTTTTTTTAAAAGTACATTAAGTGTGAAGGACATCTGATTGCTAAGAGGAAGGCAGGAGCTGCATGAAGGAAACTAAGGATGGATTTTGTTTCCCTCCATATTAAAAAAAATAGATCTAAATTAATAATCTGGGGGCATCATCAGGATAATTCCACCTCACCCCCACAATAGCACATTTTGATGTTTAGTTTAGTTTTTTAAAAAAATTACAAACACTCCTGATTTTGGATGAAGTAGCTTCTGTTCTTATTGAACTCCGGAATCCATTCAGCACTTCTTACCCCATCTTCTCAGTCTGAGGAAAAAATCTGCCTGGATAGCTCAGTGGGTTGAGGTCTCTGGCTGCAGAGCCAGAGGTTTGTGGAGTTGATTTCCCCTTCCCCCCCCCCGGGGCCTCCTGGGAGAAGAGCCAGCCTGGGTGGCCTTGGGCCAGCTGCACCGTCCCAGCGCGCCCTCCGGAGAAAGGAATGAAAAACCACTTCTGTGGATTCTCTATCTAGAAAGCTTTGGAAAGGGTTGCCATAAGCCAGAATTGACTTGATGGCACATCATTATTACTATTATTAAGAGTTGAGCAGAGTGTTGTTTTGAGGGGAAATACATGGTCAAGCCAATTTTTTAAAAATAATATGTTTAAATGCCTATTTGGGGAAGGAGTCTTACTAAAAATGTAAGATTTGTGATTTGCCCATTATTTTGTTCCTTTTCAACAAGTGATTGCAACATAACTAAGAGCACAGTCACATCCTGGTTTGGATCTCGAGCCCCCTTTTCCAATTATGGCTCTTTCTATGGCTGGGGAGCTCCTGTTTTATAGACCAGACTTTGAGAATCTTCCCGGCAGCCTGTAACATTGACACGGGCAGGTCCTTTGAGAAACTGGGTGATACCAGCTTTGATGACCCCCTCAGAGGCCTGTGAGTGATATCCAGGCCCGGGCTTGGTGTGGCATGAGCTGACAATCCCCAGACGCTCCCCTTGGTCTGCTCTGCTACCATTGTGTCAAACTGCCTTGCACGCCACAGCCACTGCGGCTGGTGTGATCTGCTGCCATGGGTCTGTCATCAAAGACTTATGCCTCTCTTTTGATGAATTGCACACGGGTCTGTCTGGAAACTGCCCTTGTGGGAGACAGTTGTGGTGATGACTTGTTGGGGTGGCGGGCGGGGGGGGGGAGAGGAGTGGGACCAATGAAGCAGACCAAGGAAATGAGGCTTCCACCTCCTTTCCACGCCTCCTACTGGGGAAATAAGCCATCTATAAGGGCAGCAACCCCCTCTTCCCTCATTCTTCCCGTAAATCTGTTTCATTTCTCCCTATCTTTCTCTATTAGTTGAGTGATAGATGCGTTTCCTCACTAGCTTTTTACAGTTTGGTTTTTAAAAGCCCTATTTTATTTTATTTTATTTTTTCGAAGGGGCCCACCATGCCTGTCAAATCACCAAACACATGGCTCGTAATTGCGCAGGCTAGCCTGGAGCAAACTCCTGGCTTGAGAAACAAAAACTCTGAAAACAGAACAAAGGAAAAAACCTAAAACTAAACAAAAATCCTAAAAGGAAAAAAAAAGATAATTAACTGGGGGCGGGCACCTCTGTGGTATGGAGAGGATGTTAGATAAATGACTGAAAAAGTGCAGCCAGAGAACTATTGATCTTTTTATACCCATGCTAAAAGAAGAGGAGCTGGCTGGATAGCTCAGTGGTTTAGGGACCTGACCGTGGAGCTAGAGGTTGAGAGTTTGATTCCCTACTAGGTCTTCTTGATCCACAAGGTCCCTTTCAGCTCTGCAGTTCTAAGGTTATTATTGAACTGCTGGATAGCTCAGGGGTTTAGGGATCTGGTTGTGGGAATCTGATTTCCCATGGGGCCTCCTGGGAGAAGAGCCAGCCTCGGTGGCCTTGGGCAAGCTGCACAGTCTCAGGGATCCCTCCCCTCAGAAGAAGAGAACGGGAAACCACTTCTTAGTATTCTCTACCTAGAAAACCCTAAAAAATGGTTTGCCATTAGAACGGACTTGGTGGCACATGATTACTATTAAAGAAGAAGAGGGAGAAAAACCTGCAGAAGCACATCAGGATGAGTAGAGAGAAAAGCAGCAAAAGACTTTCTTTTAAGGAAAGAGGACAAGCCACCTTCTCCTATCTTAGGACTGCAGAGCTGTAAAGGACCCTACGGATCCTCAAGTCCAATCCGGCCAATGAGGCCCAGTGGGGAATCAAACTCCCAACCCAGAGACCTAAACCACGGAGTTCTCCAGCAGGTTCACCTTGAGTACTTTGCCAGGTGGGTTGAGGGCGAAAGTGCCCACATCTCACAGCCCTTGACCTGGCGGAGCCTCACCCGGCTGTCCTTGAGTGCCCTTTGGTCCCTGCATAAAAATTTCACAGCCAGAATCAGGGGCGGGTGGGTGGAGAGGGGGAGACAGGAGAGAGCCACCTGTTGACATTTTACAACATGAGGGCAATTTTTTTTTCACTGTGGATCTTATTTTTTGTTTTGTTTTGTTGGGTTTACCTCTCTTCCCCTGTCTTATCGGAGTTTTGTTTGATTAAAGCTCCGCATGGCGTGGTTGCCGTGGCAACTGGTTTACTTCAATTAATCCCTTGCCTGGGGAATAAGACTAAAAGGAAGCAGGGGGTGGATGGGGAGGGGGGGTAGAAAGAAAAATAAACAAACAAAACTGGCATCTCATAACAGAGAATTAAGGGCCCCCCAGCAGATCCAGTCTTTCCTGCTGCTGTTGAGAAAAGCCCTCACTTTTTCCATATATTATTATGGGATAAACAATTTGGAACCTTTCAAGTACTGTATTTCCCCTCTCTGGAAATACCCCACTACCTGCTCCTATCTTTTGGGGCATGTTTCTTTTTGAGAGGGAGAGCTTTATTTACTAGACTTGTTTGGGAAACTGGTTTGTGTTTCTGTTGATGAAATATTTCTTCCTTCTCTCTGGAAAAAACAACAACCCAGTGTCATATTTTGACCTTTGGTTTCTCCCTTGGATTAAAGTGGAGGAAAAAGTGGGATCTTCCCAGTCCTGTTGTATTTTATCAACAACAACAACAAAAATAATAACAACAATGAGTCTAATGTCCCTCTTCCTTGGGCCCGCCTCATCTGACCCTGTGTTACAGCACTGTCAGACTATCTCCTGTAATGAAGCAATTTGGCTTTAGGCTAGTGTGACCTCTGATACTGATCCCGCCAAGCAGAGCTCAGGCGGCAGAGCCAGGCAGCTTGCACAAAGAGTGTCCTACATTTGGCTTTCTCTCCTGCCCGGAACAAAAGGTCTAAGGAAAGTTCCCAGGTTTCACCAGCTGTATCTCCACTTAGAAGAATGAAGGAGCAAGCAGTAGGAAAAAGGCTGGTCTCTGAAATCTGCTGCCTGGTGAGAGTAGACTGGAGGGCCAGACTATGCTGTAAAACAAGCGTTCTATATGTGAGGGTACTGTTTCTACCTCTGCAAAAGTCCAGGGATGGGTATCTTGAGGTAGCCAATTTTCCATCCTTCTGGGCCCCACAGAAACTGTTTTAAAAAAGGCATAAAACTGAAAGGTAGAAGTCCATGTCCAGTTATGGAAAATTTATGGCTTAAAAAACTCTAGAAAACCTTGAAAAAGGATCGCTGTGAGTCAGCATTGATTTAATGGCACATGATTAACTGGGTGGTTAGTTCCATGTTTCAGGTTTCTGGCTGCAGAACCAGAGGTTGGGAGCACAGCCCATCTCTGTGCATCCTAGAAGAACCAGCCTGTGTGGCTTTGGGCAAGCTGCACAATCATAAGGCGCCCCCTGGAGGAAGGGGATGGTAAGCCACTTCTGAGTCTCGTGGGGCCTTAGTCCTGTTTTGCTCAACAGTCTTTGATAAGGATGGATAAGCATTTAAGCTTGGTGTATTTGTGTATGAATTTATCAACATAATTCTACATAGTTCTTCATATGCAAGGTGGAATGAACAGGAGTTTATTTAGTAGCAGCAGCAGTGTGGAGGGAAAACAATTGCCAGATTTGTCTATCCAGGGTTTGAGAGCTAAACTCATAAAGCTCTGAGTTTGAACCCAAAATAGTTAGCTAGCACTTCTGCTTGGAGGCAGCCATGAACATAAAAATGTCCAGAGTGCATCTCTATCCAGAAACAATGTCCTGTGGCTTTTTTCTTGTTCTGCACTTTTAAACTCCCAAAGCTTTGACATCAAGAGCATTGGGCTTTGGACAAACCATTTTGGCACCCAGATCCTCCTTGGCGACAGCAAGCAGAGAGACAAAACATGGAACCCTCAGCTCTGTCATGGAGACACATCTTTCTTCCTCAAAACTGAGAGCTGGTTATTGCCAAACAAGCTTTAATCTTCCAAAGGGGCAGGAAAAAAGTCAATTTTTCCAGCAGACTTGGTGCGAGGCTTGCATCTCTTCTCTTCCCCCCACTTGTAGCTTAAAAAAACAACAACCAAACAATGAAATATTTGCAAATAAACAGCTGGTGCATATTAATGTACATTTTAAAGTCATGCTGTCAAACCCTTTTAATGGAAAGCAATAAATGTGGCAAGTGGGAAATCCCCTCATATGCCCAAGCTGTGCACTGCCTCTGAGGATCGACAGGACTTCTCATTTCCTCAATAGACAGGCAGCTGTTCCACAGGGGAAGGTGTGGGACTTGAGTTACGATAATATATCTGGTCCTTTTCATGAGTGATATGCAAGAACAGCTGGACAGGATCAACACCAGGCCAAGGAGAAAGTGACTCCCAAAGCTCTACTTGATAAGTGGCTAAATCAACAGCCAAAATCCTCTTGCTCAGCATAGTAAATCACACTAGACTTTGCCCCATTGAATCATTAAGGATTTAGTGAGTGATATCTCTTTCATAAGTTCCACTGATTGAAACAGGCCTACTCTGGTGCTAAAGTAAGTCACATAGAGTTGATTTGTCAAATCTTCATTCATTCAGTGGGTCTACTCTAGTGTGACTTACTTTATTAAGCAACAAGATAATAAGTTTCAAGAGAAAGGTGCCCAAATCACTAGGTCCAGAGTAATTTTTCCAGCTACTTGATAGTCTAGCCAGAACATTTTCAATGTTGTACGAGATCTTTAGCTGGCTGGATAGCTCAGTGGTGGAGTCAGAAGTTGGGAGCTTGATTCTCCACTGTGACTCTTGTGAGCAGACCCAGACTGTGTAGCCTTGGGCAAGCTGCACAGATCCAGGGTGCCCCCTAAAAGAAGGAAAGAGGTAACCACTTCTGAGTATTCTTTACCTGGAAAAACCTGAAAAGAATCACCATGTCAGAACTGACTTGACATCACTTTATGATGATGATGGTGAGATCTTTATAGGTTTAGGCAAAACCCAACCGCTGCCTCTCCAGCTATTGCTGAGTTGAGATTCCCATCATTTCCCAGTTTTTGTTAGGGGTCTTAGTTGCACTCCAATGTTGTAGGGCTGCCATTTGTTCCCAAAATCCAAACAGGAATTCCATGCTAGAACACTGAATTTCAGGGTTTTTTTCCTTAAATGTTTTGACTGTAAGTTATGTGTTTTGTTGTTGTTTAGTCATTAAGTCATGTCCGACTCTTTGTGACCCCATGGACCAGAGCACGCCAGGCCCTCCTGTCTTCTACTGCCTCCCAGAGTTGGGTCAAATTCATCTTGGTCCCTTCGATGACACTGTCCAGACATCTTGTCCTCTGTCATCCCCTTCTCCTCTTGCCTTCACATTTTCCCAACATCAGGTAAGTTATGTACACCTACACAAAAATGCATCCGGCACTTGGTAAATTGTCTTTAAGAAGAATGGATGTATAATGAGATGCTAAAGCCACCTATATCTGAGCAGTGGTAAGATGCTTTGGGGCCTGAAGAATCATCCTGTCAGTGTTCAGTTGTGAAAGGATCCAACATATCCTTGATGTGCCTGAACACAGTGTTCCTTTACTGCCTTCTAACAGGAAGGGCTAATTTTTATGGCGGAGGTGCAGAGCACCCTCTGGAGAATGGAGGTGCCTTTGAGTTGGCCATTCTTAATGCATTTGCCAACAGAACTGATGTCACTGCAGGATCTCAAAATAAGGTGCTTTATTCTCCACCAAAGTCTGCTTCAATTGCATGTACTGTAGACAAAAGGCTTGTAATGGTGGCCATGCGTGAATGTTTGGGACTGTTTGGGAAGGTTGTGTCGTGTGACTGGCTTGGAGTTTTAAGCAGCCTCGCAGAGCTGGGATGGAGCATGGCTGAAGTTGCTCAACTGGTAATCTTCCATCCCCATGGCCCATCAGAGGTTTCCCTCCTGGGCCACAAGTTTTATTTGCTGTTGTCCGGAACCTTGTTATTGTCCTTCTATTCATATGACTGGTTGTGAAATGTAGACGTACCTCGGTGCCTCTTCAGATTAGCTGCAGTAAGCCATGTCAGAGCTGCGTATTGCAAACTCTGACTGGCAGCAGTGGCTCTCTAGGAATTCAGACAGAAACTTTTCCTAGCCCTGTCTGCCATTTCTTAATTGTTTCCTATCCCAGACCCTACCTGGTTTCTGAAATCTGAGGAGACTGGTAAATTCAGGCAGTATGGTCCTTCAGACAATAAGCTTTTTAAAGCCCAGAAACTTTTGACTGGATCTGGGTTATTTTTCGCAACCTGGCTTGAAGTTATAACTGGGGCTTACTCCTAAATTGACATTATAGAATGGAGCTGGGCCTTTTAAAATCTGTGGGGTAAAAAAATCAAAATTAATTAGCATGTCATCTGGCAGTGCCAACTTTGCCCCACCCCCCTCCTGGGATGGGGGCCAGAGTATCTTTCCAAATTGGAATTTGGCACTAGAACCGACTAGGGCCCTCCTTTCCAAGCTCCTAATGGGATAATTTATGAAAAGCCTTCGTTTAAGGGGAACATATCCAAAAGTGGGGCTCTATTTTTTTAAAAAAATTATTATTATTATTATTTTTAAGTGCAGTGACTCGGTAAGGCTTGGCCCGTATCCTCACCTTGGCCTGGAAGTCTGCTTAAACTCTAGAAGAGGGAATATCTGTGTTTGCAGAGACGGGACAGTTCACTCAGCACGTGTCACTCCGGGTTGAGCTAGCCTGCTTATGAACACCGGTCCTTCTGGGGCGAAGCAGGAGGCCCCCCCGCCCCCCCTCTGCGGAGCGAAGGCTGCTTAAAAGCATCCAGCGGCGCGTCTTAACTTTGTCCCTGAAAACGAAAAAGAGAGCGCGCCTTGTGCGCGGTCCATGGAGCATGGCGGTTGTCCGTCGCGAACCCCCCTCTCGCAGCCTCCTTCCCCCCACCTTTCACATCCCCCCCCCGCGCCTGTCTCCCCCCCCTCCTCCTCTGAGCGCCTTGTGCCGTTTAAATGGGCCAAGTTAGGGAAGCGGCGGCGGCAGCGGCGCAGGGACGCTTGTCTGGCGGGAGCCTCTCGGCGAACTCCGCGCCGAGTTTGACAATCTGTCTCTCCCTTTTCCCTGTACATATTTCAGTCCCAAGCGGCGGCGGGGGCGGGGGGAAGAGATAAGGGAGGAAGAGGGCGAGCCCAGACCTCGGAAAGCCGCCCCCCCAGCCTCTCAAAGGAGGGGCAGGCAGGGGAGCGCGGGGGCGGGGATGCCCGCGGGCGCCCCCGGCAATCCGTGACCCGTCCGGGGAGGCGCCGTGGGTTTGTCCCAAATTAGCCCAAAGAAACAGAAGTTCTTCTGACAGCGCCCCGCGTAGGGAAGGACGCTGCGATCATAAGGAGCCCATAGGGTTTTTTTTTTAAAGGGGGGAAGAGTCGTGGGGTTACGAGACGCGGGCCCCTTCGCAGGTGCACGCGTGGGATTATTGCTGGAGGGGGAGGAGGCAAGAAAACCTCGAAAAGTTGCCCGTATACCCACCAAACCACCCCAGGCAGGCAACTTTGGCAAGCCTGCGCTTAACCGGCTGGAGTTGCCAGTTCCAGAAAAGTGGGTCTCATTATTTGTCGTAAGCGGCGGAGACGGGAAGGGGAGCGAAAGTTGAGTTTTCGCCTTACAGTTCTTCATTGGAGGCGTGGGACCAGCCCCCCCCCAACACTCCCTCTGGAAGACTGAAAAATAAAAACCCGGCGGCGAAGCGGGGGCGGCGTGGGAGAGCAAAGGCCGGCCGCCGGGGGAGGTGGGTGCGGGGAATCCTTCGGCGGGTGTGCCGCGGAGCGGAGGTCGGGTCGATCAGCTGCGGGGGGGGGCGGCGCGGCGGGAGTTTTGTGTGTGTGTGTGTGTGTCGCGGGGGGGGGGGAAGGGAATCAATAAACCTTTGGCGACCGAAACCATGTCTCCGGCGGCAGCTGTGGCGGCGGCGGCGGCGGCGGCGGCGCCCTCGCCCTGGCCAAGATGTCAAGTATTAACCCAGAGGGGCAGATCTGCAGCCGCCGCCGCCGCCGCCGCCGCCCTGAGCTCCTCCTGGGCGCATTAAGCTTGGCTTGCTGCCTGCGGGATCCCGGCGCCCTTTGGCTGCTCTTGCCGCCGCGCCGCTGGGGAGCTTTGGAAGCGGGCTGCTCCTCGGAGGGCTCGACGCCGCCGCCGCCGCCACCGTCGCCGCCGCTCCAGCCTCCGCCGGCGCCTGCGAGGTGCAGTTGCTTCTGCTCCTCCTGCCGCCGCCGCCGCCGCCGCCTCCGCCTCCTCTTTCGCCGCCGCCGCCGCCGCTGCTGCTGTTCCTGCCTGCGCTGTGGCTGGTGGTGCCGCTGCGCTTGCAGGCGGCTGCCTCCGGGCGGGCAACTCGGAGCCCGGGCAGGGAAGCCGGTGCACGCCGCCGCCTCCGCGTGGTCCTCCACGTCTCCCGCCGCCGCCGCTGCCAGCATGCCGGCCATCAAGCGGGAGCGGCCGGACCGGGAGGAGCTGGCGCTGGCCGCCTTCAACCAGCCCATGGAGACCCTGCCGGACTACCTGGTCCCCTTGGCGGCCGCCGCCATCCCCGTGGTGACCCCGCACCCGCCGGCCTACGAGCAACTCTTCGCCACCGCCGCCGCCGCGGCCGCCGCCGCCGCTGCCCATCATCATCACCACCACCACCACCCCCCGCACCCGCACCCTCACCCGCGCGCCTACCTGGACTTCCACGCCGCCCCCCAGCCCCCCCACTCCCACTCCCACCCGCACCCTCTCCCGGAGGACCTGATGCTCGAGCGCTTCTCCTCCATCCCGGACTTCCAGCCCTTTTTTGACAACGGCGAGCCCTGCATCGAGGTCGAGTGCGGGGAGAACAAGGCGCTGCTCTACATCAATAAGTTGTGCCAGGGCAGCAAAGGGCCCTCCATTCGCTACCGGGGCGAGTGGCTCACCCCCAACGAGTTCCAGTTCGTCAGCGGCCGGGAGACCGCCAAGGACTGGAAGAGGAGCATCCGGCACAAAGGTACGGCGGGGAAGGGTGGGCGGGCGGACGGGTGGCGGTGCCTGCGCGGTCGGTGCCGGCGGTCGCCTAGTTTAGGAGGGCTTCTCCGCGGCCAAAGGGTGTCGGCTTTCGAGAGGGTTAGGGCTCTTCGTCGGACTGAGCCGCCGGCCGGGAACACAGAAGCGGTGGGGATTTTAGGCTTCCCTCCTCCTTCTCCCTCCCACCCCGTTATTTCAGGATCCAAAACTTTTTGAAGACGACCTCGGCTCGGATAAAGGGGCGTGTTGGAGAGCAGAAGCAGCAGACGTGCCTGCCTCACCGGGCTCTTCATCCGGGGTTTGGTGTGTTGGCTGAAACAGCACGTAATTTGCTACAATTCTAAGCGGCCAGGGTTCGGATCTTTCCCTTCAATTCTACACACGTGTGTTCAGAGGCATGTCGCTTCTCACGTTCCGGGTCAGCCAGAAGCGTTGGGCTCCGTGAAGTCGCCAGAGTCTTTGATCACTTTTGACTGAACCAGAGACTGGTGAAGCTGGGAAGGCTGCACCCTTTTCGTTCCCCTCAGTGGGGGTCGCATTATGCACCTCTCCCTCCCTCCGCCGTGAAACCCCCCCGCGGACCACCGCGTCCTAATAACTTGTCTTGCAGTCCAAAAGACCTAGCACTGTGTGTGTGTGTGTGTGTGTGTGTGTGTTTGCGGGCGCGCGCGCGCACGCGTTAAGGGGGGGGAGGGCAGAGCACCCTCTGGAGTGATGTGGGCGCGCACGCCTCTCTCTGTCTCTCTGTCTCTCTCTCTCGCCTGGCTTCTCACCCTCTACCTCCTGCACTCTCTTCCTCTCGCTTTGGGAAGGCGGCTGACCCGCTTTGAGGTAAAGCGTCCGGGCGATTTCGAAAAGAGGCGGACGCAGGACCGGCACAGAGCTGGGGAAGCCGGAAGAAGGGGAGAAAGAGGCGGTGGGCTCCGGGGCTGGGGGACGGGTCGGCGGTCGGGCGGTCGGGCAGGGGCGCGACGTGGGCTCGGAAGTTTCACGCGCGGTGGGAAAGTTGCACCGAGAGGGAAGGCGCGACACCAGCGACGAGATGGGCTTTCAGCCCCCCGAAGGTGGGGGGGCGGGCTCTGGGGGGGAGTTGAGGATTTGCCCGGCGGCGGCTACGTGGAGAGAAGGGAGCGGGAGGGGCGGGCGGGCGAGCGAGCGACTCCTCGCTCCTTTGCTCCCCTTCCAGCCGGAGGCGCCTGGCGCGGAGCGAAGGGCTGCTGCGCCGGGAACACTGCGCCGGGGGGGGGGCGGAGAGAACTGACCCGAACTTGCCGCTTCCCGAGGCTCCGGGTAAAGGCTGGCGCCCGGAGGCTGGGCTGTGCAGGGGAGGGGGCGGCGGCGGCGGGTTGGGGGAAGGAAGGAAGGAAGGAACTGGGGCAGGGCTGCGGGCAGGGCAGGAAGGGATCGGGTTCCGGGCGAAGCCCGACAGCGCCGGCGGCCCCTTCGCGTGCGCTCTGGAGCTGGCGGCGGGTGGGTCCGTGCGCGCCCCGGCTGGGACGAGCGGCGGCGGGGCTCCCTCGCCTGGCGACGGAGTTGTGGTTTGGCGCGGGCGCCTTTCGGAGTTGTGGCTGCACAGCTGTTGTTTATCTCCAGCTCCGCTTGCGTGTGAGTGTGTGTGCGTGCGGGCGCGAGAGTGTGAGAAGGAGAGAGAGAGAGAGAGAGAGAGAGAGAGGAGGAGCGAGCGCACACGCGTAAAACTGAGCCATTTCGCCCCTGAAGTGTCGCTGGACGTGCGGGGACCTGTTCTGGTCTACTTTTTGGGGAGCGGAGCGTCCATTCTGCTCTGCCCGGCGCTGGGTGGCCCAGACCCCCCCCACACACACATTGTATACCGTATAGAGGTTTCCCTTGTGTTGGTGACAAGCTTTTTTGCTCACTCGGAAGGTATAAATTTTACGTGGATCCTGCGCCTCCTGAACTGGGGGGGGGGATTTGCTTCGGAATAAACGGAGAAAGCTGAGTGGGTGGTGTTTTGCAGGAGGGACTCCTCTCTCTCTCTCTCGCTCTCTCTCTCTCTCTCGCTCTCGCTTTGCCGCTTTCTTATCCGCGCGGGCTGGCTGACTGCGGCTTCCGCGTGGGTGCGCAGGATCGGAGACTGGCGTGGATGGATGCCCTTCTGGAGGCGCGGAGGAGGGAGCCCCCCGGAGTGGAGGCGCCGGGCTGCTGGGCGAGGGGAGAAGCAGCCTGCCACTCTTGGGGCGTGTGTGGGGGTGTTGGCGTGCGTGCGGAGCGCGCCCGTTGGGGGGGGGACGCCCCTCCCAAAGCTGATGCGAACAGAAACCGAAATGAAAACCGGGCTGTTGGCTGCTCAGCCCGGATCTGCCGCCGGAAGTGAGCAGATGGGTGGCGGCGAAGGCTGGGATCTCAACTGACGGCTGCTCTTCCTCCTCCTCCTCCTCCTCTTTTTATTCATTCGCCTATTTAATCGCCATCACACTCCTCCTTACTTTCCTTCCCAAGCCGCTTGAGCAGCCCAAGGATGGTGCGTTGGTTGGTTGGGGGCCACGTCCCCCTTTTTTGGCACTCTTTGGGTTTTTTTTTTCTTTCGGAAGCGTGGCGCGGCAGGGATTCTTTTGGGGGGGGGCAGTTCTATTCACTTTCTGCCCCCTCCACCCGGCTTCCTGCAGCCCCGGGCGCGCGGTGGAGGCCACTGAAAAAGATGGGGAGGCGCGCCAAGAGTCGGAAGGAGAGGGCTGGGGCGAGCGGCGGGGGGGGGGGGACGACGACAAAATCCGAGCGGCAGCCTTGACATGTCATTAGCCCGAGGCTGGAGTCGTCAAGCCGGGAGTCCGAGAAGCCATTAGGAGGTGACTGACACGTCGCCTTGTTTATTGATCGCCGGGAAGGAGGGAGAGGGAGGGAGGGTGCGTGGGCGGGGAGGGCTCGCCGCCGCCGCCGCTGTCCTTCTGCTGATGCTGCTCCGTCCTCTGGGGAGAGGGACGGTCCGTGGCAGGCAGAGAAAAAGAGGTCGTCTGAAGAAGCCGCGCTGGGAGTCGCCGATTGCCGCCTCCCACGCTCCCTCCCCCCCCCGCCCTCGCCTGCCTTGTCTGCCGGTTCGCCTCTCGCTGCTGTTTCCCGGGTGGGGCTGGGGGGGCCGGGAGAGGCAGCCCTGATAGGTGTCAGCAACTCCAGAAGAGTTTGGGGGTGGGTGGAGGGGGTGGGAAGGAGCAGGCCGGCTCTCCCTCCTTCTCCCAGGTTGCCCCCAACCCCTTTTAACAAGGTTAGATATGGGGGGGGATGAGGTCTCAGGCTGTGGATGTTTTTCATCACTCCTTCAGGGCAGAAAGTTCAGTGAAGGGCACAGCAAGCCAGAGAGGCTTGGTGGGATGGGAAGAGGCTCTTGGGTAGGGTGGGGGTTTACGCCTGTCTGGTTCATTCTGTCCAAACCCCATCCTAGGCCAAACTAAAAACCTGTTTTTTTCTCTCTCTCTCCCCCTTGCCTTTTTTTCTCTCCTCCTTCCAGGGAAAAGTTTGAAGACTCTTATGTCCAAAGGAATCTTACAGGTACATCCTCCAATCTGTGATTGCCCTGGGTGTCGAATTTCGTCTCCAGTGGTAAGAGGATTGTTAAAACCCCAAATGAAACACAACCCTTTTCTCTGTTCTAAGTAAAAAAACCTTCCTTGTTTCTCCCATCTAATATTTTATATCTTTTTTCCCACCTGTGCTTTCTTTACAATTGGGTGTTGGGAAGGGCTGAGACTACTCCCACCCCCACCAGGCCAAATATCATGCAAAAATGCCAGTCCAGTGGATATCTTAGCGCATGGTAGTGTGGGGGGGGAGGGGGAAGAGAGCATGCAACCAAACCTTCAGGAGAAAACTGAACACCCATCTGTCAGACCTGCTTTGATTTAGATTCCTGCCTTGAGCAAGGGGTTGGACTCAATGGCCTTTAAGGCCCTCTTCCAACTCAGCTGTGCTGTGTGTGATTCTATGATTCTTCTATCTACAACTCTCTTGCATCTGTCCCTCCTTGTGTATGGATATACACAAGATGATTGGAATTTAAAACGCGAGCATTGCATGGACTGCAAAATTCTGTCAAACAAATACTGGGGGAGAAATAATCATCAGAAGGAGGAGACTCCTACTTTATGATGATGATCTTGGGATTGGTGTGCCTTTAAAATATGTTTTCCAGGATTCACATGAATGCAATACCCTTTAGTTGGACTTTGCTTGCGTGTACTGTAGATGCTTTTCTTATCAGCAGAACTTATGTTAATGGCAGTTTAATTACACTGAAGATGGCTTCATACAGCTGAAATTTCATCTTGTGTCGTAGTTCAAATATATTGTACTCTAAATGGAGATGGTGGGAAGATGCTTTGCTTAATGGCTGTTCAAATCATAAGGTGGTTGCTGAAGGAGTAGGTTTACCTTGCTGATTGTGAGTCTGGAATCTGGAAGGGCAGTCGACCAACTTGTACAGACCACAAACATGTGACACTGTAGATGTAATACTTGGTTTTATTGTTGTCGAGTCACTTGCATGGGAACTTTTTCGCAATTGCATGGCCCCACCCTCCCTAATAATGTCATGTCCATCTTAGTATTTCTAAGAATCTTTTATTAGCTGTAAAGCACACACAGAAATGTTGGAAAATGTGCATATGGAACTGAATTGTGAATGACATTTGTACCTCTGTAAGGCCCCACTAAGTCCTGCAGGCACTCATCTGAAGGGAAATTGATGATTTGTGAAGCATATTTGAGGAAAAACGTCCACAGGGACTGCCTTGACGAGGCTTTGGTGCATTACGTGAAAAAGCTCCTTGGCAGGAGAACCCCCTGGAAACTACTAGTGATAGCTAGATGGATTTAATGCTGATTTACATGAATTGTGCAGAAGTACCCTCAAAAAGGAATGGGCGAAAGAAAGACTGGAGTAAGAATTTCTGGCACACAACTGCAGCAACAACCTTGGTTTCTTTTAAGGTGAAAGGTGGGGTAAACAATGTTTTAAATAAATAAGATTTAAATAAACCTGCACTAATTTATTTTGTTAAAAAGGAGAAAGGCTAGGTAACCATCAGTTGGTTAGTGCTTGAGAAGACTGCAATCTCAGTTCAGAGCTGGTGCTCAAAACACATTCCTGAGGTTCGGTAATTCTAATCCCAATATTTTGCACCAGTCTCTGGTTGGTTGGCCTGCCAGTTCTACTTCAAAAACAAAAACAGATGCTGCAAGTATGCAGAAGGTCTGTTCTGGCAGAGGCAGCAAAGGAGGACCAGATTCTGCCCCGTTTATGGAAAGCCAGATCCTACCTGTATTGGTCAAAGCACAGGGGCTTCCCACTAGCATGTTTTGGCAGCGAAGGGTCTAAAAGGATTCCCCTCGTCTACAAGTGGGAAATGGGATATTTTTCTAGAAGTCCCAGTGGCCTCCCAGAGGCATGTGGGCACAAGGACATCATGCCCTGTAAGACTGTGTACATTTTAACCCAAATCCCAGTGGTGCACAAGATACACACTCACGGTGAAGGCACTGAGAAATCTCTTTCTATAACCAAAACTCAGTCCTAACGCCATCCTTTTGGCGTTAATGTTTGCTTCTGATGACCCCCCTCCCCCAATCCCCACCTTTCATCATTTCCGCAATCTCATTCCGCCAGTCCAAAGTCACGGAGAGGCAGCAGTCCGTTTTGGTCTATGGCAGATTTCCAGAGACCTACTAGTAGATCCCAAATGTTGTTCACCCACCCTGATGTAAGCTGCAGCTGATATCCTTAGAGATAGCGCTTGGCGCATTTGAGGAAGTGGGCTGTATTTCACAAAGCCCAAGCCAATGCTGCTGCCTGAAAGGATAGGGTTGCACCCCCGTGTTGCGTGTACAGGATCTGACCAAACTGGCAGATGACTCTTCCTTAAACACTGGGTGTCGGTGAGGACCTTTGCTGTACCTTAAGGCAGCTGTCTAGCTTCGTGGCTGCAGGGAGCATGTGTGGCAGGTGCAACTCTGGCTTTTAGCACCTGGCTGTTGCTCAGTGCCTCTTATATTTCCGCTGGCTGAGGCAGCCACTTCATTTTATCTAACAATGGAGCCGGCTGTGAATCTGAGGTCAATGCTGGAGACATTTTGCCGATGGTGCATTCAGAAGAGCCCTGCTGAAATGGTCTGACTTGGCTTGATTGCTGCAGGTTTTGGAGGAAGGGTTTGTGTTAGGTATAGGTTTGTATGTGGACACTTCTGTAGAAGGGTTTATGCATTTGAAAATGTGGAGCCTTCCTCAGCGTTCCTCAGCTTCATACTTTACAAAGGGGTTGCGAAGCAGGGGCAGGCAGAAGGTAGCCGAGGATCTCCAGATTGTTTGCAAAAGTTTAGTAAAGGTTTCTGGTTTCTGGTATTGTAATAGCAAAATGATTTCCTCACCCACCTTGAGTTGAGATTCTGAATGGGAGAAAGCTGAAGGTAGACAGTATCAGACTTCTGCATTAAAAGACTGTGAATTTAGTTCCGTTTTTCTACATAATTCTTTTTTGTAAACTCATCAAGGGCTCAGATGTACCCATACTTCCATTCTTTGTCTTTTCCCTGGTTCTAGTTAGTGGATCTAAGGATCCAAGTAAAAAACAGAGAAGATCTGTCTGTCCACTCCTAGTAAAAATCAGTGGCACTTGACTATGTGTAATGTTATGTAGATAACATGTTTTTGCTCTAACCTGCCTTGTAAATAAAACTTTCTCCATTTAGATGAGGCAACTGCATTTATATCCTTTTCTTAATTAGGTGTGGAAAAATTCCTAAAGCTTTCTGTCGTGCTCACCTGGAGCGAATTCTTCATTCGTCATAGGTGACCAGCTGAATTCATATTTCCAGTTAGCCATGATTTGTTGGCCTGAATAAGCCTTTACTTCTTACTTCTTATTTAACGTCTTACGGAGGTTGTCCAGAAAGTTTAATACAGTATTAGACTTTTCAAAAGCAAAGAAGTAAGTTAATTTTTAAAGTATGATGTCTGCAGCCTATCCACAAATGTCCCCCACGCACACAAACTGCAGACTTTTAAAAAAGTTGTTGCTTCAGTAAGAATGCGATTCCCTTCATGGAATGGTAGGCTCAGTAATCTTAGCAAGGCTAGAGAACAATGGGTATCCTTCTAGAGCGATACAATCGCCGAGTAAAGGAAGTTATGCCCCAGTGAGCTTTGGCTGTTACTCAAAAGTAACCCTGCAAATGGGTTCAGGTTAAGAACTGCCTTTCCTTGGGCAGAACAAAAAAGTAGGACATGTCAGGAAACCTTCTGGAGGCAGCTCTGTCTTACAGCATGTGGATTTAAAGTCCTTATCTTAGGAAAGTGGAACCCATAGTCCCCAGTAACTAACTCCCTAGTACATATGTAGTTCAGGAGATGTTGCTTTTGGGAGGACAGCTACCCCAAATCTTTCTGGGAGTTGTAGTTAAAAAGGAACTTTCCCTAAGTCCTTAAAAACTTCTATGTTAAAAAAAAAAGCATCTTGCTTATATACCGCCCCATAGTGCTTAAAGCACTCTCTGGGCAGTCTACAATTTAATCATGCAGGCCACACATTCCACCCCCCCCCAGCAAGCTGCGTTTTCAATTTACTGGCCTTGGAAGGATGGAAGGTTGAGTGAACCTCAAGCCCCAGCTATCTGGAATTGAGGTTGTGAGTAGAGTTTTGGCTGCAGTACTGCAGTTTAACCACTGTGCCACAAGGCTCTTAAAAGTGCCTTGGTCTTGTGGCCTGTGTTATTCCTACCCATTTTTGATATAACCTCATAGAAGTAACTGGAGTAATCTACACTGTAAGTATAGATAGCGGATTACAGAAGAGGCATATTGTCGTAGCTATTCATTAATCTTTTAAATAGGCCAGCAATCCAGCAGCACTTTTGGTTCTTGCAAATATCAGATTAATATCTCTCCCCTTTCTCCATCCCATTTCTCAAATCAAATGCGCGGTATCAGAAGCTTTAATCAACTTTAGTGAAAAGTTTGAGGCCAACCCCTGCCACCCAGAAATGAGTCGAGTGTGTGTGTGTGAGAGAGAGAGAGAGAGAGAAAGAGAGAGAGAGAGAGAGAGAGAGAGAGAATGGCATTTATCTTGAGTTTGGAGATAGGTTCCTGCAGGAAAAAGGCACCCTACTGCATCTTTGTTCTGAAGTGATAGTGATATTTTCCCCTCCAGAACCTCATTTGGAAAATGTGGTGGCTAATTTTCTGGGCTGGTGGGGGTGGCAAATCAAGAGTCCTTTGGAATTAGATGTCACTCCAGAATGAAAGGGTCAGTTTTGTACATGCCACACACACACACCCATGAATGGTGCTGCTGACTCACCGGAGGTTCAGTATGAGCTAAACATCACTTTGCTGTTGCTGCTGTTCTGTGCTGTCAAGTCGCCTTCGACTTAGGGTGACCCTATGAATGAGCAATCTCCAAAATGTTTGTTCCCCTCAACTGCTCAGCTTTTGCAAACTCGAGCCTGGGGCTTCATTTAGGGAGTCAATCCATCTCATACAGTGGTGCCTCGCAAGACGAGCGCTCCGTTTTACGACGAAATTGCATTACGATGAAGTTTTTGCGATCGCAAAACGATGTTTCCTATGGCGTTTTTTCACTTTGCGATGATCGGTTCCCTGCTTCGGGAACCAATTCTTGCAAAACGACAATTTTCCTACAGCTGATCGGCGGTTTCAAAATGGCCGCTGGGTAAAAAAAAAATGGCTCCCCGCTCTTTTCTGGGATGGATTCCGTGCTGTACGGGCAGCGAAAATGGCCGCCCTATGGAGGATCTTTGCTGGACGGTGAGTTTCAAGCCCATAGGAACGCATTAATCAGGTTTTAATGCGTTTCTGTGGGCTTTTTAATTTTGCTTTACTATGTTTTCATTCTACAGCGATTTCGCTGGAACGAATTAACATCATAATGCGAGGTACCACTGTATTTGGTTTTCCACTTTTCCTGCTGCCTTCCAACTTTCCCAGCATGAATGTCTTTTCCGGAGAATCCTGCCTTCTCATGAGGCCCGTACATCCATGGATGATGGGAAGGGCACATATAAACTTGTAGTGTTCCCGTCAGGTAGGGAAAACCCAACATCATTGGCTGAGTCTGAGAGCCAAAACTAGTCCAAGGGAAAATTATCTGTGGAACTGTGCTTTTATACAACAGTTGTAATTTTGTGGTGTCTAAGGTAGGCATGGGTGCTCCCCCTTTGAAGGTGGGACATGAAAAAGATTAAAGTGCAGATGTTGAAATAAACTGCATTTAAACAGATACAGGCAGGTGAGATTCATCTCATTTAAGGATGGGCCATGAGGTTTGCAGTTGTTGTTGAATTACAAATCCTATCAGCCCCTGACAGCACAGCCCATGGTGATGGCTGATGGAGTCTGAAGTTTCACTGCATTGGAAGAGCCTGGGAGGCTTTTCAAAGGGCAGGTGGGGGGGCATCCATTCCAATTATAAAAATGGGGACACCAGGGATGATGAGTGCCTCCCCCTCCTTCTCCTGCCAGTTGGAGCGGAGGCCTCTTTGGCCAGCTCCCCTGGCGGAGGTGCAGAGAGAGAGAGGGGTTGTGGGTTGTGTTGCCTTGGCGCCTCCTCTCCTCCAGCCAAGCGTCTCTGGTTCTCTCTCTCTCTCTTCCCCCCCCCTTCTGCCCCCACAGCCTCCACATCCATCAAGCAGCCCAGCTGAGCGAGAGAGAGCCCACCCGGCGGGCAGGGGGAGGAGGAGGAGGGGGGGGCTAATCAGGCGGAAGGGCGTGGAGGGGAGGCAGGCGGAGAGGTCACGGTTGGGGCAGGCGGTGGAGAGACCAGACCGCACTGCTGGGTTTCCTTTCCTCGCTGGCTGGCTAAGCAGGAGGGGGAGCCGAGCACAACAGATGAGCGGAGGAGAGTTTGCAAAGCTGGCGAGTCTTTGCTTCCAGCGCCTCCCCCTGTCCAGTTTTTTTTTGCAGAGCCGTTCCTGCAAGCAAAAGTTCCATTCTTACCATTTCTTTGGGCCGCTAATTTCCCAAGGTTTAGTTCCTGTGAAACAGACATTTCCTGCCCTTCCTTCCAAGACGTGGACGGGGAAGAGCAGCTGGAATGGGATGGGGTGCAGCCCCCAGGGCTCTTGTTTTCTGAAAAGAGCTCTCTTTCCCCTCCCCCCCATCCCAACCTCACGGATTCACACTTGTCTGCATCTATTCCTCAAGTTAGGTAGCAGAAACTGTTGAGGGACGACCAGACGTGCTTAGAAATGCAGCCTGTGGGCACTGATTTCACTCTGTACTGGATTAGAAGGAAATTTCCCTGATTTTAGTGGTGTTTGCTCTCTTGTAAATGGACAAGATTTTGCTGGGATCTCCACAGGTCTTGTGGGTTTCTTCATTTGTCATTTCTTCCTGCTCTGAGTTGGGATTCTTTCTGATACATTGAGTTTGATTTATTGGAGGGAATGTCAGGTAGCGCAAACTTTTGGAGCCAATGTTTGAAGGTAGAAAAGGCTTGAGATCAGACGAATCCCCACCCCTTTGTATGTATCTTTGTAGCATATCGTTATTCTTGCTGGGGGGGATGCATTTTGGAGTCTGGCATATGTGGGGTTGCTTGTAGGTTGGGGATATGGAAACTTGGATCTATTCAGATTTTGCCGAACACAGTGCCCTGCCATGCCCAATTACAAAAGGACCCTGTCACCCATGGGATCGATATCTATTGATTCACTTATTTGCTGGCTGAAGATGCTAAATAAAAAATTGCAGAAATACCTATTTATATGTATTTCCAGGGTGTGTTTACCAGAACTGGCCACTAGAAGGAGACAGAGACCATGCAATATATAATGTTTGATATTTCCTCCTTTGTTTTTCAGCATCCACAAGAAATCTTTGGAACCGCCCCCCACCCCCCTCCACAGATACCACAGCCCCATTGTATTGCCTGCACTGTTTAGGACTCATGTGAGTTGAAGTGCAATAATATCTGGAGCTCCCCCCACCCCACCCCAATGTATCTGTTGTAGGGAATTGGTTTCTTCAGGGCCCTTTCAGCTTTCTGATTGTGGTAGAAAATCTTTCGGTGTGATTTTGGGTGGTGAGATGAAAGCCTCATCTAGTTTAGTTAATCTCTGGCTTTTCCACTAATGAGCTCAAGGTGGTGCGCATGGTTTTTCCTCCCTGGCCTGCTGTTTTCACAACAGCCCTGTGAGGTAGATGAGGGCTGAGCGAGAGAGTCCGGAGGCTGAGATCACTCGACATCTTTTTGTGTCTCAGAATTTCTCGGCTGGGACCTGAGCCTCAGTCTCCTAAGCGTTAACCCAGTGCCCTAACCACTGCACACACTGGTTCCATTCTCTTGATCGTATAAATCTTTGACTCCTTTTAAGACATAGAAAGAAAGAGGTGGAATGTGCTGGTGGGTGCCTTGAGAGGGTAGGCTAGGAAGTGTTAAAAGAGAAAGATGTTTAAGTATACGACTGCAGCTTCACTGTTGAGCAAATAGGAGAATTGTGTATGACAATAAGAAGGAAGATGGCTTCAAGCTGGGTTGTACCTGCCGAGACATCTGAACCTCCCCTTTCTTTCCGGCTAGTGTGGAAGAAACTAGAAGGATACAGACTTTAATCTGCTGGCAGAACTTGGCATGTCCTTGGCTGGCTGAGCCACCAAGATTCAGACAAGCTTGTTAACTTAGAGGAGAGACTGAGGTGGGATTTGGGGTGGGGGTGGGGGAAATAAGACAAGCTGGGGATGCGAATAAATTAAGGGGAGGGCCAAACGAGGCATCAGTCTTGTTAGAGATGTGTCAAGGGCAGTGGTAAAGGTGAGCTCCGATAAGTAATTTTGCTGTCAAAATTATTTAGGGATGTCATTAAAACTGCTCGGGGCTGTCTCCCATGCTCCAGGGCACCAGCGACTGTTTTTAATTTGCTGGTGGCTCCGTGTGTCCCTAACTGTCTGGCTTGGTTTGGTCTCCCTGGCAAGGTGGGAGACTCTCTCTCTCTCTCTCTCTCTCTCTCTCTCTCTCTCTCTCTCTCTCTCTGTCATCTTGCTAAACGCATGCTTTTAAATTCCCGAAGGGTTGGTGTCCACTCTGTCCCAGGACTGAGATATAGTGCCTCTTCTCTCTATAGCTTGTATTAGGAGTAGAATTTTTTTTTTTAAAAAAATGTCTTTACAAAAGAACAGGGAAAGTGGAAAGTTGTGTTTTTTTGGTTTTTTTTTTTTTTTGCATTATGTGCAGACATTTTTTAAAAAAAGAAAGGGACCTTTTTGTCCTTTTCTCCCAGGGACGGCCTAATTCCTCAGGCTGTCAGCTGGTGTTTCTGCTCCACTCTGTTGGTTTCCTGCTTTGCAGCGACTTGGCAGGAATCTTGCTGCACCACAGATGTCAAGGCCGGGTTTCCGTTGACAAGGGTGCTCTCTCTCTCTCTCTCTCTCTCTCTCTCTCTCTCTCTCTCTCTCTCTCTCGCTGCCCCGCCACCCCTCCTTCCTACACTTCAGCCTTCCTTCTCTGTTGCCCGCCCACCCACAAGTGTCTCCTTGCTAAAGGCGCACCGCTTCTCCATCCATCTGACAGAGCATTTCCTTTAGCCATTCATGCTCCTTTCTAGTGCTGCAACTTGAGAGGTTCTGCCAGGAGGCTTCAGCTACAGAATTCCTGGTTTGGAGGTGGGAACCCGACTCAATGACCCTTGGATTCTTTGTGACCCGGGAGCTCTATGATTCTGTGCGCCATGCGCCAGTTGGCACTGAGACATCTTCCAGTTCATATTCTAAGATTCAGCCTGCTTTTATAAATACAGGAACTGCCTTATACTGGTTTCATTTTTTTTTGGTACTTGGTATTGTCTGCGTTGGCACTGGGCAAACTAGATGTCCTTCGAATGTTTCAGACTACAACTCCCAAAGTGCCCAATGGCTGTGGATGCTGGGAGCTGTGGTACAAAAGGGAGGAAGCGACCAATCGCTTCCTAGATGTGCCTCTCTCAACACAGGCGGCGGCCCAGGATGCTGTAGTTCAGAACATCTGGAGAGCATAAATTCATCCATCCCTGTTCTGTGCAGTCTCCCGAGCATCTCTCTTGAGGCTTCAGCCGGGAGACCTGCTTAGATGTGTTGGCTGTTAAACCTGGGATGGTCTTGCATGTACTGTGCAAAACAGATGCTTTGCTATATTTAGCGAGGACCCTCGCCTTGAAACGTAGGGAGGGAGCTGTTGTCAGAATCCACCATTCAGTTTCGCTCCATGTTCTTGACAGTGCTCAGTATGGGGGTGGGGATGGGGTGTTGGGCTGGTGGCTTTCTTCCAATGACGAAGGGGAGGCTGGACTCGGCCAGCCTTTCCTCTTGGCTTGCAAATACCCACGGACTTGAGAGCCACTTTCTTCAGCTGTTTTTGTCCAGAACTGTCACTCCTGTCTATTTGGCCTTTCTCCTTCTTGTTGTTTGCTGTCAAGTTGCCCTCGACTCATGGCGATCCTATGGATGATCACTCTCCAAAATGTCTGTCCTCGGCATGCAATGCTCCGTTCTTCCAGACTCAAGCCTGTGGCTTCCTTTCTGGAGGCAGTCCATCTCATACTGGGCCTTCCTCTTTTCCTGCTGCCTTCCACCTTTCCCAGCATTATTGTCTTTTCCAGAGATTCCTGCCTTCTCATGATGTCCCCAAAGTAGGACAGCCTCAGTTTCAACGTTTTGAGATCAGCCTTTTCCCCAGCCCTTGTTCCTGGACTTGCTTTGTTTTCCTGAAAACTAGCAAGGACAGAGAGGAAATTGCATTTTCCCCTTGGGTTGAGTCTCTAATCCAGTGCAGGATTTTGTTGCAACGTGTCTAAAAGAGAAGCGGAAGGGTGGGAATTCCCAGACCTTGTGGAAGGGAGCCTTGTGTGTATTCTGGATCTGGTTAGAGCTGGAAGTTTTAATTGCTCTTGATTCGTTTCGCACATGGTGGAGGGGAAAGCACCCTTGAGCGAAATCACTTTCCAATTGCACTTGCCAAGTTGGCCAGCATTTCAACCAGGCCTGTCTCAATATTTTAATTATCTGGATAGATTTATTATTTGAAGGTACAGTTAGTCAATGAACAAATGTATAAATTCTCTTCAAGCGAGCAACGATCTCATTTTTAGCACCGTGGCATTCTGTTCTCTGAACTCCCCAAGCCCCGGCCTTAATTTTGAGAGCAAAATCCTGTTATTCATAACACATTTTGCTCACTGATGATCTTGCATCCATCTGTTGAACTTTGCTGCATTTATTCAGTTGCTTTGGCTGAAGATTTCTACATGCTTCGAAATGTTTGTATGGAAGTGAGATGTATTGTCTGGAAAAGACAATAATGCTGGGAAAGATTGAAGGCAGCAGGAAAAGAGGAAGACCCAATATGAGATGAATTGACTCCCTCAAGGAAGCCACAGGGGCTGAGTTTACAAGAGCTAAACAGGGCTGTTGCGAACAGGAAATTTGGGAGATTGCTTGTTCGTGGAGTGCCCATAAGTGAAGAGTAACTTGAGGGCACATAACAACTGAATGTAGCTGAGGAGGATCCAGGGAGGAAGAACATGCGTGGACAGCTTCCCTTCCCTTCCCTTTTTGCTTGGAAACACAAAGACTAGGAGAATTAAGTTTGCACAAGGCCAGTTAAAATGCTCAGGCCAGTCAATCTGAAATCCTGGCAGTGGGGAGATAGAAAACTAGAGCCTTGTTTTTTCCTTCATGTCTTGCTGTACATTTTCAGCAGAAAGTGGGATGTTTGGTGCAGGTTGAATGTGAACCAATTTGTGGGATGAAAGCTGTGCAGAGACAAGCAAAAACTTTTTCTTTGGTTTCTGTTTGCTGTGCTTTAAATGCTAAAATTTGCCCATCAGCCATCAGTAACTTTTTAACATTGGGCATCTTTGAAAAAGGCAGTGCTGAGTTGGCATCATCTGCGGAATAAAATGCTAGCTGGGATGGAGATTTTCTTGGAAACGGTGAGGGGGCTTTGGGTTTAAGAGTGTGTCTTCTTTTTCTCTCATTCAGGCGTCCTTCATCATTAGACCATGTATTCTCATTAGTCCTCCCTTTGCTGGCCTGTATAACACGGGGACCCCTTTCTGCCCCTTGCCTCCCTTACTCTTCCATCAGCTAGGGCTTCTGTTGTGCAGCTCCCTTGCCTCTTTCCTGGTGTTCCCTGGTGAATCCAGGCATCAGTCTCTTCCACTTGCAACACTCTCTACTTTTCCCTTTTTTTCCCTTCCTTTACCAGATTTGGGGGAGGGGCGGTGGGAAACCCATTACAGGCAGACAGATGGAATAGCTTCACCATCTGTTCTTTCAGGTTGGAAACTCTCCACCTTCAAGGAGCCTGATCTTTCTTTGGCTTTTGCATTCCTGTTGTTCTCTGGTAGGCTCTTGTACTGGTTACCTGTCATTTTCAACATGAGCATCTAGTCGCCTGCAAAACTGCACGTGTAAGGAAGCCCTGAGAAGCTATTTCAAATGGAAAAGCAGCTTGGGGGGGCGGGGGGGTGTTGCAGTTTTGAACCAAGGAGGAGTAGGTGTGCTTAGTTCTTCCTCCCACAAGTTTTGAATGTTTGTGTGTGTGTGGGGGGGGAGGATGCTGAAATTGCAGCTGCTCGAGGCTCCCGTTCCCAAAATAGTGACTTGCCCAAGGCTGATTTTAATTAGCACAGAGGCAGGAAACTTTTCTTGTGTTGGGGTCCAGTTTTCCCATGCTAGAAACCTGTCATGCCTTTGGCTCTGCCAACCCCTGGAATGTGGTCTTCGAGGACTTCTCTAAAATTCATTTTGGCCCCCAGGAAGGAAGAAGGACGCTGGTGGTTTCTTCCTTTGGGAGAGGAGGGCATGCCACAGAAAATGTCTGGCCTTATACGGTTGGTCATTGAATCAGTAAAAGGACAGACAAAAAAGGGGCCATCCATAGAGATTATGCTACCTGAAGCAGGGAACAAATGTGTGCCCTGGTCTCTTTCCTGTGCAGAACCCAACTGGGCTGGCTGAGGAATTTGACTTCCACTATAGTAGCAGAGATTTCTCCCTGAAGCACGAAGGGGCAGGCTAATTTGGAGATGCACAACACGCCCGTTGAGACATGCTCCGTAGACAAAGGAGAATGTCCAGCAGACTCAGGACGAGCGTTTGGAGAGCTGCCCGAGCTGTTTCTGATGCCAGAGACAACAATTCCTCTGCTCTGCCAGCCAGCCCTGGACCAGGATAAGGGGGCACATCTCACTAACAGGTGCTGCCAAGGTATCTGGTACTTCTTGGGACAGAGTGATTCTGGGCATAAGGTGGGAGAGAATGAAAGAGAAGCCTGTTCTCAGGGTATGAAGACCCTCGTGGTAACCCTCACTTCGGAATATTTAGCAGGGTATCCTGGAAGCTTGCACCACACCCAGAATGTCACCTTGCACTCAAGGGAATTTCCTGCCCTTGATTTGCTAAACAAACAAAAGAGATTTTCAAGAAGGGGATTTCAGCTGTTTTTTTCAGTGGCTTCCATTTTTGGGTTGAGGCAGGAGCAAGCGGGTTTTATGCCGACCATCAAGTGGAATCTTTGCTGAGTGGCTTGCCCACATCAGACCATCAGATTTGCATCAGGGAGCGGAAAAAGACGGAACGTTCGCCATGGTGTCACCCAGCGTGTTCTGCGGAAGCCAAGAACATCTTAGTTATTTCTAGGGAGTTGTAAAACAGCATTTTGAAAAGCTTATTTTGAACTTCATTATTGGCCCTTAGGTTGAAGTGATCCCTGCAGCCTTTCATGTGTTTGGTTTTGCAGTTGTCTTCTCTGTTAGGGTTTTTATGATGGTAGTCCTCATTGAGTTTCTGTTGACGGCCTTCCTAAAAAAAAAAAAAAAACCTGGAAAATTGATAAAGGCCCACCTGAGAACCCTTGCCAAAAGCAAGGGTTCTGGCATTTGTCTTCTTGTTGAAGGGTACTGTGGACTGCTGGATAGCTCAGTAGTTTAGGTCTAGCCAGAGGTTGGGAGTTCGATTCCCCGCTGTGCCTCCTTGCCAGAGGCTGGACTTGATGATACCCAGGGTCACTTCCAGCTCTGCAGTTCTAATAGGAATATGAAATTTATATTTCCCCAGAGTCATGTGAGAAAAATAGAAGAATGACTTAGCAGTGTAAACCCATGGTGCAGCCTGCCTGCTTGCCTGCCTGCCTGCCTGTGTATAGTGTTGCTGTGTTCATTAGCAGAGCCCTGCCTTCTGTTCTAGCTTGTGGCTGAACATGAGGGCTAAGGAATGACTCGTGCAGCCTCTCATATCCTCCTGTGGCCAGTCGGGTATTTCTGGAAGTCCTTCCCCCCACCTGTACAGGGACCACCCTCCCATTAGAAAGACTGTGTAATGGCAGTGCCTTTGCTCTGGTTGGGCATGCGTAGGGTAGCAGCTGCTCACTAGAGGCTTGGAAATCTGAAGTCAGCCCTGTTGGATCCAGCCACAGGGAGGGGCCATCCAAAAGAAACAGAGAGACCCCAGGTTTCCAATTCCTGATTTAGAGAGGTAAAACCAGGTTGCATGTGGAAAGGCCCCAAACCTGCTGATCCTCATTGCAATTTGGCACTTTTATTACAACTGTAGTTCTTTCTGATGGATTCTGAGTCACGAGTAGATACTTCCACTCTTCTTGCTGGAGGGAGGCACATCTGTATCCATGAAATATTCTCCAACGCTCCCTTCTGTCTTGCTCTTTCTTTCCTTCTCTCTGGCTTTCGGGTTTTTTTCCCCCCAGTCTGGAAATGAACATGGTAGGAGGTATTCCAGTTCTGTAGCCATGGGTTTTGCTGTGTTGCTAAGGCAACAGGAGAGAGCACCTGAAGGAACAGCCAAGCCTTTCCCCTTTGCTGTAGCAGAGCTTTGGTGATTGATCAAAATTAGGTAGAATTAGGTAATTCTGAAAATTCACTGTGGTTTTCATACCGAGCCTTGATTAAACGAGCAAGACTACCGGTTTCGTGCAGTAAAATAGATTGTTCTCTCATCAGTTATTTCTCCTGTTCCCCTAAACCACCTTCTCTCAAACTGGCACTGTGCAAATTTACAAATCCCATCACCCTCAGCCTCGTAGCCATGCTGATTTGAGATTGTGGGATTTGGAGTCTACTGCCCAGAGAGTGTGTCCCAGTTGGAAGAGGTTGCTGTAACTTTGTGACAAGTGCTGAACAGATCAGAATGAAGTGGAGACTATAGATAGCTTGGAAGTAGAGTGAGCTGTTTGCCTACGGTGATTAAGAATTGAGACCAAGTGACCAAAAAGAAGGCTTTAAAAAAAATATTCTTTTCACCTACTAGTCCTTTTTAGATTGGCATGGCCTTGGCAGGCGAACTGGTAACTATCAACACCCATTAACAGTTTGGGGGCGATACCTTATTTTTGGACCACTCAAAATTAAACAAAATGCAAGCTTCCATGGATAAAATTCCGCTTCTTCAAGCTTAGCACAACTCCTTAGTGGACAGCGCAGAAAAATTGTACTCGAAAGTCCAGAAATGGATGGATTAAAGCTTGCGTTTTATTTCATTTCCAGGGATCCAGTAGAAGACATCACCTACTCTTACATTTGTGTACTCTCGGGGACCACGTGGCCTTTTCCTTGCCACGAGTAGCCTTACATGCAACTCAAAAAAAGATATGCACGATCATGAGCCAGTCACAGGCACACATTGGACGCCAGGGCTTCCCTGCCTGTTCTAGAGATAATTCCTGACTCGCTGTGGGTGGTGAATATTTCTGTTGAAAGGCCAGTGACATATTTCCCGGAAGATAGATTGAAACCATCACCTGCTGTTTACAGGTTGTGTGTGGCTTTTCTTCTTGAACTGGAGACTGAGTGCTCCTGTCATAAGTGTACTGCAAAAATGTTTCCCCCACCCCCTCCTGTAACCTCAGTGTAGTGATGGGAGAGGAATGAGGAGTGAGGCGTAGCCTAAAGCGACTTCAAGAGTCTGTTTGCTATGAATGAAATCCCCTCCCGAGCCCACCCACCGTTACAAGGCAGGCCCTTTGGTGGCCAAGAGGGACAAAAGAGCTTTTGAGGTTTCTCTGCTTTCCTACATAGCGCTCTCTCTCTCTCTCTCTCTCCCCCTCTCCTTCTCTGCCCCCCCTCGCCCCCTTTCCTTCCTGAGAGGCTTGGCAGATTCTTGAAAGCACACCTTCTCGAAGTAAGCACAAGTGAAGCACTCATTGTTTGGAATTAGGTGCAAGGATTTTTTTTTTTTGGTGGGGAATCATACTTGATAGAGTCAGGAGAGAAAAATCTTTGGAAGTCTGGCTGGCAATAATTGAGCTGGACCTCCACTTGGTCTAAGAAAAAAAGGACAGGAAACTTCCTTAAACTTCACGTAGCAACGTAAACCAGATTCTGAGCCGCCCAAAGCCAAATGTTGTGTTCTGTATGAATCCTGGAGGTGTTTGTGTATATTTTCCACAGTTCTCATTTTGCAATCAGAGTTAAGTTTCTGAATATGATTCTACGTACAGGACATAGTCAAGCTGATTTCTTGGCCAGCATCTGCCAGAATTCCCTGACCATTAGAGTTCAGAGAGTTGTAGACTACCAAGATAACTTATGTAGTTCTTTCTGCTATTTATTGAAGCATAGATGTACAAGTTCATAATACAAACAAGCAAGCAAACAAAAATTATTTCATGCAGTTTATAATGTGTTTGTACGCTGCATGCACGAAAGCGCGCATGCACACGCACACAAACACGTATACACACGTTAAAGTATGTTGAGATTTCCTGGTATTTGAATTGCCCGCTTTTGTATGTCTTTTTTTAAAAAAACTTTTTGGCCAGGGAGGGGAAAAAGCAGGGATAGTTGAGTTGTCAAAAAGCAAATTCCAAACTGACTACTTTTGTTAGATGGTGTGCAAAAACAAACAGTTGTGTAAGCTTTTGAGAGACTTTTCTTTATCAGACAGAGGAGAGAAAAGGAAGGAGGGTAAAGGCTTGCTCTTAAATCTGTCTTTCTGCAGATTGTTACGGGAAATTCTGGTCCAGTCTTCCTCGGAGTCTGTTTGTTGCACAAAACAGGATGAGTAAGACTTGCCACCAAGATCTGGTGTGCTGTATCCGTTCCTAGTGGCAGAGTAATGAAACCGTCTGGATGACTGGGAGCCAGTTCTCCCTCCCTCCCCCCTCTCTCTCATTCAATCACTCACACTCTCTCATGCACGCACGCACGCACACAATTTCTCCTGGACTACTTTGCAGGTTGTGGTATAGAATGACATGGAATGGGAGGACCATTTGTGAGAATGGCCATATTAAAAACAAGTAGTGATATCCTTTTTCTTAGGCTGTGCCCATCCTTTTGCCTGACCGATGGTCTATGAAGCCCTAACCTTAAATATAGTGTTTTGTCAGGGATGTAAGAACTACGTTTCCTTTGCACCTCCCTTGACCTGCTGCCCTGAACAGTGAATCTTCTGTGGCTTTTCATCTTTGCTCCAAGTCTCCTTTCCACACCTGGATGCTCTTTGAGCCCCGAGTCTTGTCTGGGTTGCATTTGTTTTACATGTGTTCCCACCCAGCCAGCCTTTCCGGTTTGGCCCCTGCACTGGTTTCCATGATCTGAATAACTGATGAGGCTCTGTTTTGTTAAGACTTGCACCTCCTTAAACAAACAAACTCTCCCCTTCCTGGGTTGTTTGCTTTTAACAATCTTGGAAGGATGTCAATGACTGGAGGTGGTTCAGGAGGGGGAACTCGTCCGGGCATAAAGCATCAGCAACCACATTGCACGGTACAGTAACTGTAGGGGAAATATGACAACTCCTGCGCTTCCTCCCTTTGCACCTTGTTCATAATGAGAGCCGTCCTCCTCCAGCAAGGGACCAGCATTTTGCCCATAGGCAAATAACAGGCACGTTGAACCCAGCCAGAGCACTTGGCAGTGTGAACCTACCAAAGACATGCCCTGCTTTTCCATTGCTGGCTTGTCTGTCTGTTTTTGCACTGTCACGTGCATGCTAGGAAATAAGCCACTCTTGCTTTCAGAGTGCTACCATGGTGCTGCAGTATCTCCCTGTTGGCAGAGGCACTCACAAAATGCTGTCTGTTCTGTCTGTCTGTTTGTTCTTTAAGGAGCCTTGTTGGCATCCTGATGAGCCAAGATGCTGATGTTGCATTTGTGGCTTGGAAATGAGGGTGTCTAGTTCTTCACCTGTTCATTCAGGAAATATTCGTGGAGTCATTCATTCAGCGTGGTGCTGTCTTCTCCAAGCAGTGTGCTGCAAGTAAAGTGCTGTCTTTTTTGGTGAATCAATAGGTGAAAACATTTCCCCTTGGTTGTTCCATTTTGTATACATTTCAATAACAACCAAAGTATGAAGCAATCAAAGGAGTGGCCACATGTTCACGAAACAGAGAAATTATAAATTAATGTGATGAACATCCCATCAGTGGTAGCTCATTCTAAGCCTGGCTTAAATACATTTATCAATTGATTATTGTTTTTTGTGTTTATGCTTTTTATATTTTGTAAGCTGTTTTGAATGGCTCCCTCCCTCCCTGTTCTTTTTTGTTTTTATTTTTTGAGTATAATGGATATTTGGTCCTGTAGATGAAACTTAGGAGATGTATGATCAGCGAACATCTCTTCTATTTTGTAAACAGAATAGTGTTTATTCTTGTTACCTTAATCTTGTTTTAATGGCAATATCCTTATTTATTGTGATTTTCTATGCACATTTTTTTAAATAGTTGTGCACTGCCTTGTGTTCCTCTACTGGAAGAAAGGTAGGATATCAGTAAACAAACAAATAAAACAAGTTTATTTTTCCTGTTGAACTGGGATGTACTAAGAGATTGTTGTTTCACCAGGTAGAGTTGAGCAAAGACCCATCCTGGTGTTTCAGTTCTGAAGCTCTTTGGATAAAGAGAATTAGGAATATATATATATAAAGTTGTTCAATAAAGGTATCACTCTACTCTTGCATCTCTATGGAGAGATGTTTAAATGAGAATTACAGCTGAATTCTGCTCCACCCTCACTCTACCATTTCAGCTCTGTCAGGAGCTGGTTTTGCATGTCTCTCTCAGCCTGATGCCCTGACAGGTCAGAGAAGGCAGAATCAATGAGACCTTTGATCAGGAATTCACCGGGCTGTGATCAGGAAATTGTACTAATTAAATCTGGGAAAGATGCACACTGCTTTTCCTTCTCTCTCTCTCTCTCTCTCTCTTTTGGTTTGGGTGCAACACAGGTAATCTTTGACTTGTTCCGCATGCTGTACTTAGCATTTCGCTCTACTTGACCTGTGGATTGTGTTGCACACCATATGCAGAAGTGCACATGCACGAGAGAGAGAGAGAGAGAGATTGAGAGAGAGAGAGAGAGAGAGAGAGAGAGAGAGAGAGAGAGCTCTGTAAATCAACAATGTTAAAATCCACAGTCCTCGGGTTTGGGGCCTCCTGAGGCAGAGCTGAGAAGTCATGTGTAAACAAATAACGATGTTACCTGCAATGCTACATTTGCCTGAAACACATGGCTTCCTCTGTTAATGAGGGGCTAGTTGTTATGACTTTCAAAAAAACAATAGTATGATCTGTAGCATCATTATAATTTTGCCCCCTAGGATGAGTCATTCTTATTGCTTACTTTATAATGTTGCTGGGAGATGCATTTTCAGGGACTGAGGGTTGTTGGGTAAACTAATTTTTGTTGTTAAAGGAGGTGTTTGAAGAGGAACATGTCTTCTGATAAGAACTTGTCTGAAGATTAGCTGAGGCTTCTTATCTGAGGCTGTCTTACTTTGGGCACATCAGGGGAAGGCAAGATTTTCTGGAAAAGACAATCATGCTGGGGAAGGTGGAAGGCAGCAGGAAAGGAGAAAGGCCAAATATGAGATGAATAGACTGCATAAAAGAAGCCTCTGGCTTGAGTTTGCAGAAGCTGAGCAGGGCTGTTGATCACAGGGCCTTTTGGAGGTCATGCCTTCATAGGGTCAGCAGAATTCGGAGGTGACTTGATGACACATAACAATGAGTTAGTTAATTTGCAGAAATAGTAAATTACTTTGATGGTGCTCCAGGTTCTGTCCTGCTGCAGCTGTGGTTTCAGGATCTGAGGACTGTTTCAGAAGTGGGAGGAGAAAAGAAAACAGCTTTATTGATTATGGGGGCTAAGCAAGGGGAGGGACTTGCTCTCTAGCCTGGGGCATCTTGATCGAGTTACTTGTCAGTCACTCACAGTTCCATCTGGAAAATTGGGTTAGCAACGGCCAAATAAATAAAGAAGGGAGCAGGGAGAGGTTGACAGGCAACCAGGTGCTGACCTCAAGCAGCTCCTCTCCGGGTTAAAAAATACAAGCCAAATGTCAAGAACCTTGTCCATAGCTCTCTCTGCAGGTCTGCTGGCAGGGACTCTCTCTCTCTCTCTCTCTCTCTTACACACACACACACACACACACACACACACACACACAGAGAGAGAGAGAGAGAGAGAGAGAGAGAGAGAGAGAGGTTGTGGCTGCTGGAGGACGTGTCATGAACTTGTCCTCCTGCCCTTATTTCAGCTGGCAAAGGTGTATGTGTGAATGCAGTTGAGAAAGCCAGCAGAATTTTCTTCAATAAATCTGGGTGCCCCAAGATGTGCCACGGCTGGGTGGGTTTGTAACACCATCTGTGCCAGTGGTTTCCATACTCTCAGGCCATTGGCTGAATTGGCTGGGGATTATGGAAGCTGTAGTCCAAAGCATGTTGAGGGCATCAAAGTATACAGCTGTTGCAACTTGTAGGGTCGATGTTAAGTAGAAGAGGGTGATGAAGGTCAGAAGCCATGAATACTGGCCTTGCTCATGGGCCGTATATTTTACCCTTCCTTACAGCTTGGGGCAGTGCATGCTAAGATCTTCACCTCCTTCATGGAAGTGAGACAGAACTATATAAGCAACAGTGAACAGGAGGAATCATGTAATAAACTGGAACAAGTCCAAGGAATTTAGGGGAGGGTGTACCTGGTTTGACTTTCCTGCAGTTTGTTATCTGCCCAGCAGTCCCACGACCTCGGCTGGGCTGGGAAAAGGTGTGCTTAGCCCAAGGGGGGGCTCCTTGTGGTCCACGGCTCAGCAAGGATTTGGATCCAGTTCTTTGTGGTTGAGCCTCTGCTCCCCATCCTGTTGTTCTAGAGGTTTGGCGTTAAGCAATCCTCTCTCCAGTGGTGAACCAAAAGTATGCTGTTTTGCACAGTAGAAATAAATGAAAAGGTTCCAGAGGGCCCAAGCGGTTCCCAGACAGGAGGGCTCCCACCGCGTCTCAGCCTCCAGCTCTGACCTTGCATTGGCTTCCACTGAGGTTCGTCCGTCCCCATCCTATCCTGCTTTTCTTGGGCTCTTCTTCTTTTTGCTCCTGATCCAGAAGCTCTTAGGAGAAGGTTGTGCTTCTGTGAGGCAGCAGCTCTTCCTGCTACTCCAGGATGGCCCCTTCTTGAATTGACTGCGGTTCCATCTGCGGCTGCGTCTCTCTCTCTCTCTCTCTCTCTCTCTCTCTGTTTGAGTGAAATCTTTTCACTTCATTAGAATGGGAAAGGGAAGTTTCTATGTGTTCCATTGCATGCTTGTTGCTGGGGAGGCGGAGGGGCATTGGATGGTAAAAGACTTTAGCCCTCCTGTCCTGCTTGTGGGCTTCTCAAGTTGGTGGCTGTAGCCAACTGCTGGCATTTGGAAAGTGTGTGAGGATGTAGTTTCAGTTCTGCTTTGGATAGGCCCTTAGCAAGAATTGCACATGGGTGGTGGTGGTGGAATGGATTGAGAGAGAGGAAGTGAAACTGACAGATTCCTCTATTCCTGACCATCACAGAGGGATAACTTGTCTGTTGCATCAGTGCTCTTATAACAACAACAACAACAACAACAACAACAAACAACAAACAACAAACAACAACAGAACTGCATAGCTAGAAGACAACCCATAGATCAGCAAGTCCAGCTCCTGTCAAGGAGGCCTAGTAGGGAATTGAAAAACAACCACAGAGCTATCTAGCAGTTTAGTTTTATTGCACTCCTCTTTTCCATTTAGTAATTTTTTGGGGGGGGGGGAACGGGCACACGCCCAAAGCCCTGACCTGGGTGTTTAAGAACAATTTGGATTTGAAGAGTGGTGGTGTCATCATGCAAGTGCATGGGAGCGAGGCATGCTCTCTGCTTCTCCGTATCTGACGAGAGCTGGAATACACCCTAGCGTTCACTGGGTGTTCAAGTGGCTGCGCTGTGTTTTTGCTCCAGGAATCTGTGCTGTCAGGAGGTGGTGGTGGTGGTGGGGGCTGACACAGGGCTGGCTTGGAAAAAAAACACTTGGGAGGCAGGCTCGGTATTTATTCAGCCACGTATTGATCGGTCGAGCCAGGTTACGGCCTTGCACTGTGGTTTGGGGTTACAGCCAGTAGGGTGGGCCTGCAAGACAAAGCAGAAGGTTGTGCTGTTGTGAAAAGAATGTAGCTTCCTAAGAAAGTCGGATTTCTTTCAAAGACAGTGCACAGGTTTCTAATCATTGTGGTCTCAGAAGGATTTTTTCCTTTTAAAGAGTGGTCAGAAGAAAGAGTTTTAGTGTCTTGTTCACCTTCTTCGCCTCTTAGTCATGAAATCATCATCATCATCATCATGTGCTGTCAAGTCACTTCTAATTTCTGGTGACCCTTTCCAGGGTTTTCCAGGTAGAGAATACTCAGAAGTGGTTTCCTCTTTCCTTCTTCCTGGGGGGGGGGCACTCTGGGATTGTTCAGCTTGCCCAAGGCCACCCAGGCTGGCTCTTCTCCCAAGAGTCATAGCGCAGAATCGAACTCCCAGCCTCTGGCTCCATAGCCAGAGACCTAAACCACTGAACTATGTGTCCAGCTTTAATATGAAATAATCAAAAGCTTATGTAAAATAGTGAATATTGTATAATTAATTTCATACAGGATAAAATTTGTACATTAACCTGTGCAAAGATACTTAATTTTTGCAAAATGTATCTACTTATTGCTAAACTCGAGTTTGTTCCTTATGAGTAGAGGTACACAGAACGGAGCTTTGTTTCCTTGCTGGAGTTCCCCCTCGTCTAGTGAGGACCAGACTGAGTCAGATGGAATAGCGGCTTCCCGCGGTTTAAGCAGTGGACCTTAGGTTTCCTGCCTGCCTTTTCATGCTATGTGCCTTGCTTGAGATTGGGAATGGAAATAAAGATGTGCTCACCCTTGAGATTCCATCTTTCTGCCACCTCCCTTCTTCCCCCGAGTTGCTCCTTCCTATATTTCTACTTGAGCCACCACAACGTCTCGCCCTTTCTCTGCCTTGCCTCTCCACCCGTAGCTGGTGCAGATGTGTGACGACTCGTAGGTTGCTAATGACTCCTAAATATAGCAGCTGTTCTGTGCACCTGTTAAGCTGTAAGATGACGGATTGGCCGACCCTTTCTTGCTCTTTGCTGGAGCGGCTGAGTTTCGCTCGCCACGGGCTTGCCCCGTTCCCCAAGGAGAGGGGCCAAATGAGCTTTGGAAAAGGAACTCCAGGCCAAGAGGCAGAACACTCATGAGAGCTGGAAGTTTTCCCTCCTAGCCATTTGGGTAGCAGCCCTTCAGAAGGTTGGCTTAGGTTTAAAAGACTTCCTTTCATTCTTTCACCTTTCTTTTCGCCTCCTCTCCCACTGGGGGAGAAGTACTTTGAAATATATCCTAAGCGGCTTTGGAGACTTCATCTCAAGTAATTCAGCACGGGAGAATGATTGGCATGAAATGAGTAATCCGAGGCTCATTGGGAAGGTTGAGTTGGAAGGGGTCCTAGAGGTCATCTGGCCCACCCCACCATACAGAGCAGTGGGGTGCAGCTATTTTAGGGATCAAACACATCCCTTGTTGTGATGGGAACCAGTGCCGTGTTAGTAATTGTCCATAACTTAGGCAAACTACTAGCAGCATGGACAGCGACTGTTCTTTAATGGAAGGATTAATCCAGAAAGGCAAGCTTTCCAAACTCAATACTTACTATTACAGCCTAAAGCAAATTATTTTTAGGAACTAACTTTCCAGTCTCTGCCTGGAATGTTTGACTTTGCAGATGTTCCTGTCACTTCTTCCGTGTTATGTTGATCCCCCAAATCAAAACCCTGTTAAGGAGGGAGAATTGAATCGCTTGGCCGTGTCCTTTGACCAATTTAAGGCGAAATTTTAATTTTGCTGCTCAAGGCAAAAGTGGTGAACAGCCACACCCCACCCATATACACCTCATGTGACCCTAAAGCCAATCAAGTCGATTTCACCCCTGGGAGGTATAAGTAGCTAGTCTTTAAGGTGCCAGAATTTATTTTTGTTTTTGCTTTTATTTTGTGTTTCTTGTTGAAAAAATCCCACACATACTTCTTTCTCCTGTAAGGGGATATCATTTTACTGCCTCTTCGTGCTGTTCACGACAGTCCAATTCTGCTGCCTGTAATGACCCCCTCACTCTGCCAGATGGTAGGGCTGGACCTGTTTTTTGAGTCTCTGCCTTCTTAGACATACATAGAAAAACATAGTTGGAAGGGACCTCAAAGGCCATCGAGTCTGACTTATTTACTGAGCAGTGTTTTTAAAAATGTTTCTCTTTCTGACTCTCCAAAATGACAGATTGCTACCTTACTGGTACCCCTCTCGTCTGCTCCTTGGCACTAGACATTATGGCCAGTGTGCAATTACTTTGCTAAGCCCACCGAAGTCATGAATTTTCTCTTCTTTACTCTCTGCCCTGACAATAATGAGATTCCGCTTTGTCTGTAGCCTTCCCTTCCCCCCCACCTCACCCCCCCTTCCCTGAAGCCCACAATAACCAACAAGGAGAATCTCAGGTCTTCAAAAGAAAGAAAAAGAAAGAAAATCCAGGAAAATCAGTCTTTGTTACATGGCAAATAAAGCAAACCTATAGGGAAAATAACCATAAATGTTCATTATTTGTACAGGAAAATCAATTGGCAGGGCAATTGACCAAACAAAGTAACGCAATTTGCTGGAAAATCTCTCTCTCTCTCTCTCTCTCTCTCTGATGCTCTTTTTCTCTCTCCCCTCCTTCCTCCCTGTCACTCCCCCCCCAATGGAGGATCCCCCATCAAGCAGGTGGTGAATGGAACCTTTGTAGCTTCCACTTGTTTCACAAGATTTAGGGGGTTTGATGTAAAATACATATTTTTTGCAGTGGGGTGGTGTAATGCTTAAGACAGGGTTTGACTAGGACTTAGAAGATCTTGGTTCACTTCCCTGTTGAACCAGTGGAACTCACTGAATGATGCAGGTCAGTGACTCAAGCGCAGCCTCTGCCTAGCCTATCTGACAGACTTATTTTTGGGAGAATGGTGTGTGGAAGGGAAGAGCCACATGGTCTTGTTACATGAGAGGCAGAATTTGTCACAACGTAGAAGTGCAGAAGAATGTGACACCTTTAATTAGACCACTTTTTAAAAAAATCATACAATTAATACAAGCTTTGATTGATTAAAAATCCCTTCTTCAGGCGTGATGCACCAGTGACTTGTGGGCAGTGCAGAAATTTTTTTGAATGAATGTCTTAGAAATTCATGGCAAAAAATTACCATGCATCTTCTTAAAGTGAGTTTAAAGATGGTTACTTCCTTCAGCGCAGGTCACATAGTTGGAAATTTCCACTGTGAAGTACTGATGTTGCTGAGAGTGCAAGAGTCACTTGCCAAAGTTGAACACAGAACTGTGTATCCAAAATCCATGAAGTTGTGTTGCAATATTGCAATATAACTTAAACCATCTCTTTTCTGGTTCCTGAGCATGGTAAGAATAGCAGCCATGCTCAACTATCTGGGGGTACTTTACAAAGACACTTGTGTGTGGCAGGTGGCCGAATTCTGGCAGAAACATGGGCTGCCGGAGCCTTGGCCAAGGTCACATGTGTGGAAGCAGGAATCGTTTTTCTCCCTTTGATCCTTTCAGAGTTCAGGTGATCCTGTTACTTTTCAGCAGCCCCACCTCCTGTGCAAGAGCAGGAGTGAATTCAGAAAGGTGGCATCTCAGCTTCCCATCTGGAAGTGAGTGCCCTTTTGACCTCCAGGAATTATCCCTCTTTTCCCAAACAGTTGGCGATCAAAGACCCTAAAGATGTGAAGAATTTACGGTAAGGCTTCGGTGTCTGTTTATTGCCACCTCCAGTAAATACTAACAGATTATCTCCTCCAAAGCCCTAGCTTCTCTTTCGACTATCCCCCCCCCCCTGCACGGTTTTCCTGAGCAATACGGAGATTTCAGCTGGAAGGGTATCTAGAACCTGGTAGTCCTTTACAGTGGAGCCCAATTTAAAACAAGCAAAATATCTAACCCTACCCAATAATCAAAACATCAATACTAATACAGTATAAAAAGAAACACAGCATAATAAAACATGATAAAATGCAGCAGCTTTTAAACGTTGAAGCACTTATAATGGTGGTATTATGACCTTACGAGCTAATAATTTCACTGGTGGATACCTTTAATGAACAAAACAATTATTACTGTGGTCACATGGGCAATAGGAATAAATTTCTGTTCATACTTTTTAAAGGTCAGGTTCAACTCATGCAGTATTTTAACTGGTGGCCACATTCACATTCACTGAATGGAAATCAATTGATTTCTAGTGATTTAAACCAGTTTTGGTGTCTGCACTGCTGAAATTGACTCATTTCCACAAAACCTCGTTGAATTGAATCGATTTTAGAAGTAAAGTATTTTTAAAAGGCCCTGCCAGCCAGTTGAAAATAACTCGCTTTATATAAATCGATTTCACCCTTGTGTCATGTGAATAATAAAATCTAAATCTATTTAAATGATGCTTAAATGCGATTGTTACTGCTAGTGTGACTGCAGGCTAAAATTCTGTGTAATTCATGTGTATGTGTAGAGGTGTTTTGGTTTTGTTTCTCCCCCCCCCCCCATTTCCATTTTTCCTGTTCTTAATTCATGGAGTTGTAAAATGTGGCTACTGGATGGTTTGAACCCGTGTTTTTATTGAAGAGATCAGAATTCTGGTTGGCCACTCCAGCAAATAATATAATGGGAGAAGTTCTGAAAGGAGGTGGCACTGTGTAGAAACCCAAAGTGGCTCTTACTTGTACATCTCCTGTTGTGAGCCAGAGTTAGAAACGCTGATGGCAGGAAGATATGTTTAGTACAATTCTTCCTGGAAGAGGATCTTGACTTTTTGACCAGTTGGTTCAGTTCCTGCTGAATAGTTTCACCAGTTTGTGGGCTGTTTCCTGTGTGGGTCTCTCTCCTCCTCCTCCTTCTCTCTCTCTCTTTCTCTCTCTCTCTGTCTGTCTTTGGTTTAATTCAGAGAATATGAAAACTGGTGTTGCTGAATAAACAGCTGCCTCTTTTCTCCTGCTGCTGCTGCTACTCCACAAATCAGCCACTCTCAAGAGTGACTTAAGGAAGCGTTATTTTGAGGCAGAGGTCAGCTCGGATGGCTCCCTCCCAGATGCTTTTGTTTAATTGTTTTGTTCACTTATATACCGTGTCTCCCGAAACACAGAGACCCAAGGTGGCTTACACGAATGACAGGTGTGTGTGTGTGTGTGTGTGTGGTGTGTGTGTGTGTGTGTGTGTGTGTGTGTGTGTGTGTGTGTGTGTGTGTGTATAAGAGGTATACAAATTATTGTAATCAAATGCATCTTCATTGTTGTCCTCATTGTACTTATTAGACTGCAGAATTAGAATAATTTAAAATATTTCAGAGAAACAACAGTGCGGCAATCCCCCCCATCAAAAGCCTTTTCTGCAGCCTATTCAGTTTCCTTCAGGATTTTGAACTGCATTTCCTGTAATCCTTTACTATGATCTCTGCTGGTTTAAATCTGATGGGAGTTATAGGTCCAGCTCATCTCAATGGGTACAGTTACCCATGTAGGTTAGGGACATTTTCTTTTCTTAGATGTATTTTATACCCTGCCTTCTCAAATGGTAAGGAGCCCTATAATGTGCTTTAGGACTCTAGAGGCAAAATACAGTCATACATTAAAAGCAAAGGAAGGTGTCAATGGAAACAGTAAATAAGCTCATAAAAAGAACAGCCCGAGAACAGTAGGCAAAGAAAACACACCATGCTCTTCCCGAGAAGGGTCTGGGAAAGTAATATTATTCTCACCCGATGCTGAACACCTGTAAGAGCCTCTGGAGGCTGATCTCAAAGACAGTTCTTAAGGAGAGACAAGTGGGTCGTTCAGAGATGGCGAGGGATCAGTTTTTATCCCTCTCTTATAATACTAGAAAAAGGTGGGCAAATGGCGAGCCAGGAACTGCATGCGCCTCCCTGGGCAGTTTCTGCACCTGCTCCCTGACCCTTGGAGGGAAAAATATATATATAACAGGGCAGCTTTTTGTGAATGGCTCAAGAGGAGAATGCTAGGTTTCTTTTTTGCCTCAGGCAGCAAAATGTCTTAGGCTGCCCCTTGGCTGCCTCTTTCCCCCTACCGCTCCCTGGGACCTGCAGCCCAGGGTCAGCCACCAGGGTGGTGGTGGGGAAACATGAGGGAAGGAGGCTGCTTTTGACAGGTGGGAAGGGAACCCCCCCCCTGGGGAAAGCTTGCTCCTGTGTGTATTATAGGTGCGTGAGAGCTGGGGATAGGGCTTGCTCTTTTATTCCTCTTCTCATTACTCCAACAGTCAGCCACACAGAGGCTGAGACGCTTGTTTTATCAGGGGGCCGGAGTTTTAATAGCAAAGCCGGTTAAGTGCTGGGGAGCGAGGCGGTGGCAGTCCCTGGCCCTGGATTTGCTATCAAAACAATCAGCAACGTGGAGGTGCCGGTGTGGGAGATGTAATGAAAGCTTGGGGGAGAGATTGGTGGGGGCCTTATTTTAGAGCCCAGTGTGACCCTTTTCGACAATTGCAGCTGGCTTTAAAACAAGAGGGGAAAAATACCCAAGAACAGCAGAAGGAAAGGACTTTCCTCCCCACTCCGTCTCTCTCTCTCTCTCTCTCTCTCTCTCTCTCTCTCTCTCTCTCTCTCTCTCTGTTGCTGAGGGATTCTCTGGTCTTCTTGTCTGTACAGTTTCCTAATTTAAAACTGATTGGCTTCCCCTTTTCTTTCTCCAGCCATGTTTTCTTGGAGCCCAATCAAATCTGTGTCATGAGCAAGGGAATGGAAACACACCCTAACTTGGGGATTTCCTCTACATATGGCACATGTCTGAGTTCTTTGCTCCCCCACTTCTTGCCTTCCCCCCCCCCCTTCCCTTTGCTTCAGCACAATGGCAAATGTGTAACCCCTTCCACTCTGCTCCAACGGAGGCAGACCAGCCCGGAGGCCAAGTGCAGGAGCAGCCACAGACTGGTAACATTTGGGAGGGTGGTACGGGGCAGCCACAGTGGAGGTGATCCTGATTCGTGGGGCACAGTCTGGTGCACGAGTGCTGAGCACCTATCCTTCACCCTCTCCGTCAAGCAAGGAAAACATAAATCTATGACCATAATTCCCAATCTTGGGTCTCCAGATGTTCCTTGGATCACAACTCCCAGAAATCCTGGCCAGCACAAATAATGGTGAAGGCTTCTGGGAGTTGCCGTCAAAGAATATCTGGGGACCCAAGGCTGGGAATCCCTGCTCTCTGAGGATCTGTGGAGTATGGCATGGAGAACCTGGCAGCCGCGAGGAAAAGCAGCCTGTGTGGAATTAGCAGGAGAGCTGCGCAAGAGGCTACTTGGAGATCTCCAAAGCATAGGCATGGGGGGGGGGAGCGGGGCGGGCAGGGGCCCTTGGAAGATAAGAGGCGCTCCTGTCTTGAACAAGCCTTCGTAAACGATATCATAGATACACAGAAGCATCTCCTCTGTAGTTCAAGGAAGTGGGTGCAAGCAGAGGCGGGCAGGCAGAATTCCTGCTGGGCTTGGAGCGGGGAACCCGTGAACCTCCAAATTCTGTAGCACTCTTGGCTTCCCCAAGGGTCTCTTCCAGCTCTGCAGGTTGTTACCAGGTAGGATTCCCTTAGAGTATGTGACTTCTTAGACAATCCTGATTCAGTCCACATTTCTTTCATAGGGTATTTGCAGCCATGGCAAAAAAAAAAAAAAAGGTTGAGAGAGGAGGGCGGACAGCTTGCCCAGTCTTGCCTTTCTGTGCCAGTAGCACAGGGTCAGTTTCCCCTTCAGACTCCAGAATGTCTGGCTCAGGTGTGACATTTTTGTCGGCAGTCTTTTTACCCTTCCGTTTCTCATTGTTCTGAAGTGTGTATAAGAGACAAAGGGGCACGCTTCTTGCTCATTTGTGTTGCTTTGCTAATATCATCACCCATGTAATACCCAGCGTTAGGTGCTGTGTTGGGGGGTGGGGGCGGGGGTGTGTATAGGGTGTGTCAGCTTTAGGATCAAAGCCGCCTTGATTCCCTCTGCAGAGAGAAAGGTGGAGTAAAAAGTAAGTTGAATGAATGAATGGTCTTATTGGTGCTGTTACCATTATTCTTGTTTTCCTCGTTTTCTGCTCACTGTGACTATTGGTCCTTATGCTTCAGGATTGTCTGTTTCTGCTAAACACTGGCTCGGTAGCATTGCAGTCGGGTGGTTTGCTTCTCAGCCTTGCTGTTGAGGTCCTTTTACCTAGTAAGGTCATGAACCGAACCCGGGACTTTTGATATGGATCTCAAATATTCCGTCAATCACCTATGGTAGCTTCTCTGCTGCCTGCACCCACATGTTTTTCTTTTCTTTTTTCTTTTTCTTCCTTTCTTTTGGCTGGGAAAAATATTAAATAAATAGTCCTGAAAATAAATAGTGATGTTTGCACCTCTCCCTAAGAAGGCGCTACTTTCCACCTTGTTCGCTGTACAACCTTATGAAAGCTGTTCTTTCAAGTCTTTCTTCCCCCCCCTCTACCCCCCACCACATGTTGCAAATAAACGGCCTTAGCTGAGTGTCTCTGCATCTCTGGGATCAATTAAACGCTCGCCAGGGACCCGCTGGAAGAAATCCTTCTTTTTTCTGGCAGCTGTACTACATCACAGCCAGGGTGTTGATCTGCTTTGACCTTCCCTCTGAGAACAGAGAACCTTTCCTAAACCGCCCTCCGCTTCAAGCCTGCATTTTCCACCTCTCTCCCCCACAGTCCCTACTCTGTCTTGGTGGTTTTGCATCCTGCTGAAAACTGTGTACTGCATGTGTTTGCTAGTTTGGTTTGTCCAGAAGAGTGTGGCTTCGTGAGGCCGACAGTTAATAGGCGAGGCAGTTGAGTCCTCATAATTTGGTCAGCCTTGATTGACAATCCTAAATAAGAATCTCACTTTCTTCCTGGGAGACCAGAGCTTGTGATTTCCTTTTTGTAAAAGAAAGAAACCACCACACACCCTATTAACTCCTTTCTTTAGAACAGAAACATTTTAAGCTCTTTCCCCTTCGTTGACTTCAGTAGCTAAAGATCTTTTTGCTGGAACTGAAGTATTAACTCTATATTTCTGCTCCTCTGAAGCTCTTTCGAGAAGGACGTGGTGGTGCTGCGGGTTAAACTGCAAAAGCCTCTATGCTGCAGGGTCAGAAGACTGACGGAGTGAGCTCCCATCGCTTCTCCCAGCTCCTGCCAACCTAGCCGTTCGAAAGCATGTAAAAATGCAAGTCGATAAATAGGTGCCACCAGGATGGGAAGGTCACGGCGTTCCGTGTCTAGTCATGCTGGCCACGTGACCGTGGGAGCTGTCTTTGGACAAACGCTGGCTCTGTGGCTTGGAGACGGGGATGAGCACTGTGTCCTAGAGTTGGACATGACTGGACTCAATGTCAAGGGGAACCTTTACCTTTATCAAGAGGCCCTTTGAAAACTTTTCCAGTGACTCTGTTGTTAGTCCACCATTGTGTCATTGGTTGTGTCTAGCAATGCAAGAGATGCTCTTAGGGGTGTGGATGCAGGAAGCAAGCAGATCAGCTGTTCCTGAATCCAAACCAGAGTTAAGTTCTTCAGCTCTGGATTTGGCAGGACTTCATTTTCATTGGGAGTCTGAAGGGCAGTAAGAAAAAGATGCTGCTGTGTCAACCAGATTAGGTTCAAAGGCCAGGACCCCTCACCGTTTATATATTTACGTTATGTTATGTTATGTGCCATAAAGTAACATCTGACTTCATGATACAGTACATGTTATAACAATTCTAATAGTGTTTTCAAAGGTATGAGAGATACTTAAGGAGTGGTTTTGCCATAATCACCCCCCACAGGGGTTTTGAACCAACATCTCCCAAGTTATAATCCATCAACCTCTATCCATTACACCACACTGTCTTTCCTTTATAAGTTATGCTCAGCCAATCCGGTAGCTTCGTATGACACTCCTGTTCCCTTTTGCACCTGAAGAGGGTGCCGTTGCACAACTGTATTCCAGGTATGGAGCACTTGCTGCCCTCCAGATGTTATTGGACTACAACTCCCATCAACCCCCACTGTTGCCTGGGGCTGATAGGTACTGTAGTCCAACAACATTTGGAATAGTCTTGACAATTAAGAATGGTCCTAAGAATTGTGCTTTTGATTATAGGCTTGTTGCTACACATGGTGTAACAGCTGTTAGTGACTAGGTGTGAAGAGGTTGAAAAGTTGAAACTGATACTGTAACTAGTAAGATGAAATTTGCCTAGAACCTAGTGTTTTAGAAACTAAAGCAGGTTTCTTTTTCACACAACATCAAGGAGAAAACATTCAGCGTGCCAGTTTTTAAACAGGGCCCCAAATGAAGAAAATAACATTGGGAGATGAGTAGATGGGGATAAATTTATACAGTCATAGCTGCAAAGGGTCCTTTCCTCAAAATAACATTAGTATTAATTTTGGGCACATGTATTTATGTGTGGGACTGGGGGCACTGATGGTTTTCCCAAGCAGGATTGTTAACTTTGAAATATTTCAAGTGTTTGGTATGTGCTGTGATTTCTCTGCTAGCCAAGGAGACAAATGTGAATGAAATAGAATGCCAGCCTTCCAGACATTGGCTGAGCTTTTGTGAAGTCCAAGAGCGTTCATGAGCATTGTAATTGTGGTGTTCTGATTCTGATGCCGTAGAATGTTAATAAACATTCTAGTTCTTCTGGGTGGTGTGTCTGCAGTAGAAAGCTCAGAGATGAGCCCAATGACACTAAGTTTCATGCACTGGTACAAACAAATATTTCAGATATTGATCACCCAGACTAATTTGCTACATGCAAAGCTGAGCTCTGCTTTTGATTTACACCCTAGGCACCTTCTTAGCTTTCTCCCCTTAGTTCTTTAACTAACTATAGTTTCTCGAGCATGCTTCCCCCATTGCTCTGCTCCTGGGACTCTGAATAGCTTCTGAGCGGGTCATTCTTTCCTTTTGCTTGCTCCCCTGCTGCAGTTCCTTTCCTCTTTTCTCTTGTTATGTCTAATGAGTCCCTAGGCTGCCACTGAGACTGGGTAACTGCTCGTAGGTACCATAACGGCTGTTAAATGACTTTTATGAGCCTGATCAGCACTGTCTTCCTTGTGGAGTCTCACTAGAAGAAGTCCCACAGTTGTTGGGGGGGGTGGCAGTTTGCACGCTGCTGATTCTTAATTGATAACAATAAATTGCAGTGGGCGGATGCACAGTGAGATCTAGCCAAAGGGGAAGTGGGGGGGGGGAGGGTATGATGCTCTGATAGTCAGGAACCAAGGCACTGGACCAGGGAGTAAACACTAGGTGCCAGTGAAGTTCTGATTCGTGAGAACAGCGTTAGCTGGAAGAAAAAACTAGTCTTACTGAGAATGGAGTAGAAGCCTAGCAGCATCTGGTTTTGCTTATGAATATGCAAGAGCAGGAGTGGGAGAGGTGATCTGAGGGTAGGGAGTGGAGGGGGAGAGACTACATCACCCTTCCTCTCCCCCCCCCCCATCTCCAAACACCATTCTCTGCTGTTTTCTCCTCCAGAGTTCCCAAATACTATTGGTAGAATTTGGCATAGGTATTAGAATTTAGCACAACTTAAAGGAACCTGCCCTTTTAAGTCAAATAAAACCCTGCTGTAGCAGTTTGAGCAATGTATCTTATTGGAGTCTCTTGCTGATCACATTTGTTATTCTCTCCCCCCCCCCCCATTCTCCTTCTTCTCCTCTCCCCCCCCCCTTTTGTTTCCTTCTCCTACTTTGGCTCTGACCTCTTTCCATTTGCCAGAATCGGGGTCGCCTGGCCGAGAAGAGGACGATCCCCTTGCCTCCCACCAGGACCCCGAAGAAAGAGCTGCCTTCTATTTTCTCACACAGCGAGGACAGTGAGGAGAGTGACAAGGTCAACGGCCACCACCCTGATGTTAAGCAAGAGGAGGATCTGCACATTCGTATCATGAAAAGAAGGTACGCTTTCCCTACACATTGCTAGTGTGACACTCATCCCCCTCTCCCCACCAACCCCCCCCCCACCTCTCAGCCCCAAGTATTAATTAAGTTCACCCTGATGTCATGGACTGCAAGTTATGTGATTCTTAGACAGCTCCTAGTTGAATGGCTGCACATCTCCTGAAAATCATTGGCTGGATTGCTGTGATGTCATGCAGTGCTCATTAAAATCTGCACGCCCAGTGAAGGCCCAGCTTAGACTCCAGCAACATTCGTTGCAATTGCATATTTCAGAAAAAGAGTTAATCCAAGCAATAGTTTGCATTGTTTGATTGCTTCCCTGCATTCCCCCCCTCCCCACTCCCAAGAAGTTAGAAGCGCAGCCTGTGGTACCTGGGTCTTAATTCCAGCCAAAAGTGGGAACATGGGAAACTTAGAAGCCAGCAGGGGTTTGGCCCACTTTTGTTGCAGAATTATAGGATCTTAAGCTGGGAAGAGACCCTTGAGGTCATCTAGTCCAAACCCCTGCTGAATGCACATGTCAGAGCAGGAAGCTTATGAGCAGATGTAAAACTCTGCTCATGGCCTGAGTTCAATCCCAGCGGATTCAGGTGGCTGGTTCAGGGTTGACTCAGCCTTCCATCCTTCCGGGATCAATAAACTGAATACCCAGCTTGCAGGGGAGAGCAGGAATGTGTATAAATCAATTGTGAACTGCCCAGTGAGTGTGCTTAAGTGCTATGTAAGCAGGACTCTTTGCTTTCCCTTGTCCCACCACACACAGTCCTGCACAGTTAGGTCTTACCTTCTCCAAAGTCCAGCAGGTGTCAATTTCAAATACACAAATTCCTTGCTGTCTCCCAGTTGTCCTGTCTCATTTGGAGGAAATAGGAGCCAATCATTCTTGACCTGCTTACCAGGAATCAATCTAACAAAGGAATTATCTTCAGGATAGTTTTAATATCAGATAAGGGAGAGGAAAGTCCTCGAATACTGTAGGTAGAAACTCAGCTGCTGTGATGTACTTCATAGCTGTGACTGTTGTAGTTGGTTCTGGAAGATGCAAAGAGTCAGCAGTGGGACCTGGACTTTATCTCTTGCCAGGAAAATAAAAAATCATTTTAATTCACAGGCATGGGGGTGGTGGAGATTAGAAATAGGAAATCTGTTCCACTGGGAATATAGGTGTTGGCTTCCAGAGTCCGGATTCCTCCGAGCCAACGTGCTGCTTGTAAGATGCTTGTCATGGCAAGACCATAAAAATGTAATGCATCCTCATCTCATGGCTCTTCTCCTCCCCAACACGTATTATTACGGCTATTCCTGATCATCCTCCCTGTAGCCTTGCGTGCTCCCTAATGCACGGAGTGGCTCAGTTTGGGAAGCAAGTCTTATAAAAACAAAGGGGTGGGAAGCGAAAGCGTGTAATTGCTTTCCCTCTTGTTTTTTTCTATGTGTGTATTGCTTGCAAGTGACAAAACCATTTTCTTAGCCTTTAGTGAGTTACTGCATGGCCTCTTTCTCCCCTCCCTCAAATTATTTAACTCCCTGTAATTGCCTGTTCTTTCTTTTTAGCTACCTTTTTCAGTCCAGTGCTGTTTGAATGCCTGGCTTTATCTTACTGAGAAAGGAGAATGCCAAGGATAGAACTCGTGGTTTGCATTTAGAAAGTCCCAGGTTCCTCCAGGTATGGCTCAGAAGGCCTCTTCCCTAAAACTCTGGAGGAGGTGGTGCCAGGCAGGACAGAGCAGTGAAAGCAGCCATTGGCACATAATTTGGACAGGGATGTCATTTAGATGGGTGAAGGTTTTTAATAATAATCAGCAAGAGCTGAGTCTCTCTCCATTCCCTATCCCACATGGGTCACCCCTCCTGTCACTGTTCAGGATTAATACAAGGAGTACCTCCTAACACTCCTAAGTCCTTTCCCCCTGGTATGCAAACTTACATAAAAGATAGATGTAATCACTGGTCGCTGAGTGAGTTCAGGTATGGTTGGGAGTTTGATTCCCCCACTGTATCTCCTGCAAGTTCAGTCAGCCTGGGTAGCCTTGGGCAAGCTGCACAGTCCCAGAGCGCCCCCTGGGGGAAGGAAAGGGGAAACCATTTTTGGAGTCTTCTCTACCTGGAAAGCCCTGAAAGGGGTCACCACGAGTCAGAATTGACTTGACAGCTTATGATGATGATGAATAACAATATCTATAAACATAGAAGTATCTTTCTTCAGTGGGGCGAGAAAGACTTTTTGTTTCTGTAATGGTGGTGCTCAGGTTTTCTAAGGAGAGTGACTGATAGATTCAGCATAAGAAATGTGGGTGCCCCCTGGTGTAAACAGTACTGAGTGAGATGGAACAGGGGTCTGACTTGGTCGGAGTCCTTGGCCTTTACCCAGTTCTCTGTTTCCTCCTTGAGAATGGCCCAGCCAAAGTTAAGCCCTTTTAGGTCCAGTAAATTTCAGTGGGAGGGAATTAATTGCAGGCCTAATAGTTTCTAACAAAATGAGTGGGATTAGACATTGTTTAACATCCAGATATTGCAAATCTCTCCTGACTCATGGTTAATCTTTTAAAAATTGCATATGTACAGGAAAGGAAGGACCTCTTTTGCATGCCAGTTTCAAGTCATTTTTGTGCCTAGCAAGAAGGGGGGGGGAGCCCTTGGCTCTCCGCTTTGCTGGAGCTTTAGTGACTGCTGGTATCGGATTGTTGTTTGTTGTTGTTGTTTAGTTGTTAAGTCATGTCCGACTCTTTATAACCCCATGAACCAGAGCACGCCAAACTCTCCTGTCTCCCAGAGTTGGGTATAATTCATGTTGGTCACTCTGATGACACTGTCCAACCCTCTCGTCCTCTGTCGTCCCCTTCTCCTCTTGCCTTCACACTTTCCCAACATCAGGGTCTCTTCCAGGGAGTCTTCTCTTCTCATGAGACGTCCAAAGTACTGGAGCCTCTGTTTCAGGAACTGTCCTTCCAGTGAGCACTCAGGGTTGATTTCCTTCAGAACGGATAGGTTTGATCTCTTTGCAGTCCAGGGAGACGCTGTCTATGTTTTTCATCACTTTCCTCCCAAGAAGCAGGAGTCTTTTAATTTCATGGCTGCTGTCACCATCTGCAATGATCATGGAGCCCAAGAAAGTAAAATCTGTCACTACCTCCATATCTTCCCCTTCTATTTGCCAGGAGGTGATGGGACCAGTGGCCGTGATCTTAGTTTTTTTGATGTTGAGCTTCACACTCTTTTTTGCGCTCTCCTCTTTCACCCTCATTAAGAGGTTCTTTAATTCTTCCTCACTTTCTGCCATCAGAGTGTTATTATCTGCATATCTGAGGTTATTGAAATTTCTTCCGGCACTCATAATTTGGGCTTGGGATTCCTCCAGTCCAGCCTTTCGCATTATGTATTCTGCATATAAGTTAAATAAGCACGGAGAATGTACAGCCTTGTCGTACTCCTTTCCCAATTTTGAGCCAATCAGTTGTTCCATATCCAGTTCTAACTGTTGCTTCCTGTCCCATATATAGATTTCTCAGGAGATAAATAAGGTGGTCAGGCACTCTCATTTCTTTAAGAACTTGCCATACGTGGTCGACACAGTCAAAGGCTTTTGCGTAGTCAATGAAGCGGAAGTAGATGTGTTTCTGGAAGTCTCAGGTTTTCTCCATAATCCAGCGCATGTTAGCAATTTGGTCTCTAGTTCCTCTGCCCCTTCGGAATCCAGCTTGTACATCTGGGAGTTCTCGGTCCACATAGTGCTGAAGCCTACCTTGTAGGATTTTGAGCAGAACCTTGCTAGCATGTGAAATGTTTAGTTATAGGATTATATAGTTCAAATGCAGCAGAGGCTTCCTACCCTGCTACATAACATTCTCAGCTAGCAAGGAAGCTTTAGCCTTCTTTCCAGCTTGCCCGAGAAACCCTTCTGGCAGACGTGGTCATCCCTGTGATGGCTTAGAGAAAGCTGTCACTGATAGAACGTGGAGGCAGCTCTCTGTAGAGAAGGGAAAGGTCAGTATGTCTGTGGGATGTGGGTGGGAGGAACGTCAGAAGGTCAGGCGAAGCGGAAGGGTTCTGTCAGGATGAGGAGCATGACTCCTGGTGAGGAAGGTACTGGGGGAGGGAACGGCTGAACGAGAAAAGGGCAGTGGAGCCAGGAGACCGGAAGGCCGGAGGAAGGATTTCTGAAGGAGGAAGGGATGCAGATCTTGGCAGGAAGGAAGTGAACAGGAAAGTGAGTGCTAGAACATATCGTGATCAGAAAGCCGATGACAGTGGATGCAGGCTGTGTTTCGTGTTCTGGCTAGATCTAGCCAAGCAGATCTTTAGCTGTGGGTAACATGAAACACAGCCTCTCTTAATGCAATAATAGTTTGGTCTGCTTCAGATTTCTTTCCAGTTGCATTTTGGATTAAGCAGTGTGTGTGTGTGTGTGTGTGTGTGTGTGTGTGTGTGTGTGTGTGTGTGTGTGTGAGAGAGAGAGAGAGAGAGAGAGAGAGAGAGAGAGAGAGAGATGTACTGCTTTTCCATATGCAAGAGTCTCTCCACCACCCGGATCAGAACAGAAACCAGGTGGAATATCCTCAGTTTCTATCCTTGCTAAGGAACACAGGTTTAGGTCTGTTCATTGCAACCAATGTGAGCATGATCATGATGGCAATCAGTGAAATTCAAATGGGCCTAGAACCTGGAAGAAAAGACTGCTTTCTAAAAGTAGTTTGTTCCTGTTGTTACTCATTGTAGTGTTCAAAAAGTAATTTGCTTCTGTTAACTTTCTGCTGTGTAAGGACTGCTGCCTACTTGGCTGGAGTACTTCTAATGCTTATTAATGTTTTCGTTCCCTTTAATTGCTTTTTAAAAAAGACTTTAGGGTTGGTTTGAAAGGCATAAAACATTAAATATTCTCGTCAAAGTCAGGGTCTATAAAAGCAACTTAAATGCTGGATAGCACAGTGGTTTAGGTCTCTGGCTGCAGAGACAGAGGTTGGAGGTCCGATTCTCCCACTGAGTCTCCCTGACAGGGGCTGGACTTGATGATCTCTATAGGACACCTTCCAGCTCTGCAGTTCTAAGATGAATTAATAACTTTAAGAAGTAGCTAGAAACTGTTGCTTGCAAACCAGCAAAACAACTTCATTCTTACCCGTTACATTGGTTTCAACATGTACTGTAGTTTCTATGGACGGAAAAGAGCAGATACGGATTAAATGGTTTTCAATGCATTCCTATGGGAAATGCAGATTCAACATAAGAACTTTTCAACTTGAGAACCACCTTCCAATACGGATTAAGTTCTTAAGTAGAGACCCCACTGTAACAGAGCCACACACTTGTTAGCAGTTAGTCTTTAAAGTGCTACAATGTTTTTATGTGGGGTTTTTTGCCTGATACATTGTTATAGAAAAGTGACATTTTTTGCAGTAGTTACTTTGCTCCAAATGCTGGTTTTCCAGGAAATTCCTTGACTTGGCTACTGAAAGGGCTCTTCAACTGCGAGTTCCTCGGTCTTGCCAAGTTGCCACGGAGCAATTTTGGGGTGCTGCAAATCTTTTTAGTTCTGGGCAGGTTCTAGACACTCCTGGATGACTCTGGCCAATGACTGTCCTTCCGTCTAGCCTTCCTCGCAGGGTGGTTGTGAAGCAGGGAGAAGAAGGAATGCCATGCAGGCTGGCTTGGACTCATTGGACAAGTGAGGGTGTGTCAATGCAGCTAACGGATAAGGAGGGCCTGGGACCCCTCTGTACAGAGGAGAACGGAAGGCTCTACAACTGGGAGCATTATTTGGTCAAGAGGGGGAGGGAGTCTGGGGCTTCTCCAGCAGAGGCGAGGAAAGCTTGATGGATGGGGTTCAGGGAGGGTGACATGCAGGTCTGAGATGATTTAGAATTCCCCCTGATTTTACCGCTGCCTTATGACGAATGGGCAGGGCTTTTCTGCGGTTTAGCGAGAGGAATGCACTCTGCCACCATACACCCTTCCCCATTCCCTTTCTCTCCCCTCCCCACCCGTCAGCCCGCTGCCCCCACTTCCCTTCTGTTTTGCCTCCAGCAATCCAGGTCACCCGCATAGCTCCTACCAGGCTTCTATTTTCTAATAGCAAAATTGCCCGTCTCCTTGAAAGCTTTAATGGTTCGTGGCTGTCAGTCTGTCAGCCATATCCCAGAGCTCTTTAAGCGGAAGGCCGTTTTTGACGTCCCTGAAGGCTTCTGCTCTTTGACTCTCTAATTGATTAGAGTTCAAACCAAAGCATGCATTTGCGCGCACGTTTCTGCTCCTCTCCCCATTGCATGTTTGCAAGGTGCAGCTGCACACTCAGAGAAATCTCCCCCAACGCCATGTTTCAGCATTTTTCTGTGGCCAACACTGCTGAATCTATATGTGCCTTTTAACCGGGCCTCTCTGTAATCTCCTCTATTCAGATCCTTGTAATTTAGTGCATTGGTGGTGACCTAACTAATGAGCCCCTTCCATATACTGTTGGACTACAGCTTCCAGCATTCCCCATCTTTGGCTTGTGCTGGCTAAGGCTGATGGGAATTGTTGTCTGACAAGTTTGGGAGGAGACTACACTGCCTGCCTATTATATATGGTCACGTCATGTTCCCCCAAGGAACACCCTGATTAAAAGATGCAGAGGAAGGAGGGACATGAGCTCTCTCAATTTCTTCAATTTTATTTTTGCTCCAGCTGTGGAGGTGGGAAAAAGCTAAAGCAAAGTGTGCTGCTTCGAGCATTCCCTGGGCAGTTTACAATTTAATTATGCAGGCTGCACATGCCTCCCCCTCCCCCTCCTCCCTCTGGGTACATAGTTTACTGACTTCAGAAGGATGAAAGGCGGAGTGAACCTTGAGCCCACTACCTGGGATTGAACCTGGGTCATGATCAAAGTCTTAACTGAAGTTCTGCAGTTTAATGACTGTGCCCTGAAGCCAACACAAAGGGCAAGGAGGGAGGGTCTTTGATATCCTCCAAGCAGCACAGTAAGTGAGAGGCAGCAACACTATGTTGGAGGGCAGAACGGTGAGTGGCCCACAGCCTGTGTTGCCCTCCCGAGCCACCTTGTGAGAGAGGCTGTGCCATGATGTGGTTGGAGCCACAGCCCGTCATCTACCATTAGGCAAAGACGGCCAATGATTTCATTTCTGTTCCTGGCCAGAACTTACCAAGAATTCCTTCATGTTCAAGGTGGAGGGGGAAAAAAAACTTTGCAATTAAGGGTCAAGCTAGATAACACCGTTCGCGTGTCCTTGTATTTTGTCTCCGCATTGCTTCCCGCAGTCCAGTTCTTCCGTGCTCTGCTATTTCCTCCCCCAGTGCAGCTGCCCGTTGCTGATGTCACCACTTCATAATAATGACTGTCACCCTAATAAATAAAATGCATTTAAGATCCATCTGGGAAACGAAGGCTGGATTTGATCCAGAGTGCCAGGAAGCAGCAGCCGGTCTAATGAGGACTTAGATTTGATAGCGAGTGGAAATTGGTGCTTTATGATGCACTATTACTGATAGGCAGGGGAAGGCGGACGGATGGCGAAGGGGGTTCTATTGGAGAAGTCCTTTCCTAGGAAAGAGTTGGGGATGTGTGAGCACATGGGTGAATCACGAGCCATGTAGGGGCCCACCTGAAAGCTTTACATAGTTGTGGAGTTGGAAGGAGCCTATCAGGCCATCAAGTCCAACCCTCTGATCAAGCCAGGAATACAGATCAAAGGATATCTGCTAAGTGGTTGTCTAAATTTCCCTTGAATGCCTCCAGCGTTGGAGTGGTCAGCCACCTCCCCAGGTCATGGGTTTCCTTGTCATACTGCTCTTACCATCTGGACGTTTTTCCTGATATTCAGCCGGAATCTGGCTTCCTGTAGCTTGAGCCTATTACTAAGTGTCTCGGACTCTGAAAGGACTGAGAACAGATCTTGCCTTTCCTTGTTCTTACTATATTTCAAGTATTTGAAAAGTGCTGTCATATCTCCCTTCAGTCTTCTTTTCTTAAGATGTAGCACAGTGGATGAAAGTTCTTAGAGCCATCTCTCTCCCCCCCCCCCCCCAATTTCTTGATTGTGTAAACAAAGACCAACAAAAAAAAAGGAGGAAAATCTGTGGGAACATGGAGAAGCCTCTTTGCTCCTAGGGACTGGTCTCTTTCCAAGTTCCCCTCCTCAGCACGCTGTCCTCCCACATGCCAGCTTCTTCTCTCTAGCACAGCCGAATCCTTGCCTTTACTTCTTGATGGACCCCTCTGGCTGTTCTTATCCAGCTCTTTGTAACTGATGCACCTTGTAAGGAGAGTCAGGGGAGGTTTTTGTGGAGAGAGAATCACCAGGAGACATGGCCCGGCTGTTCTTCTCTGAGCACGTCCCCTCCTGCTCTCATCCCTCTCCAATCTCCCCCTCTCCTTTTAATTATTAGTAATTTATAAGGAGTCATTGTGGCCCCTCCAGTCCCACCCAGAGATGCAGGCGTGCAGCTTGAGAGCCGGCAAATGATTAGTAATGTGATTCAATTGAATGAATAACCCGCTAAAGCAAAACGCGGAAATCTAATTGGTGATAACGCCATAGAAACTAGGGAAATGTGAAGCGAGCGCGCCATTAAGCTACCCAGAAAAAAGGGAGGGGGCTAAATTGGTGGGGGCAGGAGATAGAAGATAATTGGAATTTAATTTCGTTTCTTACCTATTCATTTGTTTAAATGCGGGTGTTTAATTATCCCGCTCTGCAGATAGCGGTGGTTGTCAAGGTGCGGATATACTTTCTCCTCTGTGGCGCCATGTATTTCCCAGCCCTTTGCTGAAAATGCTCTAAAGGTGTAACCTAGGAGCTTTTAATTCTGAGCCATGTGAAGCCTTAGAGGGGAAATAGCTTCTGTGTGGCTACAAGGAATGACCGTGAATTGCTCCGTAATGTATTAAAAGTGCCAGATAGCTTTTCAAGATGGGGGAGTTTGTTTTTTAATTGAATCCGCCAAAATCCTTAAAACTGCACAGAAAGGCGGTAAAATCTGGTGGTACGGCCAAAAGCTTGGTGCGTCGTAGGTGTACATGTGCATAGGGAAATTTCCTTTGAAGTTTCTGCTGCTATCTCGGTCTGGGGTGCTTTGCAAATGACAGACTCAACAGGTCCCTCCCTGCTCCGCTTACATTTCGAGATTTGTGCAATGAATCAAAGTCACGCAGCGCAGGCGTAGCTGTGGGGGATGGTCGCATCTGCTGGGCGACAGCATTCCTAGCTCAGCTGATCTGCCTGGGAGTTCAGAGCTGTGTTACCGTGTTCAAAATTGTTCAGGTAGGCCCTGCAGATGGGAGAGAGCTTCACCCTCTGGTCAGAAATTGGATTTTTGGAAACTGGACCCATAAAGAATGGGGGTGACTTCTTTCCCCCCTCTGCTTTTACAGTGTGCATTCAGTATCTGGGAATGAGAGTGATTAACAACGTGTGGTTGCAACATAGGCTGAGCAGTAGGTCAGGAGTCAAGGAGCAAAAACTTCCTTTGTTAGGCCCGGTTCTTGCAAAAGAGTAACAGGGAGGCTGCAAAATATCAAATAAATCTACTCACAGCGGTTGCCAGAGATGTGGAGATTACCCCGGTACAGTACCTGGAACAGCCGAGTGGCAGTAAGGATAAAATCACATCCGCCCGCCGCCACCGCCTGGCACCGTCTAAATTTAGGCTGCTTCTTGTCTGGAGTCTTGTCTCTCCGGCTTGCAGGCAGAACGTGCCAAATTAATTTCGGCAGCAGGGAAAGGGCTAATGATTTATTTACAGCTAGGGAGAAACCAGCACAGGGTGGGACGGGCTTGAGGGAGGGGGGAGCCGTGCAGTGCCAGCCGCCGTTCAGGTCTCCTTGGCTGCGTCGGCTCACCCTGTGACGCGAGTTAAGGTCTCTCACCTCCACCTTTCCCCATTTAATGTGGCCACGCGCAGGGCTTTTCCAGCACGCCACAGATTGCTGTGTTAAAACAGGAAAACGAAACCACTTTTGTCCGCAGGGGGGTAATAATTTCCTCATTGCCTTACAAGAAAGATTTAAGATGTAGCAAAGCCTTCCTCCCTCCTATCTGCCCACTTGGCCCCATCCACTTTTATTCCATCAGTTAAGATTTAGTTTCAATTCACTGTTGAAGTTTTTTTTGTTAAAATAAAAATTCACAATTATCCCTGGTATTTGGGGCAGAAAGAACATGGGATTTTAAAAATGTGATTTTTGGGAGGTAGCTGAACTGATAGATTCCTCCATCCAGGTGCTCTTACCAGTCTGAATTTGAATCCCATGAGCGTTTCTCTGTGTTCATAGTACTGAATTTGGCTGCTTTCTCTGTTTTTCTGGTGTGTCAGTACAGAATGCTCATCCCCATTCTGGAAACAGCTATATGTATTGAAATTAGCCAATGCAAATGGACTTTCAGTTCATTTCAAGGCATTCTCAAAAATGCACACATTTCTTCATGCTTGGGATGGAAATCCACCTCCAAGAGTTGTTTTTATTTTTTAAAAAAATTAGAATGCAGGAGGGGAAAAAATCCCCATTATTCTTAACCTTTACCTGACTGTGACAATGTTCATTATGGCCAGCAGTAAGTTTGAAGATAGGAGTTTAAGTTTGTTTGCAAGCCACGATAAAGATATGCGTGTTTCAAGACAGGTAAAGTTGTGTCAGGTAACCTGCTGAACAACTTTGGGCAGACACACATCTGCTGGCAAAACCAGTGGGAGGAGATGGACTCAGATCCCTTTATTGTGGTTAAGCGGGAAGGAGAGGTTAACACCTTTGCTAGTTTACAAGGTTGTCTTTCTCTGAGTTTTAATGTCATGTTGGTTGCTTGGGAACTCTTTCCACTGAATGCTCTTTTCTCTCTCTCTCTCTGTCTTTCCCTCTCCTTTTTCTCCGACTTCCTCGACAGGATACATGCACACTGGGATCTTAACATCTCTTTCCGCGAGACCTCTTGCAGGTACCGATTTTGAGCCTGTTCTTTGTATGGTCGGCCAAGTTAAATAAGGAAGGCCTTTCTTCAGTTTTGTCTGTGTGGTCTTGATCCTTGTTTGTCTTTTCCTTCCTTTTAATCCTGGTGGGATTAAAAGGAAGGAAAACACTCCGGAAGTCATGCTGAAGGCAGGTGAAAGGAGTGAACTTGAAAACCCAACAGTGGGTGGGTAGAGAAAGTGAATCATGCCAACCTGTGTCCAAATATGGCACCATCTATGAGAAAACAGGAATGGCCACTACTGCATGCAGGATGCTTGATTCTGCTGGTCCCATGACTTCACTGATTTTTCTTCTGTGTTTATCTTTAACTGAGATAAACAACATCTTCATAGGAGAGAATCAGTATGGTGCAGTGGTTAGTGTGTCAGAGTGAGACACACGAAAGCCAGGTTCTACTTTGCACTGAACCATGAAATGTATCCAGTAATCTGGAGACCTTGTTCCTGTCTGCCTGCCTGCCTGCCTACCTATGCACTCCTCCCCTTAACTCTCTGCATGATCTATCCCAGTGGTTCTTAACCTTTGTTACTCAGGTGTTTTTGAACTGCAACTCCCAGAAACCTCAGCCAGCACAGCTGGTGGTGAAGGCTTCTGGGAGTTGCAGTCCAAAAACACCTGAGTAACAAAGGTTAAGAACCAATGGTCTAGAACAGTGGTTCTTAACCTTTGTTACTCGGATGCTTTTGAACTGCAACTCCCAGAAACCCCAGTCAGGACAGCTGGTGGTGAAGGCTTCTGGGAGTTGCAGTCCAAAACTCCTGAGTAACCCAAGGTTAAGAACCAGTGATCTATCCCATAGGTGGTTGTGAGGGTAAAATGAGAAGGAGATCCATGTGCTTTGCTGAGCAGATTTAAGGAATTCTGCAATGTAAGTGTAACTTATAATACAAAAGCAAAGTGTGCTGTTTATATACTGTCCCACAGTGCTTAAGGCACTCTCTGGGCATTTTACAATTTAGGCAGGCTACACACACACACACACACACTCTAATGAACTGAATACTCAGTAATACTGACCATGGAATGATAGTCACCTTTTAGCCAGCTACCTGAGCCTGTTGGGATTGAACTCAGGTTGTGAGAAGAGGTGTGGCTGCAGTACTGCTGTTTAACCACTGTGCTGCAAGTCTTCTAAACACAATCTTGCCAGAACCACCCCAGTGGATAGGATCAAACATTTACCTACCTACCTACCTGGTTTCTGTTAGTAGCCAGCATCCCATCAGGGTCCTAGAGCATGAGGAGCAACCACACTCTTTTTCTGCTGGACACAAGCATCTGGTATATTGGGGAGGGGGGGTTTACTGCCACTGCGCATGGATATTGTGTTCAACGTCTGTAGTCTAAAAGCTGCTGTCAGCCTGAATAGCATGAGAAAGATTTTATTTCCTTTTTTATTTTATTATTTATACCCTGCCTTCTTCCACCCCCACCCCGAAGAGGACCCAAGTCAGCTTACAACATTAAAAAAAAAATACAATTTTTTTAAAAAAATACAATAAATGATTACAATATTTAACAGCAGGTAGGTGCAGTGATGGGAAGGCAGTACAAGGCATAGATATAAAGCATGCGCAGCTGACGTGGCTTCCCCCTTCGCCGTCTTTGTGAAGATGGATTTCTCTGCAATGAGATGAAGGTGTACATTTCTTTCCTGGCAGGTCATGGGAGAGAAATCTTCCTGACTGTTTACTCCCAGACATGGCAAGACTTTGGAGTTTAGTCATCCCAAACGGGTCCCGGTGGGAGGTGTTGCATGTATTGTCTTGTGTGCGTGCTTTTTTTTTGTCTGTCCTCCCCGCCCCCGCCCCCCAAATATGCCTGGCAATATCCTGACTTGACTTTACCTGCCTGCCGTCTCCTTTTGATCTCCTTTTTCTATGCCTCTAGAGGTTTCTGCGTTTCTTTTCTTTTTCTTTTTAAAAAAGCACAGTCTGGTCACCTTGGAGTCGCTGTCTGTGTTGTCCTTCATGAAAGAATGTTTAATTAGATACAAACAGGCTCTGAGCTGTCCATGTCAAACTGCAGCGAGGTGAAATTCGCCCCCCCCCACTACTGCCGCCACCACTTCCCAGAAAGAGGAAATATTACAATCTCTTGAGGCCTGCTAGGTAATTCTTTCTCCTCCGTGCTTTGAAATTAATGCACGGCTGATGTTTTAGTGCTGTTTCTAAGTGCACCTCTCCTTATTTTATTTTTGCAAGGAAGAGACTCACCGAGGTGACATCTCCTTTGTAAAAAATGCATCATTCACTCAGACGCTTTGTTTGCAGGGAAGGGGGACCGAACACCTTAGGCTTTAGAACTGCTCCATAAATGAAAGGCTTTTAAGCTCCTCCATCCAAGTATCTTGGTTTTTTAAAAAAATAAAAACCATATTGTTTATCTCATGCAAAATCCTGTCATGAATTAAAGGCAAATCAACACCCCCAAGGCTTCAGGGATCCTTTGATGGGACTTCTCCCCCCTCCCCCTTTAAGGGATCGAAATGGAGTAAGGGATTTGGATATTGCCAGAATTAAGGTTCAGGGGTGGGAGAGAATTAACCACAGGTTTATTTTGCCATTTCCTAGTCACTATCTCTTGGTTACATGTCAGGAGGGTGTGATTAACTCCATGTAGGGTCCACTGTGCTGCTGGGCAAAGTGAGGCAACCACTTTGGTGGGAGATTGAAAGGTGATAACAGTAGTAACTTCCTAAGATTCCCCCTGCATTGTTTCAACTGTCCCACTTCTGTTGGAGCACAGAGCAGTGTGTGTATCACATAACTTGTTGCAAGTGTTAAGATCATCAGAGGAGGTCTTTCTTTCAGTCCCTCCACTTTCCCAGGTGTATTAGGTGAAGACATGGGAGAAGACCTTCTCTGTCGCTCCTCCCCAGACTCTGGAACTCCCTCCCATTGGAGGCCAGACTGGCCCCATCTTTGGTGTCCTTCCACAAGCAAAGACATTTCTCTTCAGGCAAGCTTTCCCTTAGTGACTCACTGCCTAACTGGCATTTTTAACTGGATGATAGTGCCTTACTGCTTTGAATGTGTTTTTGGTTGTTTATCATCTTTTAATGTGGTATTTGTTTGATCCTTTTTAGTATTTGTATACTTAATGTTCTTAGCTTTAAATATTGTCTCTCAATGATATAAGCTTTCTTAGGTTCTTTTTAAGGAGAAAGGCGGGGTAAAATATTCTGGGAGCTGAATTTTCTCACCTAATCATAAAACGTTCTTGAAAGTCGATGCTAAAAACCACACCCTAAAACTCAAGTTTTCTTTGCATCCTTTGGCTGTTGCTCATCTTTCATACCAGAACGTTTTAAGCTGGGCCAGTGTCAACACGCAACCTCAAGAATAACAACAGCAGATCAAAAGAGCCAGCCACGAGGAGGTGTTGCTGTGGTGGGGCTGAAGCTTGTTTTCTCACTCACGCACCAAAAGACCTTTGTTGGATGACATACCTACTTTGTTTTCAAACAATAGCCAAAGAGGGCGTAATAAACAGGCCTGCTTCTGCTGTTTAACTCAGAAAGCATTTTAACAGTCACGAAAACAAGTAGCTCCTGCAGTCCTAAGAAAGATGCCCTGCGGATGAAGCAGTGTCTGGCTCCCTATAGAATGAGATAGCTCGGCAAGGTTCAGGGATCTTAGCCTGATAAGCTCCTTTCTACCTGAGCCCTGTTAAGGCACCGCTAGAGGAGTTCCACCCTGAATTATGCTAAACTACAGATGGAGCTACCATCCATATGATGCATGTTGTGCATTTCCTGTATGTGCATTCAGTGTATGCTCCGGTCAGAATCAGAACAAGGTGACTGAAAAGTTCTTTTAAAAATTAATTTTGAAAATTACAGTCACAGAGAAAGAGCGCTGTGCCCCTGCGATGCTACTTTTAAAATAATATTTAAAACTATGCATATCATTTCAGATTACTGCCATGGGCAGTTCTATTAAGATTGTTGTGACCAGAAAGGGGATGGCCCCATTTAAAGTATGGTTATTCATCATCATCTTAGAACTGCAGAACAGGAAAGGATACTATGGATCATCAAGTCCATCCCCTGTTAACAAGGCGCAGTGGGGAATTGAACTCCCAACCTCTCGCTCCTCAGCTGGATGCCTAAACCACAGAGCTATCCAGCAGTTCATAGTGTTCCGGGATGTTATTGTTGTTGTCAAATGCTGTCAATTTCCCTTCGACTTACGGCGACCCTATGAATGAGCCTGTGGTGCCCAAGCCTCCCTAAGGAGCGCTTAGCACTCGGTCAGAGAGTTCGTCAGGCCACTTACCTACCAGCTTTGCGCTGGAGCGAGTCCCAAGACCTCAGCAGTGCGTAGCGGAAGCCCTTTGAACAAGTCTGACCTTAAAAGAACACTTTACTTTTACCCAGTACTTTGCAAGTACAGACACATGGGCTTTGTGATTCCTTAGCACTCACAACAGCTCATTTAGGTAGGACTCTTAAAGATAGCTAGTTTGTGGCCCTCTCCACCTCCTGTGTTTAGCCAGACCTTCCTGTTCAAGAGACCAGTCCTTTTGTAAGAGTTTTTATATTTTTTATTAGAAAAATAGAGTTTCATAGAATCAGTTTATATTGCTCAAGCTTTAGCATAAAGAACATATCCAAATAAAATAACTAATCCACATTAAAATTAAGAAAAAAACCACTACTAAGCTAGGCTAAGGTGGGCTAGCCCCACCTCCTTCTTTCTCTTTACTCACGTTCTCTCTCTTTCAAACCACATGCTCAAAACATCAAGTTCTTTTTCTCTCCCATCATCATGGAATTGAACTTAACTGAACTTCTCCCGCATAACCCATCGTCCATGTTCTACACTCTCTAAGTCCTCCCTTCTTCTTGACACTTTATGGCTGTTAACCAATTAGCCTAAAGGGGCTGTAACATCTTCCTCCTCCCTCAATTCCCATGAAAATCCAGGTGTTTTATCTCTTCTCCAATTAGATCGGAATGTTGAGCCTTCCACCGGGCTCCTTGTCCGATCTTCAGCTTTACCTTGAACCACGCTATACCGATCTTCAGAAAAACACTCTCATAGCACTTAGAAAAACACATTCCAATGTCTCTCAAATCGTTGTCACACAGAACCTGTCTGACTCCATGTTACATTTCTCTGACTACATATTCCACACTGCTTCAACTCCATCACAGAACCATTTCCAAAATGCCCTGTCCTCGACAGCCCTGCTCACCTCTTGCGAACTCAAGCCTGGGGCTTCTTTTAGGGAGTCGGTCCATCTCCTGTTTGGTCTTTCTCTTTCCCTGCTGCCTTCTACTTTCTCTACCATTAATATCTTTCCCAGCGAGTCTTGGCATGATGTGCTCAAAGTAGGACAGCTGCTGTAACTCTCTTTCATTTTAGTGTTTTCCCCCTGCTGTTTGAACATTCTTATTTAAAAAAAAAGATCTTAGAGGCTATCTGACAGCTGGATGTAAGAGATAATAAAACCAAGCAAGTGGTAAAAATATCACCGTACAGATGTTACACTGAATGCACAACAAACTATGATCCATTTACTTGTTCAAGAGGTCACACTGCCCAGGCTAGAAACACTCCTCTCTAAAATAAGAGGAAGAGGTACTTGGGTTATCTGTGATTATAACAAACAAGTTACTTTCCCCATTCTCAAAGAAAGTTTAGCCTTCTTTAGTTTTTCAAAAAAAAAGACAGAAAAACATGAGACAAATAGAAACAGATGTTGACTTAGTCAGGGTCTCTAGGAACAGGAGGAGTGATTTTACAATGAATCCATATCTGGAAGTGATTGAGGCTTTATCTGGTCTGTTTGGTCCAAGAGCATTCTGCAGGAGGCAGTCCGCATTGCGCCTCTTTCTTTGCAAATCAAAGAAGTAGTAGTGACGAATGGGAGTCTTCCCCCCCTCCCCCTAAGAAAATATGGTCCCCTACCACAAATCGCCCTCTCTGGAAATTTCCCCATCATTTCTCTAGCAGTCCAAGGGAGGGTGACCCTGGGATACAAATTGCAGTCCAGTGGGGCGCCCCATTAGGGCTATGTGTGGTGGTGCCTCTTGGCGTCGGCCGTCCTTGTATTAATAGCCCCTCATTGCAGTCGCAGTCAGGGAATGATCGATAAGGCAGGTGGTTGATGGATGGGGAGAAGGAAGATTTATAGGCCCCAGTCACGGTCGTGTTTGGCGTGCTGACGCTGGGAGGGGGGTAACGGTAGCAATGTTTCCCCCCTTTTCTTTCCCGAAGTATGTTGAGAAACAATCCTCTCTTGATTTGCAAGTAAAACCTCTTTACCCCTTTCTTAAATCACAGCTGAGGGGGCAACCTCTATGGCAGAAAAAATCCCGAGGGACCCATTTCAGCAGCGACTGGGGCTGCAGAGAGGAGACCAGGATGAAAAATCATATTCTAGCTTTAAGTGCTTTTTTGTGGCTCACTGTAAGTCTTAGGGGAGGCATTTCAGCATTTTCGAAGGCGAGGGAGGTGCTGATGGTGAAATTAAACAAAATAACGGTTTTTACCCCAAAACTGGTGCCATGAAGATTGGGGCATGGCCATCATCGAAACCCCAGTAGACAAGTGTTTGGGACCCTCCAGAAAACTGGGCTGGGCTCACGATCTGAAACTGCCCTCCAGAACTGTGACTGTTTTGGCATCTTTGTAGCCTAGGGCTACTAGGTAGGCAGTTGTTTGATCTAATCTAATCAACCACAGTGACAGTTAATCTGGCCTTCTTATCACAACAATACACCCACAACAAGACACACTAATCACCCATCTACAGAAAAAGACAAAGGGCCATCTCACAGCCATAAATACTCCACTCCTAAGCCAACTACACCAGAGCACAGAGTACTGTCCTCTGAAGATGCCGGCCACAGAGACTGGCGAAACGTTAGGAAAAACAACCTTCAGAACATGGCCAAAGAGCCCGAAAAACCCACAACAACCATTAGATCCTGGCCGTGAAAGCCTTCGCAAATACATTGTCTCAGGAATGCTGTTTCTTAACTTAGTTTTTGAATTGTTTTTCTACTTGATCTTTAAAATCTTAATTGTTTCTTAAATGTGATATTTATATCATGTTTTAAAATTCCTTATTTTATCTGTTGTGAGCCACCTTAACTCCCCTATGGGGAGGAAGGAGGCGTATAAATAATTCAAATAAATAAATAAACCGGACACCAGGGGAGCTCCTCGATGGTCCCATTAACGCCACAGAGATGGCCTGTTCAGTCTCGGTGCTTGAAGCTCTCTTGCTAGGTGGCCACCAGGCTCTTTCTGCCTTTCCCTCCCTCCCTCCCGTCTCGCTGATTAGACACTCGTTCTCAAGGCTTCAGAGCCTTGACCCAAATCCTTGAGAGGCTCGTCTTTCAGGTTTTATCCTCCTGGGCTGTTCTGTCCGCTATCGACCGGAGAAGAAAGGTATTGGCCGTTCAGCGAGCGATTAGGGGAGGTTTTGTCATGCTGCGCGCAAGGCGATAAGCCCAGGGGTGGGAAGGGAGGGGTGCAGTGGCTGAAATGCAAAAAGGAGGTGTGTGTGTGTGTGTGTGTGTGTGTGTTGGATCAGGTTGAGCTGTCAGCTTCTCCCGGATCGGATCGCAGAGTCCTTCCTTTTGGCTGACTCAGAGGTCCTGGTTTTACCGCCCCTGGAGATCTGGAGGTGTTGACCCTGCTTGCCAGCTCAAGTTGTTTTCCAGTTGCAGGGGATGCTCTTGGTCAAAGCTAAAAAGGGACTCCACTGGTAAGAATGTCTCTCCTCTACACCCCCCTCGCCACCTGCCACCCAAGGAGGAGGATATTAATGCCTTCTTGTGGTTGTGCAAGTGTACGGTTGTAAAGAGAGCAACCAAAACACACTTGCCATCCAAGGAAAGGCTTACATATTTTGTGTCTAGATTCAGTGGAATTTCGGTGTCTATGCATGCATCTCATTTCACTCGGTATCTGCTCTGTACAGACATTTTTCTTTGTTTGCTTGCTTGGTTGTTTAAAATGTGTTTCCCCCACCTTTCTCCTTAGAAAGGACCTGAGGTAGCTAACATCATTAAAAGATTACATATAGAAGCCAAAAACACTATGTATACATATATTTTAAAAAGAATCAAATATCACACACACAAAAACAATGATAAACAAAAGCAATACTAAAATCACATTGAAAAATAGCAAGCCACAACACTCCATTTAAAAAACCCACCCAGGCAGCCCCAGTCACTGAAGGAAAGTTTGTCTGAAGAGGAAGGTCTTTACTTGTTTGTGGAAGGACAGTAAGGAGGGGGGGGGCAGCCTGGCCTCCAGTGGGAAGGAGTTCCAGAGTCTGGAACTTTCCTGTGCCACCCACAAACACATGTAAGATATGGGTGAATTCTGTCTGTCGGGGGGGGGGTTGGATTGTAATCCCTGAATGCTCATGATGAAAGAAATCTGTCAGTCGTAGAAGAGCTACACACTCAGTGTACCTCTTTGATAATGCTATGATTCAAGGGTCCCATCCAGGCTTTGAGGGGAAATCTTTAAATCTGATACTTGACCTGCTCTTTTTATTTATTTATTTATTTATTTATTTTGGTGAAATCTGCAAAATCCTATTTTGCAAGTAGTCGGTTTCGAGAACCTGAGTCATTATATCTTTTGAATTTAGTTTCTAGGCATGGATCACAGGGCGGCCCTTCTCCCTCCCCCCGCTTCAAGAAAATATGACTAAGGGTAGAGGAAAGCATGACAGAACTTTATAATATCAGAATGGAAAAAAGTGGACAGGGAGGGCACTTTTTCTTCATTTTTTTTTCATAATAGCCGCAAGCGCTGTAGATTTATCACAAGGTGCTTCCAGGCAGAAGCATGACCATTCAGAAGACACGGTGGAGCTGCTCTGTGTTTCCTTCCATAATGGATGTTCTTTGGTGAGAAACAAGACAGGAGAAATGCTGTTTGCCAGGGTAAGGCTGTCTCCCCTTTAAAACTCTGTGAATGAGGCACCAGGTTGGAAGAACAGAGGCTTATGCCTGGAAGTGGCCATGCCCTACATTTCTTCCATGAACACAAGTGTGCACACACATACCTGTGCACTGGTGCACATCTGTTGTCCACTATGTTTTGAATATGCTGCTCTTCCGGGTTCTATGACCTCCAACTTTGAATCAATGCTCTTCTACGCTGAGCAGAGGCCACCCCCCCAATAATGGCTATAATTTTGGTTAATTTTTCTGTTTTGTTAGTGACTTGTCTGCCCATTTAGGATCACACGTGTTGCATATGTGGAAGTGACTATAGGCCCACAACTCTCTCTGTTCCTCACCTATCTCATTTATTTATTTATTTATTTATTTATTTATTTATTTATTTATTTATTTATTTATTTATTTATGATCAGGCTGTTTTGCGCGTTCTTCCCAGCTTCCATCTCAGGTTTTCAGTGGCCCATGCACTCTGAAGTTTTCTGAAGTTTTCGACTTCAGAATACCCAGATCCAGGATGCTGATGGATGAGCTGGAAATTTGTGATTGGGTTCCTGGTTTACTAGCAGGTGTGTGCACACCTGCACACACATGCTCTGCTCAAACTGGCCTTGACACCTTTCATACCACTGAGGTTACAGACCAGCCTCTATGAAATAAGACTCTTGGGCCATCAGTGGGTAATCATGACAAGGATGGCTGGACCAGACCTTCCTTGTGAAAGGCAGAAAAAACGTTTCTGTTTTTTAAAGGTGGGAACACACAGGCATCGGGATATTGCACTTTAAGTAGGATGCTGACAAGCTGGAACAGGTTCAGAGGAGGGCGACAAGGAGAATCAAGGGACTGGAAACCAAGCCCCAGGAGGAAAGAGGGAAAGACCTGGGCACATTTAACCTTGAGAAAAGAAGATGGAGGGGAGATAGGATTGCACTCTTCATGGGAGCGACACTCCCGTAAAATGTCTCTCCTTGTGCTAAAAAGATGCTTCTAAAAGCGAGTGGATCATATTCCCTTTCCAGTTTTTGGTGGGTTTGTTTTTTTTTGGCCCAGATGAGCGGGCAGCCAGCTGCTTTCCTCTCCATTTCCTTAATGTTTCAGCATCTCTTCAGCTCTGCCTACCCCACTGCCGTCACCGCTACTCCTCACTTTGCATATTGGATTTTATTTTATATGTTAAGGAAGGGCAGAGGGCTGGGACAGGTTTATGGCGACGGTATCGATCAGGGAAATTTAATATGATTCCTCCAGCGGTGGAAGGATCGTTAAGAGATGGCAAGACGGGTGAAAGTTTTTTTTTCCATCCTTAAAAAAAGGAAAGGAAAAAAGAGAACCAGTAGTTTTATTATGTATTTCATACCACGTTATCATTCTGAGCTTCTGGTCCAGGCTGAGTCCAGTCGGTTTGATGCAGAGAAATGGTTCTGGGTGAGCTTGTTCAAAAAAAAAATTGAGGTGGAGAGAGAAAAGATGCGATATAGATGCAGTGACTACGAATATGTGCAGTGCTGTAGGATGGTAATTATTAGGTTCAGGGCAGATCATGGTTTTACAGGGACAGCCATTCCAGGTCCCTAGGCAGAAGAGAAATGAATGAATGAATGAATGAATGAATGAATGAATGAATGAATGAATGAATGAATGAATGTGGGACAGATGCTGTTAGGTTAGTCTTCTTGTATGCAGAGCATGTGGAACCTCCCTGCTCATTTAGCTGAGAGAAGACTTGAATACCTGCTCTAGAGTTTATTCTCTGATTTTAGATCTGTGCATTTTGTGGGTCTCTTTTTGCATTGCTGAAAGTGAGAGAGGAATTTAATTTAGAGCTCCACAAGAAGGCTTATGAGAACAGAAACATTTCTTATCCTTTATTTTATTTTATTTTATTGGTGGTGGTGAGCGTTTCCCACAACCCCTGCTGTTTGCTGCCTGGTGTTTATGGGGTCCAATTGTTTCTCTGTTTAAACAAGATGGAAGCCATGGGCCGGTTAACCCTAAAACTGTGCCCGTTCTTGTTGTACTAGAACAGTAAGAGAGCGCTGGAAGTTTGGAAACAAACAGGAATTAATATGAATGGTTTTCTATATTGTGTGTGTGTGTGTGTGTAAAAGAGAGAGAGACAGACAGACACAGTGTTAATCGTCTGAGAGGTTTTATAAAACTGACCCGATTCCATGGTTGGCGGAGGGTTATCTTTCTGCCCAGAGGTCATCTCACGCTGATATGGCCTCTTGAGATCCATTTCCTGCAAGCTGCACAGCTATCCTGTTGCTTTTGGTGAATCATTATATGTCCATTATAGAGGATGGATTAAGACAGCAAGCCTTTTGAGGGAAGGTAAAAACGAACTATTAGTCCCACTGAATGTGGACAATAGATTAATTGGATCATTCTACAGAGACATTAATAGTTGTGTTTGTTTTCTGTTATGGGCTGAATATGTTGTGTGTGTGTATGTGTCCACACAGATAGAAATACATAATATCCAAGTATAGATACACAGATAATCACATCATTTAAAAAAATTTTTTGGGATTTTAGAATGTTAACTTGAAGTTAATTTATTATTTATTTTTCTTTATTTAAAATATTTTTACCCCACTTTTCTCCTTAAAAAGGACCCAGTTTTTAACATCTAAAAAGCAGCATGTATACAAATATTAAAAACATTCAAACAAATACAACAAACAATTTCAGTGGCAACTTCAATGTTAGAGTTAGCTGGAAACTGATAATGAAGCTACAACTCTTGAGAAAAAGGCAAAATATAAATGTAATTAACAGGGGCCAGGATGTAATCTTAGTAGCAATTGCAGTGTGAGATAGATAGTAAATGCTCCCCCCCCCCGAAAAAGTTGAAAGTAATTTGAAAGATGCATTTTGTTTCCTGGAATACATGCCTACATATGTTTTGTTGTCCCACTGGTTAAAAGGATTTGGGAGGCTTCAGCAATTGGTCGGAAACCTGCCGTAACTATTTGATGGCCACGGGGGTGGGGGGCAAAGCTGGGAGGAGAAGAGCCATGTATGTCTTTTTTTCATTGGAAAAAAGAAGGGGTGCAGATGGGAGAAATACAATATATAGTAAATCAGTACAGTCAAGAGAGTGATAGGTGGTAAAACACATGAGCCAAGTGGAACTGCCTTTGATTTCCAAGGAAATATTTGTCTTCTGTTTCTAGCCAAAAAGCATAGTCTTTTGAGAAATTTTATTACAGTACTACAGACTGGCCATTATGCAATGAGGCCGGATTTAGTTACCAACTGCAATATGATGATGATGATAATGATGATGATGATGGATGCAAGCATGCATGCAAGCAACTTTTGCAGGCTCATTTACAAGGCTGGGCAGCGGTTTCTGTCTGGACAGTAAATCAACTGAAATGAAATATGTCCTGCAGTTGTTGACCAGGAAGTTCTTACTTAATTTGGATGGAGACAGTTTCCAAGTTTACAACTATTTCCTCCATTTTCAAAAATGGAGGATGGAGGATCAAGCGCAGTGTCCTGTGTGAAACAGTTGTTGTTGTTGTTGTTGTTGTTGTTGTTGTTGTTGTTGTTGTTGTTGTTGTTGTTGTTGTTGTTGTTGTTGTTGTTGTTGTTGTGTGCTGTTAAGTCACCCTCGGCTTGTGGGAACCCTATGAATGAGTGATTCCCCAAATGACTTTTTCTCAACTGCTCCGCTCAGCTCTTCCAAACTCAAGCTTTGGGGAGGTGGTCCATCTCATAATGGGATCTTCCTCTTTTCCTGCTGCCTTCCACCTTTGGCAGCATCATTGTCTTTTCCAAAGAGTTCTGCCTTCCCATAATGTGCTCAAAGCAGGACAGTCTCCGTTTCAATACTTTTGCCTCCAGAGAGAGTTCAGGCTTGATTTGATCTAGGAGGCACTTGGTCATCTTTCTGTCCAACCAGGGTATCTGCAAAGCTCTCCTCCAGCCCCACATTTCAAGCAAATAAACTTTTTTCCTGCCAGAGCCCGAAAAACCCACAACCATTTTCCTGACAGCTTTCAACTTTCTCACCCAGACATGATGACTGGAAATGCAAGAGTCTGGATGATCCTGGCCCGGCTCTCGAGTGACACTTGGTGATCTTTTCTAGTTCTAATACGATAGCATTACATGTGAAATGTAATGCCGTCTTAATACCCAGATAATTTCCTTTCAATGCCTGCAGCTCCTTCCTTTCCCATTACTTCTCAGGACTCAAGATGACATCAAGTTGGCTTCTCTCCCCCCCCCCGCTGCCTTTTTATTCCTCTCTGCTCCTTAACGTCATAACCCCTTGCTCGATAAGGCAATGTAGGGAATCTCAGCAGCAAAGCATGCTTCTTCATGCGGCCTGATAAAGATAATTTCCTCATGCAAATTTTCTAATTCCACTCTATGTAGTTTTTAAGGTGGGGCTTCGATAGTGTGCCGTGCGTTCATTGCCTTGCTTTGGTAGACCTGGCTTTAACAAGGGGTTATAAATCATGTGCTGAAACAGAGAGACTAAATAAAGGGAGACAGGCTGATCTCTCCCAGTTGGAAAATAACCCCATCTGCTCGTGAAGCAGCACCGAATGGGGTGGTAGAGTCGGCTGTTCCCTCTTCAAGCTGTAGAATCCTGCATTTTTCTTCTTCTTCTTTAAGGCACACTAGAACTGTATAAGGAGGGTAGACAACGCAAACCTGTCTGGTTTCCCATTAGCCTAGCTTTTTCCTATCAGAGGTGGCACTTCTGTAGGGAGTTTGGGTGTGTAGACAAACCTGGTGTCAAGCCTTGTCTTTTCTTCCAAGTGCTTATTTGCCCGCTGGAGAGCAGAGGTGAGATTTGGCTTCCTCTTCCCATCTTTTTCTAAGACTGGAGGTGATTGGGATCTTCCCAGCCCTCCCCACGCTGGTACCTTCTACCTGACTACAGCTCCCATCATTCCCAGACAGCATGGTGGCTGTGGGTAGTGGTCATTGTAGTCCATGTGGTGGCCATTAGGGCAAGGAAGGCTAATACAGCCCAAACCAGCTATGAGATAGGGATCCATTTTGATCTTGAGCTGGCTGGGTAGGGATATAACTTAATAAATTGGAGCATCTGATTTCCTCATGGCGCCTCCCTAGAGGGGAGCCACCCTGTCTGGTCTTCGGTAAGCTGCCCAAGCCCTGAGCACCACAAGGAGAAGGAGAAGGTAAACTACTCCTGTACCTAACAAAACCTGGGAAAGGGGCACCAAAAGTTAGCAAAGATGTGACAGCACACACACTTCATTGATTGATTCTGCAGTGCCGACCGGGAGATGTGGACCAGCGGTGGCAGGTCTGTTCAGCCCAATCAGGCACTGCTCCACTTCAGGCTGTATCTGGTCATCCCATTCCCTGCAGCTTCTTTACCAGAGGTGGAGAGTCAGTGGCCGTCTACCTGTGCTCTCCCTTCTGCTTTATCACCACTTTGCATGAGTCTGCGTTGGAGGGAGGGAGGGGAAGTAACAGTAGCTACTGGCAGGCTGGCATGGCCATCCTCCCCCATCGTCATGTGTTCTGTTCCACCAGCTACAAGGGCCACCAGCCAACCACTTCTGAGTATTCTTTTCCTGGAAAGCCCTGAAAAGGGTCACTGTAAGCCAAAATTGCTCAGTGGAGGGACAGATCCTGTCTCACTGGGGGGACAGATCCTGAAGCTGAGCTTCTAATACTTCGGCCATCTGATGAGAAGAGAAGACTCCCTGGAAAAGACCCTGATGTTAGGAAAGTGTGAAGGCAAGAGGAGAAGGGGACGACAGAGGATGAGATGGTTGGGCAATGTCATCAAACCTACCAGAATGAATTTGACACAACTCCGGGAGGCAGTGGAAGATAGGAGGGCCTGGTGTGCTCTGGTCCATGGGGTCACGAAGAGTCGGACATGACTAAACGACTAAACAACAACAAAGCCAAAATTGACTTGATGGCACATTAAGACTGGGGACTATGAAAAACGGTGACCCCTCTCTGATTCTCTGCAGTCATTGGTGGCTCTGTCTGCTTTCTGGCTCGTTCTGTTCTCTGGAAACCAGGTTCTGGATTGGGGAACCCAATGCTGCCTAAAATGCTGCCCCACGGCCAAGGCCTCTAAGATAGTCAGATGCGCTGTGTGCTTCTACCGGAGAGATCTCGTGGGGTGCCCTTAACTGATTAAATTCTCCGCCCTGCCCTCTACCTCCCTTTCCTGTTATGCCGATGGCAGCTTTTATCTGTCCTCTGTCCCCACCATCAGAGCGGGGGAGGGAGTATTGATCTGCACGATTAAGAGGAACCGATAATCGCCTTGAATTAATTCCTCATAACTCCTTTACAAATAGTTTGCTTAATGCGTCTTGAAGGTGGCATCTCAGCAAGGATAAGTCTTGGAATGGCTGGCAGTGGTATCAGAGCTGGGGGGGGGGAGAGGGAGGATGATGGGAGGGAGGGGGGTTGAGGAGAGCATCTTAAACCCAGTCAGTGATGCAATCTAGCGCCTTCCTCACTGGTGTGGTTTCCTGGGATTACACAAGGGCAGTTCCACCTTGAATAGCCAGCCTGGTCCATGCATAGATGTAGACATGCGTGCATGGTGGTGGGGGGCGGGCGGGTTTTGTTTCAGCAAAGATGGCATGAGATGAGGTGAGGGACGGAGGCGGCAGAGGAGGAGGGCAGCTGGCCCAAGGTCCATTAACATCTGTGGTGCCCTGTGAAAATCTGGGGCCAGACGCCTGTCAGCAGCACCTCCCTCTAATGAATTTTTGGCCATAAACTTTATCTGATTAAGGAGAGCTGGTGGACTAAGAGATTATCACTCCCTCGCCACCTCGTCCTCCTTCCCTCCCTCCTCGCAGCTCAATAGCAGCCCTTCTGGTCTGAGCTGGGAGGGGGGAGGAAGGCGGCGGGGGGGGGGAAGAGTTGTCATGGAGGGGGGCTATTTAAAGAGAGGAGGACTGGCGGGGTAATAGAGCAGATGATGTATCGTCCCAGTTGTCCCAGTGGTCACGGTGGTCTTTGTGGAGGCACCAAGCAAGCTGTCACGTGTGGTTCCTTGCCCCAGAGTGCAGGGTAAGGCCACTGGTCATGTGAGTATGTACCCACACCCAGCTTAATTGGTTAATGTTAAGCAGTGTTTTAATGCTAAGTGGTGTTTTCACTCATTTTCTGCTTCTTGAAACATTGTGGGGTGCAAACCTAACCCTGGTTATCCAGTCCACCAGCCGGGGGGGGGGTTAGGCCTGCTGCATTGTGGGTGGGGGCTTAAAAGAGGGGGAAGCCTTCCCAACCAGGTTGGATTAACATTTCTGGATGTGTGTATTTCCCCCGATTTGATGCCTGAATTCACTTCCTTTCGACATCTCTGCCCATGCTGTTTTCCTTTTGCATCATAACTGTTAAGAGACCGTGAGCCCGCAGGCAAGGCTGGCATTCTGTTTTAATCTCTGTACATTGTTCAGACCATGTTAGATGAGTTAGAAGTGACTTCTGTGAGGACTGGTACGACGACCAACTCTTGTAGCTTGTCATGTTTTCAGCTGAGCAGACCAGAGTATTCCTGGAGATGGTCACCTTTAAACACCAAGTGATACTGAACGGCTGGCAATACTTACCAGGGAAAGCAATCCCAGGAACAGTGGAATGAGAGCAGCTGTCAGCTGAGAACGGTGGGCTAAATCAGAGCCTCGGAGAAGACCTGCTCTTGTGTTCCCAGCAGGAAGAGGAACAGGGCTTTACAGACTAGTTGCCTGAAACAGAAGCAGGAAGAGTTGATGGGCCATTAGATCACCTGGAATGTGTGTGTTTGTAGAGTCTTCATTTATGGAATACAGTAATTGCATTGAGGACTTCAATGTCTTTTAATCTTGATGATGCTGGCGATGAGTTTTTGGGTGATGTTGTCTAGAAAAACTAAAAGCCACATTTCCAAATCCTGATCTGGACTGGGGGCTGTCAAAATGCATTGCATCCTTCATCATATCAGAGTATTTATGGGTGGAGAGAAGACGCTTTATGACTGCTGTTTTATTGAGAGCTGTCTGACTTCAGAGAGTCCTTTGGATGTGATTTTGTTTCCCATGGTCTAGCTCTCCCTATGCCTTGCTATTAATTCTCATTTTAGCAGATCTTGCATGATAAGGAGACTATATAAAACCTGCAGAACCCATTTAACCATGGGGTACATCATGAACTTGGTCTCCCTTTCTCCAAACCTTTTCACCTGACTGAACAGTCATCATTGTCTGATTCTCACCATAGACTTCTCAGTCGTTGCACTGATGAGAAAAATAGCATTCGGCGTGTTGTGTCTTCATTTTGCTTGGTCCATCTTTCACATCCTCCCCTCTTCTCCTGGTTTGTGTTCACCCTTCCAATTATTGATCCAGTCATACGATTCTCTCCTGGATTTCTATTTTCCTTCCATTTGGAATGGGCAGACGTCCACCTTACTTAGCCGAGGGTTTCCTGGCAGAAAAATGCCAGCTGTGAGAAGAGGGCATTTGGGGGAAGGACCAGCAACCTGGCTGCTCAGGTTATCGATGTCAGACAGGACTGGCTTGAGAGGTTGGGGACTGGAAGCCCTCTCCCCCCCTCGGCAACAGTTCAGATACTGGCTGTCCTTGACAGCAAGGCTCGTTTTGAAAGGAGCATCTAAGAAAGTCTGAGATGATGCACACTCATGCTTTTGCAAGAGATAGGTGGGTGGGTGGGTGGGTGGATGGATGGATGGATGGATGGATGAATAGATGGATGGATAGATGATAGATAGATCATAAAATAAAAGTTAAAAAACTATAAGCAACAGGAGGGGAGAGTCCTCATAGTGATATAAGAGGGTTATATGAGAACATTTTTGTTAGTGGCTCCCATGGTAAACCTAGGGGGAAGGGTTCAATTAGAACAGGAGGAGCTTCAGGAGAATCTTTTTTGTTTGCGAGGGAAAGCCCTCGGCTGTCCTAAGAGTCTCTCTGTCTTTCTCCTCAGCCGGGACAACGACCTCACCTCCTTCATCTCCAGCCTCCACCAGAGTCGCCCACTCGGGATGCCAGAGACCCAGAGCCGCTGCGAGTTCAAGAGAAGCAGCTTAGAGGTCGGCTTGGGAGGCACAGGTAAGTTCTCGGCGGTGTCCTCTCTTCCCTGCGCTTTGCCCCTCGCTTCCACTGCTGCTGTCCCCCCAGGGAGACTTTGTGGGAATTGGGGAAAGGACTGGCTCTGGTGAGCTGCAGCCTAGCCGTCCAGGGCCTCCTTTAGAAAAAAAAAGGGGGAGGGGGAAGATAAAGGAGTCTAAGCAGAAGAAATGAAAATCCTCCCGTCTGATGGCCTTGCGTAAGCACTGCACCGGAGAAACAAAACACCCTCCGGGGAGTTTTAGCGGGGCAGCGAAGCAGAAAGCGACCTTGGTTGGGTTTGTAATTGCATTAATCAGAAGCTTGTCGCGCGGCGCCTCGGCCCCTGCCCGGCCCCTTTGCTCAAGTGGCTTTGCTCGACTTGCTCCCTCCCCTGCCCGTCTGACCTTTGCAGAGTCAAGCGCACGAACAAGCGAGCGCGCGTGGAGGGGGGGGTGCTCCAGCTTCTCTGGCTGCCGAGGAGACAAAGGGGAGGAGTAGGGGGTGTTGTGCGAGGAGAGAAGGCCTTGGGGCAGGCAGGTGGGGGGGTCTTTTTTTTCCGCCCCTTTTCTCCCACGGAGAGAGCACCATGTTTGGGTGCGTGGAAGGGGCTGGGCGTCTGCCAGTAAGTGAAGCAGCTCCCAGGTGGCCCTTCCCTTCATCACCTCCTCCTGGTTTTCACCATCCCCTGATTCTAAAACCACTAATGGGTCTGAAAAGGGGCCGCGCTGGCCAGCCACGATGAGACCAGTAGGATGAACAGGCGAGTGAGAAGGTGGAAGGGAAAGTTGAAAGCTATTTATTTTCTTATTTATTTGGACGTTGCAGTACCTGTGGAGGGCCTTCCCAAGAGAGGTTTGCCTGGAACCCACCCCCTCTTAAATGTCAGGCTAGGATCTTCCTCGTCCAGCAGCTCTTTAGTCTGTTATTTGTTTATTTACTGTCGTTGCTGTTAAGCCTTCTTGCCGGCTCTGAGCATTCTAAACCTTTGAAGGTTCTGATACCGTAACACGTTCCTTTTGTTTTAGCCCATTTCTTTTTTTTTTTTAATTGTGAAAAAATATGAGTAAAGCACTGTGAGGAGATACTGCCCATCAGATAGTATACACATGTTACTAAGTTCATTAGGAGTGGTTTTGTTCTGCCCTTCCTTAAGGCCCTCAAGGTCATCCAGTAAAAGCCAGGGTGGGGTGGGGGGTCCCCACTGAGCCGTGCAACCTTGGGCCAGCCAGTCAGTGGGAAGACGCGGGGGGGGGGTTTCCCCTGCTTGAAGGTGTGCAGTAGAAGAAGATGGGCAGCCACTGAAGGAAGTTCTTGCACTGAACACCCAGAGCCAGAGGCAGTCTATCTCAGGCCACCTGATACGAGGAACCTCCCCTTTTAGAGCCATCCTTTTGGGGTAAAGAAAAGACTAGACCTGTGGACCGTGCTGTGCCCGATCGGATCAGAATAGAGTCCTTTCTCACAAACCACAAGGCTGGGGATGGGGAGGGGGAACCCCAAAAACAGACAAGAGTGCCGTTGGCATCTTTCTGCTTGTTGTCGCCCCCAGTGCCTGGTTTCCAAAAGCACGCAGACCCCTGAGACTGGAGGTCATATAACCCCCCCCCCCGACCGGTCACCCCAATACAGTAGCTGTATCCTGTTCTCTGCTCTTCTTTTGGATGGTGAAGAGCTAAGTCTCCATCCTGAACTTTGGGAATATGCATTTCGCTGGGCAAGGTGGGCCAGGCCGTGTCCTCTGCTGGTGGTGGGCTCTTTATAATCGAATTTCAGCTGCCCTTGCTTTTTGCGTGATCAAACCCCCACCCCCACCCCTCCTCCCATAGAACAGCTTAAGTTTAAATGCACACCTGCACTCTTCCCATAGATGTATAGATATAGGATGAGCGTATGCACACATATATAGAAAGATTTCTCCTCCGTGTGTGTGTTAACCGATGGTGTCTATTTTTAAGGATGCTTCTTCCACCCTTGGTGGGACTGGTTTAATTTGGTCTTTTGCCCGTCCAGCACATAAAAGCAAGCAAGTCACATTGGGGGTGGGGGAGAGGGAGCAGGCGCCAATAAAATCTAATTGCCCCATCGATTGCTCTCAGAACCGCCCGCCACTGCCGCCGCCGCTGGTTGCTGCTTAGAGATTGAGATATTCTTAACGCGTTTGATGCAATGCTTAGCTATATCTCGCTCTGCCTGGCTCGCTAGGGACTGCAAGGTATTACCGGGATCTCTTAATCACGGAGCATGGATGCGTGTGGGCGCTGGGCCCCCACAACCGCTCTCTCTGCCCGGCACCGAAAGATTTATTATAATTATTGCTGGGGAGCCTCGCTTGGCTCTGCGAGAACGCCGAGATGGAATTGTGCTCAACATGTGTGTGTGTGTGTGAGTGTGTAGGTAAAATTGCACAGTTAAACTCCCTCAAACATTGCCTTCCTGATAAGATTCACACAGGAGGAAAGTAAATTAATGAAGGAGCGTTGCTGGGTGGGCTTTCTTTAACCTGCCCTTCTGGACCAATTACTCAATATTTTTGTTTCCCATTCCTTCCTCCCCCCCCTTCCCCCCCCCCCCCTCATTCATGCAGAATGAGCCTAAGAGAAGTGTTATGGAAAGCAGATAGTGTTTTGCGGCTGACATTTGCATGCATGTATTTCAGTGAAGGGCTTCCCAGCCTGAGTGTTCTTTAGCTTCCGAGCACCGGATGGGTCTCGTGCCTGCCTGGGTCGGCCCAGCCCTGCAGTTGGGCACAAGGAGGTGGGCCGCCTCAGGTGGCAGATTTGAGGGGTCACGAAAAGCAGCAGGTGGCTAGCTGTTTGCGTTGATTTTCCTGCTTCCCCCTTGTTTGGCTGGGGAGCCGAAAAAAAATCCTTAAAAGATCCTTCAGCTGCTGTGGCATAGCTTGTCTCGAGAGAGGCGGAGGCACCGTTTGCCGCTCTGACTCGGGCAGCAAAATATTTTGGGGCAGCCTTGATTGCTGCAGCGGCAAACGGTTGGCTCACGCTGCTTTGCAGCAACACTTGTGGAGATAAAAGCTGTGGTTTCGGATCAAGGTGGGTGAGCTGACCTTGCCCAGTGGGTGAGGAATAAACAAGCGGAAGGCTATCCTTTAACCTGGGAGTGCTTCCACACTGGTGCTGGGTTGGGTCAGTGGTGTTCTTGCCCCCTCCCCTAAAACAGGGTCAAAATATACATGGCGATTAGTACCTCATTGGAGGAAGGAATTCCTGAAGACATCATCTGATTTCATGCTTCCCGTAGGTTGCAACTTAACTGACTCTGTTTTGTGATTGGTCTTTGGAGGGAAGCAAGTACGGCTGCTCAGTTGCAAAGGTTTGACCAAGTTGCATCTTGAAAAGCCAGCAGATTTCCGCATCCTAGTGTAATGGCTGCCTTCAATATATAGTTTGGCCCTCTGCTGAAGTGGCCCTATCTGCATGGAGCTGAAACGTCATGCCGTCTTGCAGTGGCGTCTGGGCAGGCCCAGACGGAGCCAAAAGACCTTTGAGATCTTTAAAAGCTGTGTAGGGCTGGCACAGAGCCTTTCTCCCCTAGGTTTTTTGGTCTGTAGTGCATGGCCGTGGAGAATGCTTTTTTATGATTTGCTGGCTTGGTTTTTACCCAGGAAAGAGCTCCTATAGCAAACTTACAAAGATCCGTAGTCAGGCAGCCCTTAGCTTCAGTTTACAGGTGTAAAGATTCAATGCAAAATAAATGGAGATAGAAGAGGAAGAACCTGAACTCAGACACTAGGAAAATAGTTCAAGGAGGAAGAGACAATGGGCCCGGCGGACTCGACTGAAGAAACCGGCTTCTCTTTTTCTGACTTGCTTCCCTGTTCCCTTAGTAGTAGCGCTTATTAAAGTAGTCCCAACTAAAGGTTTGCTGAATCAATGGAAATTTAGTAAGTCAACATTGCATAAGTTTCATTGATTCAGTGGGCCTATTCTAGGTGAACATTGCAGCTTGGGTTATGCCTTTATTATTATTATTATTATTATTATTATTATTATTATTATTATTATTATTATTATTATTATTATTATTATTATTATTATTATTATTATTATTATTATTATTATTATTTATACCTTTTCCTGCAGATTCATGGCAGGGAAAAACACTGGGGAGAAAAACCAAACCGTTATGTACAGATTGGTTTGAAATTCATTTGTCCCTTCCTCCTCATTTGTTTTTGCCGTTCCTCTTCCTCCTGGTAGCAGGGCGTGAATCTGAAGAACAGCTTCTGAGTAGTTGCACGGATTTCCCAGTGCATCCTTAGCCCTCCTCACTTACACACCCAACACACACACACACACACACACACACACACACACACACACACACACACACACACACACCTCTCTGCCGCCACAATGGATCAGATAAATGTGAAGCCGCTTCCCAGGTGCTGCTCCCTTGCCACAAAGGGATTTTCTCCGTGTGTGAGAGGGAGGATGATGGCATAAGGCTCTTTTTAATCTTAATTGAGAGCGACACACAAAGGGATGAGCGGAGGAGCCCGTTCCGACTGACAAAGGCATGGCAGCAAAGCTGCTGGTTTGCACATCAAACACAGACTTAGAGGCTCCCTGAGAAGCTTGGTGCGTGTCTGTAAACAAATCCAATCCTTTCTATCCAGTTTGGCTAATTCACTCTGCCAGGGCATGCAAAACAGGAGATGGGCGGCTGGCGGGGAGGGGGAGGGAGGGGGACAGGAAGAGCATTACGGAGGGAGAGCCGGTGCGCCTGTCATGAGAAGATCTGATCCTCTTGGGTGTCCATAGGGGATATTCTGGCTTGGGTCTGTTAAATCTTCCAAAAGTCGATCTTTTAACAGCTTGCTTTTTTTTCCTTCGAAATACCTCCGACTGTTCTGAAGTCTGTTTGTATGTAAAGGTTTCATTGCTTAAATTGCACCCCCCCTTGCCTTTGCTCTGAGTGATGACATTCTACAGCCACCTCCAATTGGCTGCCTGGTGTCATGACCTCATCAGGGTCAGCTGTGTCATATCATGACATCATCCTGGTGGCTGTGTTTGCATAAGCTCTGGTGGGCATAACATGGGCCCCTTTAGGTGCATGTTGAGCTGCCTTTTCTCATCATTCCCAGCCATCATTCAGGAAGTGAAAGGAGCTTTATTAATTTACTCCCTGATGAGACAGGCTGGCTTGACATGTTGAGCCAGGTTGTGGAGAGTTTCTTAAACCCCACAAATTTTCTCACCCAGAGTACGAGGACAGGATGAGTGGGTTTTTTTGTTGTGGTTTTGCAGGGGGGGGGTAGTATTTGGGATGGGTGAAACAGTATCTAAAGAGGCCTAGAAAGGTAGCTGTCAGATTTTAACCCCAAATAAATCCCTCTCTGAGTCCTTCCGCTGCCTCTCAGACAGAGCTGGTAGAGTTCCAGAAATACACCTTGTTGACACTTTCTGCACTTGTCTCTGGGAAGTCAACGCAAGCTGTAACGTGACCCTGTAACTTCTCCGTATTTCTTTTTCTTTGCCGTCCATCCACGGCTACGCATTTGCAAACACGTTGTTGCTTTTTCCGTGTGCGGATGTGGAGGGGTGGCACTCGTGCAGTTGGGGCGCTGGATTGGGACAGGCTCCAGCTCAGCTCTCAGCCCCGAAACCTGTTGGAGAACTTTGCGCCCCTCGCTTTTCCCTCACTTTGAGGCTACTGCACAGGGTTGTTGTGAGAACGAAGGAGGGAAAAGGAGGAGGAAATGAAATGAGGAGCGGGTCCTAAGAGTGAGCAGTGTGTGTGTGTGTGTTTAAAACAAACTAGTGAAAGGTGGGGTGCTGAAAAATGGGAGGGGGTGATCTACACTCCAGAGCCTCCCCTGAGCTATTAATTTGTTAGGTTCCCCTCATTCCCCACCCCCACCCCTTGGTGGCTCCTTGCCCCGATTAATAGTTTTCCTCTGCCAAAAACGACAGACTTGCCTGGGCAGCCCGGTTCGATGCCACCCTTTTCTCTCTGGGAAAGAGACGACGTACCCGTGGGTATTTAAACAAGACTTGTTAGCTTAAGGCTTCCGTCTCTGCAGCTCCCCCCCCCCCCCCGGCTCCTCTCGCTCCCCTTTTTCTCCTCCTGGGACTCAAGTCCAGGGTTCCACGTGGTTTGCAGCTGCCCTCCAATGCAACACAGCCGGGATGTGGGTGGCCTGGCGGTTGCCCTCTCATTCCCTCCCCCCCGCCCAGTGCCCTGGAGTGACACGTCATGCAGAAGCAGGTTGGTGGAGTTGGGAAAGCGAAATGGCAGGCATGGGCGGGCGCCCCTTTCGAGGAGCTCTGGGTGACTTCCTAACAGCAAGTTTTAAAAATGGATAAAAAGTTTGCTGCTCGGCCACCGTGCAAAGAGGTTCTCCCTTGCCTGTCCCCTTAGGAAGGCACTCGGGTGAGGGGGAAATGTTTTACGGACCCACCTTTTGGGAAGGCATCGGGCCAAGGGTAGGGGTGGGGTGGGGGTCTCCAAAAACCAGGAGACATCCTTCCATGCTGGCCCTGCCCCAGGCTGTGACCCCCCTTTCCCCAAGATCGGCTTCCTCTGAACACTGAGGGTGAACCTCCACTCCTCATACCCACCGAGTTTGCCCTGTGAGGCCAATAACTGAGGTCCAGTGTTTACTTTTCTGTATATGTTACCATTATTTTCCTCTCCTTTTGTTCATTCCCTAGCCACTTTTTTTTTGCCTCTGGGTGTGCATTCATGTGTGTGTGTGTGTGTGTGTGTGTGTTTCTCTTTGCTCTAACACCGCCCCCCCCAATCTTCTTTTGGGCAGCCACCCCTCGTCCTCTCTTAGAGCTACTTGGGAAGGAGACAATTTGGAGGCTTTCCGCTCCGCGCTTGGCCCGCGGAGAGACTTCCCCCCCCCCCCAAGCCAATCAATGGCAGCCTTTTCGGCCCCCGGTGGGGCTTGGCAAACACGAGATCAATAAGTTATTAGCACCATTCTGTCAGCTGTAATGTGGAGATTGATCAGGGCTGGGCCTCCTGCACACCCGCTTGGCACTTCCCCAGCCTGATAAAGATGACAGATTAAGGGAATAAGAAAAAGGAATTAAGGAGGCTGGCTGTCAAAGCTTGTCACGGCGGCCCCCATGGGGGCTGTGAGCGAGCGCGGTTGGACGTTTACATGACGCCGAGGGAGGGCACGGCTCCTTTTGGCAGCTCCCGGTGGACTGGCTCTCCTCTGAGGAGGGCGAAAGGCCTTGGCAGAATGGAAGGGTTGCAAGCAACCACCCTGGGACCGCCAGGCCCAGCATCTGGAGAGGCATTCATCCGTCCGCGTAGGTCTCCCTGCAGATGGAAGTGGATAGTGGACCCAAGGTGACACAGGTAGGACCTGGTGTGAGACACAGATGGGGAGCCCTGGGCCCAGATCTCATTTTCCTGCTGGGTCCTTACGTTTTCCCTTTGTGGTTCCCCGCTAGGCTATCCCTGCTTTGAGGGTTTCCCAGGTTTTCACACCGTCTTAACGATGATATAATTTACTAATTGTGGCTAACTTTGGTGGATTGATCGTGTGTTTTTAAAAGCTGTTCATAATTCTAAAAGTGATCTGCAAGCAATGTGTATCATTGCAACTAAACATACGGTACAACGTAGAGTAAAAGTGACAGACACGGAGCAGGATTTAACCATTTGATACCCACACATAATGGTGCTAGGGAGAAATCCATCAATCCAGATGTAGGATATATGTGTACAGCTTGCAAGTTGAGCTTAGGTCTCTCCCTTTGTTTCAATGCAGTGGCTCAGCTTGTTTTCCATACTATGAATTTTTACCACATCTTTATGACCCATCGCATGCTGTAAAAATATATCTGACAGGGCATGTCTGTGCGCTTCTCCTCATAAATGGCCTTATTATAGGAAAGTGTCTGATGTTGTCTACCAATTTCTGCCTTTGCCCTGTCTGTCTCTTTGAAGTAAGTTGGGAAAGGCCATCCTGAAGCAGTTTGCATCATTAAGCCGAGCCTTAAGATGGCTCTAACAGAGGAGGCCCAGAAACTTGTTGTTGTTTAGTTGTTAAGTCATGTCCGACTCTTCGTGACCCCATGGACCAGAGCACGCCAGGCCCTCCTGTCTTCCTCTGCCTCTCAGAGTTGGGTCAAATTCATGTTGGTCGCTTCGATGACACTGTCCAACCATCTCGTCATCCTCTGTCGTTCCCTTCTTCTCTTGCCCTCACACTTTCCCAACATCAGGGTCTATTCCAGGGAGTCTTCTCTTCTCATGAGATGGCCAAAGGATTGAAACCTCAGCTTCAGGATCTGTCCTTCCCTTGAGCATTCAGGGTCGATGTCCTTCAGAACCGATAGGTTTGTTCTCCTTGCACTCCAAGGAGAACAAACCTATTAGCCAAAACTCTGTTAGCCATTTTCGTTCACTGATGCCCAGGATGTCAGTGTTTATTCTTGCCATCTCCTGTTTGACCACATCCAGTTTACTAAGGTTCATAGATCTTACATAGATTGAAATTCATACATGCTTTTAAATGCAGTTTTTCTGTACATCTATTTGTATGCTCTATTCCGTCCATTCAGCTGAACAAGGACCTGTGGAGCCCGTTCTGCATCCTGAGATTTCACACGGACTAGAAGCTTGGCTTTCATTTTGGGGAAAAAAGAGTGGGAATTTCCAGGAAACAGAATTCTTTGGCCGGGCTTTTCTTTCTGGCGCATCAGCACACGTACAGAGCATATGTACAAATGGCGCTGTTTGTTTTGTACAGTGGGTGGTCCACCCCCTTTTTCTTGAGGGAGGAGGCTATTTTTACACACTTTTTTGATGGACGAGAATTTGACTTGTATGAGATGACAGCCTGCTCCATCTCCCTTGCCTCCTCATTCAGCCACGTAGGGCTTATTTTTGTTTGTTTGTTTGCTGCTTTGCTCCAAGTTCCCTCCCCAGTATTATTAGTAGAAGATATTGATTTTCTTTTTTAAATCTGCACAGGAGGAGAAGGCAAAGTAGGAGAGAGAGAAAGAAAGGGGGAAAGGGGGAGGGTGTTGAAGTTGCTGGAACTGCTTATTAGAGATGTTGCATTGGGCTTGACTAGACAGCAGAGATACAGAGGCAAAGTCAACCCAGGCTAGAGGGAAGAGGGTTTCCTTGATCACCAGGCGCCGCAGGGAGAGGGGAGGGGGGAAAGGAGAAAGATCCAGAGGTTGTGAAGGAACGTGGAGAAACAGGTGGTGTCTATGTGTGTTTCTCTCTCTCTCTCTCTCTCTCTCTCTCTCTGTGTGTGTGTGTGTGTGAGAAGTGATTCTTTTTTTCCTACTCCCTTTCCTGCTCTTCCCACCACCAGCCACCAAGACCTCAGCTGTTTTGCATCAGAGCCTGAAAAGTGAGGTGGGAAGGGGTGGGGGTTGGTGCAAAGAGCAGGTGATCCAGTGATGCAGTTAAGCAAGGAAATAGACGAGATCTCCCAAATTTATGGCTGGAAACAGTTGATCAGCCCACTTATAGGACCCCCTTCTCTGTGTGCGAACACGCATGCAGGAGGCCCCCAGCATCAAAAGTTGAAGGTGGAAACCTGTCTCTTTATCTAATTCTCTTTCTTTTCATCCTCCTCCCCTCGCCCCCACCGCCACCCCACCCCTATTTTTTCCAGATGAAGTTTTAGGCAAAAGACGAGCCTGCTCACCAAACAGCAACAGTGACTGTCCCCTTGAAAGCAAGAAATCCCGAAGTGAGTCCCCAAAAGGTAGGAGATTTTTCCTTCCTTCTTTCCTTTATGTTGGGGAAAGTGGGCAGGGTGAGGTGAACCTGAAGTCTTGAGGCTTTGTTCATCCCAAGAATGAGGATTCCTCAGAGTAATTCGCTCTTTCTCAGATCATTAGGTTATGCGAGGGATTCCTTAATTAAAATTAATTTATGCTGATCTTTTCATCCCCGTTCGTAACATCTGAGCAAGTTTCTATTTTTAATAGCCAGTGGGAGCATGATTTTATTATGTATCGTCGGTTCTTTTCATTGCTGAAGCTTTTAAGGTTAGCAGAAAAGCTCTGGGCTCCGTTCCCTTGGCTTTCTCTCCCTTGCCATTTGGAGCCACCTTGGATCCGTCCAGGGTAAAAATATTTGAAACCCATAAATATGAAGGTGAAACATTTTCTTTAAACAAACAAGCAAGCAAGCAAGCAAGCAAGCAAGCAAGCAAGCAAGCAAGCAAGCAAGCAAGCAAGCAAGCAAGCAAGCAAGCAAGCAAGCAAGCAAGCAAGCAAGCAAGCAAGCAAGCAAGCAAGCAAGCAAGCAAGCAAGCAAGCAAGCAAACTCTGCTGGACTTCAGAGACCTATTGCAGTGATATCCAGGGACATGGGCCTGCATAGTTGCCAGACCAAAGGGGGGGGGGCTTTTAAGATAGCAGTGGAGTTGGGTAACGTGGGGGGAAACACCACCATGGGTGATGAGGGGGCAGAAGGACTCCCCCTACCCCGCCCGGTTTGTGTTGAGCGACACCTGGCAGGAGTAGGACAGAGTCGATCCGCTCTGGAAGGAGACCAGGGCAGGTTGGGAAAAAATGGGAGATGGTCGCCCCCCCCCCCAGCAGCAGCCTGGGTTCTCTGTTCCTCAGAGGTTTCGTTGTTTAAAGTGGAAACAAATTAGGAATCGATTGCACTCAGATTGATTAGGATTGCTTAGCCTGCATTCTGATTGCATGATGGCCCGTGTCATTAAAAAAAGAAGAAGTCTTGAGCTTGTCGTGGCTGTGGGGAGAGTGGATGGAGTGAAGCGGAGGCCTCTTGGTCAGCTCCCTCTGTCCTGCCTGCCCTGAGACTCTCCGCTGGCTTAGAAACCCTGGACTGCTGGTGGGTAAGTAGGTGTTTGTTCAGGAGATGGTAGCCAGACGCGCTGCAACTCAGGGGTGGCCGCGGGGAGAGTGAAGCGTGTTCCCCTCACCCGTCGAACTTGGTGTCTCCCCTTTAGCCTCTTGGTCGGTTTCTCCCTGCTAGACCCTCTGGAAGATTGGGTTTTTTTAAGGACTCCTTGTGCACAACCCCAGGGGCTAGCAACTTCATTTGTTTGTTTATAAAACAAAATCCAGCAGAGAATGTTGGCTTGTCCTGCTTGGAACCCGGGTTCCTTGGATAAATTCCCATCCACGGGGCCTGAAATCAGGGTCCTTTCCTCGTCCTCTCTCTGTTTCCTGCACTGTTTCTCTCTCCTCCTCGAAACTGCAATTAGACAGACATCAATATTCCAATAGGGATCCAGGTGGGATGATGAAATGCATTTTGCTACCCAGGGAGATGCCAGCTTGTCCGTGGGGACTGAAGTGGACTTGGTCAAAATGCTGCTGCGCTGATCTTCTAGCCACTCTCAGCACCCGTCTGTGGGGTGTCTCTGATTGCTGCCCCCCCTCTCCCTTTAGTCTTTCTTCTCCTCCCTGCCTCTCTCTCTCTCTCTCTCTCTCTCTCTCTCTCTCTCTCTCTCTCCCCCCCCCCATGACATCCTCTGAAAAATTAATCAAGGTGATAGCCTTTTAATCCATCTCTTGGAGAAGGCAGCTAAGCTTTAATCAGGCTTTCCTGAGACCTGGCTATCTATTGCTTTTGGATCAATGCTGCTTATTCCAGACACCAAAGAAGGTCTCCCTTTCCTTTCCTCCCCCCCACTCCTCCCCCCACCGCACAACCAGCCCCCACTCTGCAAAATCCCCCCCCCCAAATCCTACTTGGCTGGTCTCTTGGCTTCCCTCTTTTGAAGACAAAGCCGCTGCTTATCCCATCAGACTTGAGATCAGGCAGAACAATTTGGGTGAGTGGGGGCTTCCGTTTATTTGCTTAAAGGGAATAAATAGATGGAGGGAATTCTTCTCCCAGGCCAAGCAGGGGTAGATACAACAGAGTATTTTGGCTTATTGGGCTCTGAGCCTGGCTTTTCAGAAGGGGAGCTCATCAAACTATGAATCCTCATGGGGACCGTGACTCTTAAAGTGCACCCAGTTTTCTATCGCTGCCTAGAGGAAGCGCTCTTCTTGGGATGCGTTTCTCTCCCACTGGTTGTTGAAGGGAGTGGCTTTGAGCCTTTTGAGCGGGCCAGCTGGGCTACAATTCCCCGTCTTGACCATGGCGTCTCCCTTTGGGAAACTTTCCACAACCCGTTCCTGCCCCCCCCCCGGTGTGTGAGGGATCCCCACTTCCTGTGTCCCTCCACGTCCCCCCTCCCCTTCTATGCGTTCTCAATGTACAGACTGAGAAAAAATGCCTCTGTGGACTGCTGGATCTGGGGAGAGGCAGGGATGCTGTTGTAACATATCTGAAGTGTGGATCGAGCACTTTGGCTTTGTCTCCCTCCTCTCTTTATTTTTGGCTATGGACAAAGGAAGCAGAGGCAATGAGCGTTTCCTTTCTCTCTTCCTTCCTTTCTCTAGAGGGGAAGCGGGAGGAGGAGGAGGAGGAGAGAAGGCACCTGTAGCCAGCCAGGAAGTGCCGGGAACCTTCTTTTCCTTCCTCTCTCCCCTCCCAGAGATCAAACGGCCAACCCTATCTCAGTGGAAGCAGCTGCCCCCCCATCTGCCCCTCCCTGGGTGCCTCGTGTCAAACTGTGCAGAATGCTCCTGTGTCTCCTATGGAAATACAACCCTATCGGAGGCTGCAGGCTCCGAGCAGGGCTCCGTCCTGCTGGCAGGTCCTGCCAGGAGGAAGCGTTCTGCCCCCTTCATCTCCCAGGAACTTGGCTCCCTCTTTCTGCTGCTGCCTCTGCTTCTCCCCCAATAAATTCTCCCCTCTGACATCACTTCTGGTGGAGGTGGAGATCAGCTCCCCTGTCCCCTGGAGAAGGGTGCATTATTTAGAGGTTGCCGTAGGGCTGGGTGGTAGAGGAGATTCGTGAGGTGCTTTCTCTCTCTCTCTCTCTCTCTCTCTCTCTCTCTGGGGGAATGTTGAACCAAGCTAATGTAAGGATCAGGGCAGGAAAAATGTACTGTAGAAACATAACATTGCAGAGAGATTATTGTTGTTGTTTTGACTTAGACACCACCCCATAGTGCTAAAGCACTTTCCGAGCAATTTACCAACATAATTACCCAAGGAAAACTTTCATGTGTCCTGCATTAAGGATCCTTTGTGCCCCACGTTATAAATAATCGTGTGCCATCAACTCCATTCTGACTTTTGGTGGCCCTTTTCAGGGGGTTTTCCAGGGAGGGAATACTCAGAGGTGGTTGCCTGAAGAGAAAGTTCTGGCCTTCCAGTGGGAGGGAGTTCCAGAGTCTGGGAGCAGCCACAGAGAAGGCCCTCTCCTGTGTCCCCACCAGATATACCTGTGAAGGTGGCAGGACCGAGAGAAACACCCGAGCCGGCTCATAATGGGAGAATACGGTCTTTGAGATAGCTTGGACCCAGGCCGTTTAGGGCTTTGTAGGCTAGAACCAGCACTTTAAATTGCGCCTGGTAAGAGATTGGCAGCCGGTAGCGCTGCTGTAACAGGGAAGGCCTGTGATCCATGTAACCAGCCTTTGCGAGAGCAAAATAGAACTGTCATTAAAGTACTACATTATTTTGCACACAAACACACCCTGATAACAGCAAACAGTTGGATCTCAGTGAAGAGGACACGACCTTAGGGGAATTCCTGGAGGGGTTGGTTTAGTATTCAATATTCTCAGTCAACCAGGAAGGTAGATTCCGTTTCTAGGCTTGAAGCTGTATTCTGTCCCCCCCCCCTTGCCCTCGGAAACCGAACTGAAAATTCACAGGTAGGATCGACTATAAAGTGAGGAACATGGGCAAGCTTTGGGTTTCTCCAGATTTGTTTCCATCTGAGCTAGCCTGATCAAGAGTTCTGCATAACTTAAAAGACTTGCACATGTTTTTAGACTTGACTGTTGGTACTAATAAAGGTAAATGGTCTGCCTGTGGGTTTTGGTTTTTTGGTTTGTTTGTTTTGGCTTATTCTTATGCATCCACGTGTCCTTTCCCCCCCCCCCCTCTCTTAGCGGAAGCTGTGTTGTGTTTCTCACCAGGTTGGGCTGGGTGTCGGGTGGAAGAGCGATGGTTCTTAGCGGGATGTTGGACGGTTGTGGGGCCTCAGCAAGCAGTACCTGCCACCCCCATGGGGGTGGAGGGCTGATGAAAGTCCCCGCTGGAGGTTGCAGCTTGGCCAAGGAAAAAAGGGACCGCCGGGGAACCGCTTCTCCGTGGCATCTGTGCGCCGAGCAGAGCAGAAGGCCGGGGCAGCTGCCGTTGTCTAGGCTGTGCCCTCTGAGCGGCTTCGCCGGAGTCCCTGTCACACCTGGCGGCGGCTGGGGATTTGACGGGATCACGCTCCCCTCCATTAACCCCGCCAGGGCTAAAGACCAAAGCAGACAGCCAAGCCCGCCACAAAGCAGGCGTAGCTGCTGGCGGTGCCGATTGAGTAGGTGTGGGTGGGGAATTCCCCCCCCCCCCCGTTGTTTAAGCAAGGCAAATCTCCCCTCGCAAGCCTCTCTCTCTGCACCTCAAATCTTCTTTGGCACAGATCAGGAGGCGTTTACCGTAATTAGGCGTGTTGTGATCATTCTGTCTCCTCTTCTGCCATGGCCTTTTCCAGCTTAGTGGCGTTGCAGGGAAGACGGGAATCCAAAGCTCCTCCGATTTCCCTCGATCCTCAGCCTTCCTCCCCCCCCCCCAACGCTGCAGCTGTGAGGCAGCTGGTGCATTTCTGAGCTCTCTCTTCTCCGGGGAGGCGGGTGGGCGGCGGGCGTGGGAGGCCCTGTCGTTCAAGCCGCTGGGCAGTGGGTGGGTAGGGTGGCTCTGGTGGCGGCAGTAGTGGCGGCAATGGTGGCAGGAATCGAAATGTGCAATCAGGGAAATTCCACATTTCTTGCCTCCCTCCCTCCCTCCCTCCCCTAGGGTGGAGGCCGACTGCCACATGGGCAGAGATTTGTGTGCTTCACAGCGGGCTTCCCTTCCCTAATTAACCCCCTTCCCCATTCTGAATCAACAGTGGTACCTGATGTGTGGGTGCATGTGTGTGTGTGTGTGTGTGTGTGTGTATGTGTGTGTGTGTGTGTGTGTGTGTGTGTGTATGTAATTGAGCCCCCTCCCAAATCTGTATGGTTTCATCCATGGTGATAGTTTTGTTTTAATGTTTTCCCCTTATGTATAAGGTACCTCTCAGGTTGATAGGACTCTTAGCAGAGATGCCATTTACAAGTTGTTTTTTAAAATGAGGAAGCTGAGAAATTTTCTTCAGAGGGAGATGTGGGGAAGCCCTGTGCGCTGGCTGATGAGGTCTTTGGCCTGGTCCCGTAGCTCAGTGGTTGAGATCTCTGGTTGCAGAACCAGAAGCTGGGAGCTTGATTCTCGCACGGGGCCTCCTGGGGGCAAAAAGCCAGCCTGGGTGGCCTTGGGCCAGCTGCACGGTCCCAGGGGATCCCTCCCAGAAGAAGGAAAGAGGAAACCACTTCTGAGTATTCCTTTACTTGCAAAACCCTGAAAAGAGGATCGCCATGAGTCAGAATTGACTTGATGGCATAGGGTGCTGATGATTAGCCCCTTAGAAGCTGCTGCTGAGACTCCAGGACTTTCCTGTTTTCCAAGACTTCAGCATGTCCAGCTTTAGAAGGTGAGGGGAAGGAGCAATACCAGGGCACATGGTTTAGAAAAATCCTGTTTAAAACAACGCATATGATGAGGAGCAGAGACCAACGAAGTCTACCTAACGAGCACTGATAAAAACCACTCCTTCAGTCACGTTCATCCCTTGAAAAGCCCACTTAGGGGGACTGCAAGTTGGATAAGACTTGATAGCGCTCAGCACCAGGGGGAGGGACACAAGGGTGCCCAGGTTTCATGCCCTTCTCCCTGAGCCCTCTCCCTGGATCAGTAGCTGTTTCCCCTGCAGGGGGAGACTCAGGCCAACTGCCTCCGGGCTCAGACAGGTCCTCGATTACAATTTGGACTATTCAGATCTCTCCCCCCCCCCCCCCACCGTCCTCCTGCCTGCTGTTTTAATGGTATTGCTGGGCGTTCCTCTGAGTAATGAAAAAAAATTGGCCTTATGAGATAATATGAGATAAAGCCGGGTTGTAGGAGGAGCCCCTGCCAAATCCAAGAGCCGGTGGTGGCCTTGGTTACGGTAAACAAACCACCACCACACTGCTGAGTTTTTTTTTTAAAAAATCTTTCTCTGTGCAGGAGAAAAACCCCAGAGCACCAAAGTGGGGTTGTTGGGGAAGCATTGTAGCATGGAAGCAGCCCAGCACCCCCCCAAAGTATAGAAGCCCAAAAAGGTGGACCAAAAAGATGATATTTGGGCCTAGATGAGGATCAGGCTAAAGCCCCTTTCCCCGTGGGTCGTTGTGGATCTTGCACCTTGCTCTCCACAAGCTGTCCAAATTGCAGTCTCTTTCCTCCGGTGATCACACCTTGATTTTAGGAGTCCAAGACTTAGAGGATTCAAGGAGAAGGGGCGGGGCACCACTGATCCTTTGGCATCTCCCATCTATGGCAGCTGCTCTACACAGCCTAACGGCATGTCCACCCCTGCTGTCCGTGTCTCGTGGTACTTTTGATGTTTCTTTTTTTTAAAAAAACGAAACATTGGAAATATCCATAGGAGATTCCCTGCCTGGCTTTTCTCCTCTTTTTTTAAAAAAAATCATTTTTATTCTTGCATCAGTGTGCCTCCCTCCTGTCATTGATGCCTTCCTCTTCTTGCTCTTCAGAAAATTCCCACACGCCCCTGCTGGAAGGGGCCGTCACACAGATGACCCCAGAGGAGCATTACAGGCGGATGATGTCGGCGCTGAACGAACACGGCACTTTTGAGGAACAGCAGCAGCAGCAACAGCAGCAACAGCAACAGCAGCAGCAGCGCATCTTCCAGCTGGCAAACAGCATGGCCGTTCCCAGCCACAGTGGTAAGATCACGTGGGGTTCTCGGGGGTTTCAGGGTGCTGAGTCTCCCATTTCTCCACTCCTGCATCCCTCCAGTGGCATTCTCTGAAAATGTTGCTGGGATTCAGGGCTTCTTGGGAGGTGGGAAATCTTAACTGTACTACAGCCGCCATAATCCTCTAACCAGCAAAGCTAGCTGGGAGGATTCTGGGAATTGGAATCCCCCCCCCAAAAATTCATTGTTTATTAATTTATAAATGTGACTCCAGGATTCCCCCCCCCCAAAAAAGTTTAATGACAAAAGAAGATCTGTGTGGCCGTGCAAATTAGAGGATTCTGGGGATTGTAATCCAAGCTCAGGAAAGTTTTGAACCCTGCCGCTAGTCAGCACAGATAATACTAAGCTAGAGAAGGTCTCTTTATTTGGTGATGGCTTTCCTCCTTGATCGCCTGGAAGCAATTCTTAACTCACCACAGGTGACCAGGCAGAATAGATACTTAGAAGCCAAACCAAATAGCCAAGAAGAGTGACTCTCCCGTCTGTCTCTAGCTCTGGAATAACAGATGCTTCCTGGGGAAGATAAACTCCGGTTGAGCTCAGGTATAAATGTTAGTGCTGCCAGTACAAAGCGCTTATTATCTGCGGGCAACTCCGGTGGCACCAGCTCACGTTTAATAATTTAGAAACTTTTTTTTTTTGCTTAATTGCTTCCCTCTCCTCTTCCCTCCTCCTGTCCCCCTCATGCCGCTCTCCATCAGCATTAATCCTGCGTTCTCCCCGCCTGAAACTGCCATCCCTGGAGCATGCATCTGTCAATCACGCTTGATTTCCAAACCGCCAGAGAGCCGGAGAGCATTGCATTGTAAATAACGCATCCTGTATTTTGTGCCCCGGTGGGCGGGCGGGCAGGCAGGTGTTGCTGGAAGATGAAGGGGGGTGGAGGGGGGAATGGACGGTTGCGGTCATTCGGAATCGATGCAGGTTGTAGAAGTGGCCACACAGCTGCTGCGTTGGGTTTCTAAGCTGCAGGAAGGGCGTTCTTTCTCTCTCTCCCCCCCCCCCAAGATAATTAATTTATAAACGTGAGAGAGATATACAGTAGTTGCCGAGATAAAACCTCTCTGTGTGATGGAGCTGTGGATTTCTTCCCTCTAATTTTTTTGGGGGGGCGGGAATTAAAAATGGCTAAGGAAATCGGTGTCTGTCTGTGTGAGAGCCAGCCGGCCAGCAAGCTGGATTGGCTCTTTGGACAGAACTGTGTAATATGCCTATATTATCTAGCCCAGTCCACATTTCTTATATATATCTGGTGCCTAATAATAAGTCCATGTGTGTGTCGGCGTGACCCTGTATTTGAAGGATGGGAAGTACGTTTAACCCTTTCCACACCGGCTGGTTCTCTCCCCCTCCTCCCCCCAAGCTGTACCTTCCTCTGAGACGTTTTCTCCGACAACAAAGCAGCTTGTCTTCTAGTTTCGAAACCCAGAGTCATGCCGGGGTGGTGGTGGTGGAAATGCCAGTTTGGGAGGAGATGACAGCTAGGAAGAATGTGAGAAGCACCATCTGCAGCTCTTGCCTGTTGATTTCCCCTTTTTAAAAAGAAAGCCCTCCACCCGGAAGACCTAGTTCGACTCCACCCATGCCACCCATGCAAATATAAAATCTTCGGCAGCTGTTGCATGTGATGATTTTTGGCTGTGCAAAAGTTACATGTGTGCAGAAGTTGAAGAGCCACATCTCAAGGACACAAAGGCAGGGGCGAGGACCCGCAGAACAGCCGCCTGTCACACGACCAGCTTGATCCGAACAGGCTCCCTTCCGTTGCTCACCACAAACAGATATTGCGGCCTCAGAGTTTTCCTCCTCCCTCTCTTTCCTTCCTTCCTTTCCCCTCCAGTTTTCTCTCTTTTTCTCACTGTTCGCCTGGGAGGATAAAGGCATCAACTGTCATAATAAATAAACCTTTGTCTGCTTCCTCTGAGCACAGTACAAACAGCCGCTAATTAGCACTCGCTAATTACCTGGCCGTGGAAGGATTAGCACTCTGGGTTTAGAGGAAGGAGGGGGGAGAGCAGAAGGCAAGCTAAGTCTCATCAGCGGCTGAAATGGAGATTCAACTTCAGGAATGCCTATTGGCTGGGTTGCTCAGTGTCTTGGGCACCTGGTTGTGGAGCCGGAGGTTGGGAGTTTGATTCCCCCACTGGGCCTCCTGGGAGAGGAGCCAGCCTGGGTGGCCTTGGGCCAGCTGCATGCAGTCCCGGAGCAGGCTCAGAGGAAAAGAAGGGGAAACCACCTCTGAGTACCTTATACTAGAAAGTCCTGGTGAGGGTTGTCATAAGATGGAATCAACTTGATGACATGCAATTATTGTTAATTCGTTACAGCAAGGATTAGGACTTTCATTACAATAGATGCCAGAGAGTGGAAGGACAACCAGAAGGAGTAGAGTTGAGGACTGCCGTAATTAAAGGGGGCGCAAAGAAGACTCGCTGCAATTTCTATAAATGTTATAATGAAGGAAGTTCTTCTTTCAGAGCTGGACTATCTCTGTAGCTTATCTTTCCATAGGACGGTTGTCACACTGTCCACTTCCCCCCCTTGGAGACTTCCTGAGAGGCATCTGGTCGGCTACTATGGGAAGTGGAACGAGGGACCTTGGTCCGATCCATCAGGGCTCTCTTGCGGCTAAAGACGAAATGATCATTTGAGCGGCGGAAAGGCAGAAGTGGGGCATAACCAGAGTCAAGGGGCAATGTTAGACCAAGGCACCCATGTTATTTTGGTAGAAGTGGAAAATCTCTCCACCACCTCACCCTAGCAGTAAAAATGACCACATTATACAGCTGACAATAAACTGCCTTTTCAAGATGTCCCAAATGGTGTTCTTGAGGCAGCTGCCTCTGCCTAAGGACAGGGCCGGCCCCGCATCTGGGCAAAGCAGAAGTACTCCGCGGAGCAGGAAAGAGATTCCCACCCCCATCTCCTTTGGTTTTCTTTTTTAAAAAAAACACACTCTCCTCTTGGGCTTAGTTAAGCAATTTCCTCTTGACTCACCAAAGCCAAGAACTCATGAGGAGCTGTAGATGTAGAGGGTAGGATATGTATGTGTGTGTGAGTGAGTGAGAGAGAGAGAGAGAGAGAGAGAGAGAGAGAGAGGACTGGCTCAGGCTTCAACACACCTTCTTTAGCTGCATAACTGCACGTAAGAACTCTTTCTAAAAGTCTGGTTTAAACAAGAAACTTTTGACTGCTCCTGTTGCTGCCAGTAGACGTAGATGCTGTGATTCCATCTCTGTTTCTCCCTCCCTCTCTGTCCCCCCCCCCCCCAATCTCCACCCTGGCTTCTTCACATCCTCTTGCATCCGGGACTGTTGCCCGGAAGAGTCTCCTTCTCCCTTGTCCTCTAATTCTCTTAGCTAATCCCCTTTAACGCTCTGAAGGAGCCGGTTTTCATTAGTGCTCAGGAAGAGAGAGAGAGAGAGAGAGAGAGGGTGAGAGCGGCTTCTTTCTTCGCTCTGGGGTGAGCAGTTTCTCTGCGCAGGAGAGAGACAGAGAGGAAGGCTCTTGAGGGCGAAATGGAAGTAGACATGTTTTGGGGCAAAAAAAAAAAGAGGACCGATGAGGATCCATGGAAGACCCTGGGACTCTCTGTAAGGTGGGAAATGGTGCCAGGAGAGAGCCAGAAAGAGGGATCCCTCTGAAGACATGGACAGGGGTAGGTCAGAACGCGGCTCAGCCACCTTGTCGCCACCATTTTCCTCATTTGCAGAAATTATGGGGGAACTAAAGTTTTGTTTTGACCATGATGTAATGAGGGATAATGTCACTCCTTTTTCAACGCAAGTGCTTTTAGAGTTACTCTCTTGTGTGTCTGTGTGTTGGCCTCGTTTTTGGCGTGTGTTTTTGGACCGAGGAGGCGGGGGGGCTGGGAAGCCCTCGGATGCTGTTTTCAAACAAAGTAACTGTTTTAGTTAACATCTGGATAACAAGGAAGGAAGAAGTTGCTGTCTTCAGTAACACTAACTGGCCACATTTCGGGACCTTGAGATTGAAATGGACGGTGACCAGGTTTGTCTGCCTCTGCTCTCTGGTCCACCCAGATTTGATTTCTTCATGGCCCAGGGTTGAAGGCGAGAGAAGAGGGTTTGGTTTGCTTTTTTTCATGGATCATTTTGATAAGCTTTGTCAAAACAGAGTGGCTGAGCAGCGTTGGGGAATTGGTCCAAGCATCTCAGATGGCTGGGCATTTATGCGTAGACCTGCAGCTGTAGCTGGTTTGGTCTCTAGGTCTGAAAAGGTCAGGTCCGTCATTCCCCCCCCCCCCCCCGGTTTTCCCTTGGAGGGTGAGACAGGTGGAGTAAGCCCAAACGCTTGTCAGGCTGTAGCATCCTCAGCAAGACTTTGCACCTGGCGCCAGAGTTGCTTCTTAGTGGGTTATCGCAAGCCCTGTCAGGCTGCAGAACGGTGGCCAGCTTCAGGCAAGTTTCACGGCCAAGTCAGGGATTTGAACCCGGTTCTTCTGGCTCCTCGTGTGAACACTCTGATCCTTATGCCCGCCGGCTGTATGGTTCCCGATTGCAAGGAGGTTCTCTTTTCATAGGCTCCGGGGCACTCTTGTTGCACTCTTAGGAAAGGGGCACCGGGGGCCACCTTGGGGGGGAGGCCATCCCGGTTTGGGTGGATTCCCACAGGGGTCCCCTTGCATTGCCCCAAGAACTTACATGAGGTTTTGTCCTTCCTCTGCAGATCTCCTCCGAGCAAGGCAAGAGGTGGCTGTGGCCGCAGCGACGCGCAACCCCGGCAGCATGGAAGCCCACCTCCCCTCGGCCAGCAATTCCTCCAGCCAGCGCAGGAAGCAGGGGCTTCCCCAGCATCGGGACTCGCACTTCCCGGAGAGGTACTTTGACTCCCCAGGATATCTGGGTGGGGGTCTCTCCCCCTAAACTATAGGACTTAGGGATTCTCCCCCCCCACTCTACCACACCTCCCTCCCTCCAGACGTGTGGCAGAAAAGAAGCAAAAGCAGCTCCCCCCCCCGTGCAGAGGTGTGTGTGTGTGGGCTGCTTGGAAAAAAATCAGAGTTTCCAGAACCTCCCCTCACATCATGGTAGGTGACAAAAAAACCAAACTTTTCTCAGCTCAGGGTCACCAGACCATTAAAATGTAGTTTAAGGGTCTTTTTGATAGTTTTAAGGGTGGGCCTGGCGTAAATCTCCTGGAAAGGATGTTTGTGTGTGTGTAAAAGAGAGAGAGAGAGCAAGGCAGTGATGTATTCCCACTGACCTGCCTCCTAACCTCCTTCTGCCCCAGAGCCTCCTGCAGACAGATCTCTGTGTCAGGAATGCGGCTGGCGGTTTTTTGCTTGGTGTTTTTTTTTTTTTTTTTTTTGGCTCAGCCCGTCGGCTGGGAAACCTCTTGCAGACTCTGTGTGGCGTCCTGGAGAGCGGCCAGGCGGCTGGACCGGAACGTGGCTTTGGTGGAGCACGGCTGGGAAGGAGAAAAGAGTGGGAAGCCGTGGGGTGGGGGTGGCAGTGGCAGCGGAGGGATGGATGAAGGCGGGCGGGCGGGGGGGAAGCCTACACACAGGGGTGGACGGATGTGCTGACGGATGCGTTGTGGGTCGTCGGGTGCCCCCCCCCACGGAAGAGGTGGGCTGTTCCAGATGGCTGACTTTGCTGGCAGCTCCTGAGCAGGCGTTTTGAGCAGAGGTGGTTCTCACCCTGTCGTAACACCCAGGAAAAGTGCTGCGTTGCTGCTTCCCCCCATCCTGGAGCGGGAGCTTGGTAGACCAACACCCACCCCAGAAAGATACGTGAAGTCCAGAGCGAGGCTGACCCCTCACTTCCCAGCCCGGAAGCACCAAGACTCCAGGCCAGGAGAAAGGGTGACATGGCCGGGGGGGGGGTGATATCAAGGCACAGGGGCAACGGGGCGAGGGAGGGATGGTGGTGCCTTCCGCAGGGTTCACCCAGGGGGTAAGGAATGGCAGATGCCACCTCCGGGGCACCCTTAAAACAGGCCCTGTCCAAACAGGAGGGGGTCCCTCTCTGGCTATGCTGTGAAAAGATGGGCCTGCTCTTCCCTTGAACAGTGGAGGGGCCGCCCCGGGCACCCACGGGGGATCCCCAGGGTCCAGGTAGCTTCCGGGCCCTTCCATCTTCGGTCTCCCCTGGTGGTCCACACAGCCTGCAGGCAGGATCCTGGAGCAAGAAATAAATGAACAAACAAAAATCCATCCTTGGGCCTCCCCAAAGGGGCCAGGTTCTGATTTGCAGCCTGTCTTTCTTCCACCCACCCACCCTACGCAGCAGCTGCCTGTGTCTACGTCTGCGCCCACGCAGCAGGTCCCCTGTCGCCGCTTCATGAGCTTTCGGGCCAGGTTCTGGATCCATTTGAGGATTGCTTCCTCTTGAGGAGGAGCTCTGTGTGAGTTGCTCGACTTCTGTGCTGGCCAGATGAGAGTCTGGGAAAAGGACAAGCTGGAGAGGCACGGAAGAGGAGAGACCCCTTTGAGGGTTAACCTCTCTCTCTCTCTCTCTCTCTCTCTCTCTCTCTCTCTCTGCTACCCCTTGGCCTTTAGCCTTCTGCTTTTTAACTGGCTGTTACGGCCCTCTTGCTGCCTTTTCGGGGTCAAGGCAAGCTGCCTGGTGTGTGGCTGGACCTCTGAGAGGTGCATTGGAAGCTTGAAAGACAGGGAGGCGGTGCGTGGCAGGGCTTGGGGGGGGGGTGGCCCAAAGGGACCGGGCGATGGAAGAGGGGAGACCGCAGCACGGCAGAGGAACAGGAGGAGAAGAAAAGCAAGATGCTTTGGATTAAACAGGCCAAACTGCAGGTGGATTAATGGCCGTGGCGGCCTCTCCCGAGAACAAGGCAGTAATACATGTGTGTGTGTGGAGGGGGAAGAGGGGCCATGGAAGCAGCTTGGCGTGGTGCTAAAATTCCATTTCAGTTTCCTGTTTGGGGATCCCCGAAGGGATTCAGTCAGTTCACAGAGGCTGCAGCTGTGGCGGGCAGCAGCGGGTGGGCGAGGGCAAGAATAATTAGCCACTGTAGAATTTAGCCCTTAGCTGGAGGCAGAGAGAGAGAGAGAGAGGAGGCAAGGGGGGGGGGAGGAGAGGCCCCGCAGGCAAGCCGGGCTGATTTGCAAAAGGCAGCCCTGTGTGTAAGGAAGAAGGGAGTGGCTGAAGCCTCCTCCTTCCCGCTGGCTGGCGTTTGTGGGCACAAAATGGCCAAGGACAGCTACCCACCAAGAGCTGGGAACTGGGTATTTTTGAAGGGCCGAGTGGCTTTCCTCGGCGTGCTGGGGTCGGGTCAACCCAGCAGGACTGGAGTATTAACCCTGGGATCCCCGAGCCAGTTTGGGGAGCTGCTTGACAAGGTTTGGGGAATGCCTGGGGAAATGGGACAGGCAGGGGGCCAGATCTTGGCCTGGTAGAAGGCCCGCCTCCTTTGCATGGTGGAGGGTTTATTCCTGCTGCCGTAGAACTGGCCAAAATGATTTTAGGTAGCAAGTCTTCACCACTGTGGAAGGCAGGAGAAAGGGGTTAAAAATGCAATGCACGGCTTTAACAGTATAATGTGTAACCCTGTAATGACTTAAAGTATTGATTATTTGAAGGCCATTAGCGCTTATTGTTAAGGAAAAGTCAATACTTTTAAAGCCTTGTGAACCATTTGTCTCCTCTTAAAGGACATACCAAATTTAACAACTCGCTGTTAAAATCCCCTTTTGCACACAAGCCCCATAGGTGGATGCGTTGTGTACCTCTGGGGAGTCCACGGACAGACCAATCCCCCCCCCAGTGCTTTCGCCACCTGCCCCTTTGTTTCCGTGGTGGGGGGCCATCATGCCCACTACCAACTTATGGCGGGCGACCCTATGAATGAGCAATCCCCAAAATGTTCTATCCTCAATAACCTTGCCAACTTAAGCCTGTGGGTTTCCTCAGCACCGACGTGTTAATTGTCCTTGGCTGCGCTCACCCAGTTCTCTCACCCAGTTCTCTCTGGGCTGACAAACCCAGAGGCGTTTAGGGGGTTAGGGGGCAGGACCGGAAGGGAGCCGAAGAAAAAGGGGTCAGGAAGCAGATTTTGGTTAAATGTTATGGGAAGATTGTTAAGTTTTGTTTAATAACAATCTTGACAGATACTGGCCTCTCCTTTTCAGGAGGCGTAGACAAGAGGCTTCTCTGTCCAGGAGCCTGGGGTTCCATTCCCCGTGGCCCCATCATGCCTTTAATATGGGGTTGAGGACCTCCAAGGTCCGTTCCGCGTCTGTGATTCCAAGCCTCACAATTCCCTTCCTTTTGCCATCATAAAAACAAGTCACAACCATAGCAGGACTTTGCTCCCGTGCTCTAAAGCCAGCACTGGGTCAGTGGTCTGAATCTTTGCCTGGTTTAAATTCTGCACCAAGAACGCAAGCTGTGTTCCAAGTCCCTACATAAATTATGCAGATGGGGAAAATCTGCCTTTCCGCTTTTATCTAGCCTGACATGCTGGCAACCTGGCATGGTCCCCCTCCCAATAGTTTTTGGCAAGGATGATGAACATTAAAAGAGCACAACAGCAGGCCTGCTTGGAACCTATCCCCCCCCCCCCCCCGCAAACGTGACTTGACCGAGCCCTTCAGCAAGGGTTGGTCTGTAGGCTTCCAGGGGTCTTTTCTCCACCTTAAGGGCTAGGAACTTGCTCATCTTTTTCCTTCTTTAGTAAAGACAAAGCTGGTGTTTTCATCAAGCTGAATGTTATGCTAGCAGTTCTACCCTGTTTTGCTGCAGTCCTTGCTCTAAGCTTAGAGGTGTGTGCTGTTTAACATCCTTCTTGCAGTCTTTTCGGCATCTTTTTGCCCTCACCCACCTTGGTTTCTTTCCCCACTAATATTTCCAAAAACTTTAGCAGCTAGAAAGAGAGAGAGAGAGAGAGAGAGAGAGAGAGAGCAATATAGCCTTCCCTCCTCAACCAGACCATAACCTTCCAGAGCCTCTGTGGCAACTGTTCTCTCCCCTTCTCTGTCTTCTCTTCACTTGCACAACCACCAGGCCCTGGAGGAGCCACAGCAAATCAGTGTCCCCTCAAAAGGAGAGAAAACAGACTCTGTTGTACATGGGCGTCTGGAGCCAAAAAGTCCATATATGTGTGTGTGTGTGTGGGGGGGGGGGAGCAGCTGAGGCTCAACCATACCAGGAAGATGCTGGAGAAGAGTGTTCCTAGCTAGGTGCCTATTTCATTCCAGCCCAGTCCCCGCCCCCAGTCAATGAATGGCAGGCAAGCCAGCCTTGGCTCGACCTGTTGTTTGGGTGGGCTTGTGGAGGCATACACAACCCTTCTCCCCATCCCCACCTTCTCCAGATTTAAATATTCCACTTCCAGGGAATATAGGCTTTCTCATTGTAGAAGAGACGCATTAACCTCTTTGTTGGAAAGAATTCCGGGTCGCGTCCTAGAGCGGGTCCCGTTGGTCAGCCCCGTGTGCCGGCCGTAGTCTTCATGGTGTACAACAAACCGGGAAGGTTCTTAGGAAACGACTTCCTCTATGAGAAGGCGGTCTTCTGAACTGTCAGGCGAAATGATCATTGAGCTGGTCAAGAATTCACCCTGGTCCACCTTTCCAAGAAAACGTTGGGGTTTCTGGAGCGCCACTTGAAAGCCATTGGGGTCGCTCCCTTCCCAACCTCCAGATGTGTTAGGAACTGAGGAAACGATTCTTCCGACCGCTGGTCTCCCCAGCCTGGGATTAGCAGTTCTCTAAGGCAGCCGCTCCCAACCTTGGGTTCCCAGATGTTCTTGGACTCGAACTCCCAGAAGCCTCCACCATCTGCTGTGCTGGCTGGGGTTTCTGGGAGTGGCCGTCCAAGAAAGCCTGGGTGACCCAAGGTGGGGAACCCCTCGTTGAAGGCTTCAGAATCCTTTCCTGGTCCTTGTCTGGTCCTCTGTGGGTCTCCCCTCCAAGTACTGACCGAGCCTGGCCCGGCTGAGCTTCCACACCCAGACACGACGGGTGCATCAAAGGCCGTCGGGAGCGCCCAAAGGTTCCCAGCTGGAAGCTCTCCCACATCGGTGGTGCTGAAATTCAGCTCCCAGAGAGGACTCCAGCCCCCAAAGCTGTGCCAGTGGGAGGAGGCCTTGCAGGGGCTGCAGTCCATCCGGGTCTGGCAAGAGACCCGAACACCTGTGGAGAGGACGCTTTGACCCTCCCCACAGAGATGCTAGGAAGACCTCGTGAGCCGAGCGAGGTTGGGCGGAGGGATAAGGCCTTGAGGGGAGGGGCTGGAGGCGGAGGCGGGAGGCCAGTCCCTTGGGATCTTGAAGTTCAAATTCCCCCACTGGGCCTCCTGGACAAGAGCTGGACTGGATGATCCGTGGAGTCCCTTCCAGCCCTGCTGTCCTAGAATAATGGTTCAGGTGACAAAAAAAAAAGAGAAGGGAAAGTGGTTCCCGAGGAGGCAGGAATGGAAGAAGGCAATTGGGGGGGGGGGGACGCACCAGGTCTGCTGGGAGACGCCTCTTTCTCTTCCTCTCTCGGAATGCCTGCTTCCTCCCACTCAGAGTCTGACAGGCACAAAGTCCACGGGGACAGGTCGGAGAAAGGGCAGGCGGCCCCCTCGGCCACAGAATGGTTAAACGCCACTTGATTTCCTAAATTGCTTCTTATAAAACGAAGCAGGTGCGTCTGCCAGGCGCGTCTCCCCATGATTACAGCTAATTGGGATGTGCGCCCCCCCTCCTGCGCTTCCCGGCCCCCATCGCCGGCCTCTAATGGTCCGTCCCTCATCCCGCTCGGCCAGCCGGCTGGCTGTGTCCGGAGTGGCAGCCCGGCGGCTTGGCAGCCCCGCCGACCGACCGAGGCCTCAGCTAATTGTGAGGCCTGGGGGACGAGGGCAGGTGATTACACACTTCATGGTGTAATTACATAAGCATCGCTTGGCTGCTGCCCCGGCGCTGAGCCCCGAAGGTCATGCGCTGCGTTACCTGAGATTAATTGGCGCTGCCACTGAAGTGCGAGGCGCTGGCGGAGCGGTTATACGATTAGCATTAACATTTCAACAGCGACGGATCGATCCGTGGCTTTCCTCCAGACACTGGGAGCTGTGCAATTAGTTTAGACGAGAGCACAGCGGGAGGAAGGAAGGAAGGAGCCGGGTGGGGGGGGGAGGAGAGAGAGGCAAGGCTGAAAGCTGGCAGCCGTGGTTGGGGGGGGCGTGCGGATGGCACGGTGACGAGAGACAAAGTGGGGCACAGAGATGGACAGATGGGAAGGGGGGGCAAGGGAGGGGGGAGAAGAAGGGGGAGTGAAGCCGTCCGTCCGTCCATTCGTTGTGGGGCAGATGGGAAAAGAAGAAGGGGCTGAAGGGCTGGGTCTTGGGGGACAAGTTTCATCCATTAAATTACAGCATTTATTCATCATCATCTTAAAACTGCAGAGTAGGAAGGGACCCTCTGGATCACCGAGTCCAATGCCTGTCAAGGAGGCCCAGTGGGGAATTCGAACTCCCAACCTTGGGCTCCACAGCCAGAGACCTCAACCCCTGAGCTATGTTCCTCCTTCCTTCGGTCTCTCTTGTATCATCTCTAAAGCCTTTTTAGAAAGAATACATCAGCCCTCTGCTTTGTATATCATTCTGTTTCTCTCTGCACGCTGGCTAGAGGTTGCCTATACAGTGTATGTGTGTGATTAAAAAATATATATATGTCTTTTTAATGAACCCGTGAAGGTTTGGTTTTAGGTTTAGATCTACCCAATATTTGAGAATATAAAGCGGGTTGAGAATATAAAGCGGTTGGCTTAGCAGAAGTTAATCATATAAAAAATTCTTTCCCACCCCCCATGGAGGCGCCGAGATTCATGTGGAAGCAAAATAAACACATTTGGAAAATAGACACATTTGTTCCAGGCACTGCACTGACGTCACAAAACTTTTGAAAATGGGCTGAGTAACAGCTAGCCTGGGTGTCCTTGGGCCAGCTGCCCCATCCCAGGGATCCCTTGCAGAAGAAGGGAAGGGGAATCCCCTTCTGAGTCTTCCTTTACTTGGAAAACCTCGGGAAGGGTTGTCGCCAGTCAGAATCAATTTGACGGCAGGTGATTGTTATAATAATAACAGGTCATGTTCCAAACGGGGTGGCGTGGAAGCGAACGCCAGGACCTTCCCTGGGCTGGGTGGGAAACCCCTTTTTGGAGGGATAGGCTCTGAAGTGGATGTTGGGAGGGAGAAGAGATGAGCCTGGAAAGAACGCAAGAGAAGAGCCGGCTTCCCGGAAGAGACCACGGTTCCCTGCATTTTCCCTTGGCTCATTACGTTGAACCGATGCAGGCTTTCTCTGCAGCCCTTAATAGCTTGTAGACATTTCCGGACACCAGATAAGATGAGGACCGAGTAGGCAAGGAGGCTGCTGAGCCCAGATCTGGGGAAGGCAGCTTTCCCAGAGAGCTCCCAGTGTGACTCTCTGGGTGGTTAATTATCCAAGCGTCGAAAAACTAGAGAGGGGAGATAGTCTGAGGCATTACCTGGGTGTCCAGAGATCTCATGGAGCCTGTCAAGTCTCGCTCCTGAGTAGACGCAGATGGGACTGTGTTCTAAACCTCCCCCAAGTTGACTTTGTAAGGTGGCCTCTCAGGCCAAAGAGGGAAGCCTTTTGCTCTGGACCTTTGTCTGCGAGGCGGACCCAGTGGCTGCTTAGAAGGCACCCTGCAGGAACTAAGGACAGGAGCACAGCATTTTTGGTGGGTCCTGGAAATGTTTTGAATGATTCCCACCCCCGGTATTGTGAGTTCTTGTAGCAAAAAGTGGCTAAAGAAAGACAAATAAAACTACAATCTGTTGGAGAGAACTCTCTATTATCCTTGTGTTTGGCTCAATCAGAGTTGTTGATCTCAGGTGCTGCCCGGTCAGCTCCGAGTTAGGGTGATCCTGTGAATGAATGACCTCCAACAGGTCACCACTCTGAGACCAGGCCCTCCTCAAGACAACAAACCGGTGTGCGTTACTGAAGTCGTCTTGCACAAGAGCTGATAAATTAAACTGCCCACAGTGGGTTGAGGTCTCTGGCTGCAAAGCCAGAGAGTTGGGAGTCCGATTCCCCTGCAGGGACTCCTGGGAGAAGAGCCAGCCTGGGTGGCCTTGGGCAAGCTGCCCCATCCCACAGTGCCCCTAGAGGAAGGAAAGGGTAGCACGCTTCTGACTCTTCTCTACCTGGAAAACTCTGGAAAGGGTCACCGTGAGTCACAATTGACTTGATGGCACATGTTGATGATGATGATGATGAGTTTTTGTGTCCTCTTGTTTCCCATACCTGTGTCTCCAGCTATGCTTACCAGCGCTTGGAAAAGTTCCTTTTTTGGGGGGGGGACCGGTTTCTAGAAAACCCCACCACCCAACATTACCTTTCTTAGTTTCTGAGTGTGGGATTCTGGGAGTTGTAGTTGAAGATAGTTCCCAGGCTCTTGTCCTTAGCAGACCTTTTAACCATTGCCCTGTTGCCTCACAGTTTGCAGAGCATGACTGGTATCTGCCCCATCAGGAAGGCCTCCAGAGCAACACCCACAGTTACCTGAGATCTTTGCCTAGAAACAGGGATTAGTTTTAATTCTCCTGCCGCTCGCTCGCTGTAGGGGACTGAGGTTCCTGCCTTTCTGAATGTTTGCCCTCCTCTTTCTTTGCCCTGCTTCCCGCTCTGTCTCAGGGAGATGTCCCACCCGCCGCCTCTCCTCTCGCCCCAGAACGCTCCTCACATTGCCCTGGGCCCGCATCTAAGACCTCCCTTCATTGGGGTGCCTTCCGCCTTGTGCCAGACGCCAGGTAAGCGTGCCCTTCTATGGGGAGGACAGCCCCTGATAGGGCTAAATGTGGGGTGCTCCAGGAGCCTCCAGTTTAACAGCATTACTGGCTTTGGAAATGCCAACACGAGTTTATCTCGGAAATGTGAAAGATCACCCTTGTGCAGTTTCCGGGGTGCTCCTGGCCCTGTGGCTTCCTCCTCCCTGCAGGGGATTGAGGGAAAGGTGGTGGAAAGAACCCGGGGCCAGGGGGAATAGAGGCTCGGGATGGGGCGGGGAGGAGGTTCGAGGTTCCCAACCCCTTCTTGAAAGGCAGAGGATGCCACGAGTCCTCCAGTGGGCCAGAACCTTGGAAGTCCCACTGGGCTGGGCTGGCTGAAAACCCGACGTCTCCTCTAAGCGGCCTCCTCCTCAACATTTGCACCTCCTTCCCCTCCTTCTGCAGGTTATGGCTTTCTGCAGCCTGCTCAGGCTGAGATGTTTGCACGGCAGCAGGAGATGCTGAGGAAGCAGAACCTCGCCAGGTGAGACGCTCGGTCCGTGCAAGCCTCTTGGCCAAAGGGAGGTTTCAGGATGCTTTCTCCCCCCCACTTCTTCTCCCCCCTCCCGCCTGTAGCTGGAGCCACCCAGGGCTTGGCCCTGACTTCAGTCTCCCCCTCTGCCTGTCCACGGAGGAGAGAGATTAGCTGGTATGCTTCCTCCAGCCAAGGAGCCGCAAGCCGTGCCAAACACATTATTATCATTCTGTTCCAATGCCTCCCTCCCGGACAGCTCCTCTCCCTCGAGGAGAGCAGGAAGGCTGCTTGGCCAGCCCCGTGATGGGCCTGGCTGTGGCTTCTGCTGTCTCTCTCCCATGCTGGCCTCCAGCTGGGTTCACCTCGCCCCTCGACCAGGCGTGGAAAGGGATGGAGCTGCCTGGGCGATGCGTAAAGGGGGGGGGGGGGCGGAGAAGGAAAGGGGCTGCATTATGGTTTATGAATGGAAAGGAACCTGTAGGCCTTGCTTTGCTACTGTTGAGACGGCTAGGCAGCCCTTGTGGGTCCTGTAGGCAAGGCTTGGGAATCATGTGCCTGTGGGCCACACATGTGACTCCTTAGGCTGCTTATAGGGGGGTGGGGAGTAACCTTGGGACCAAAAGGGAGGCAGGCAGACTGAGTCCCATTCTCGGGGAGGAACGGCTCTTCTCTTAAACACCAGGCACCCTCTCCTTTTTAGGTGCGACAAGCAAACAAAATCAGAAGTCAAATTCTGACTACTTCATTCATTTCCCCCCCCTCTCCTCTCCACATGGTCCACCACCCCATTTTCATTCATTCTTCTTCTCTCGCACCTCCTCCCCCGGCCAGCCATGGCAAAGTAGCTCCCAGACCTTTAGACTTCGTCCATTCCTTATAGAGAAAGTCTCACCATTTCTAAATATGTTTCCTTCTCAGCTGGGAGTCCTGTGAGACAGATTATTTTGAATCCTATTTTACAGATGGGGAGCTGCAGCCGGGGGGGGGGGAGGAGAAATGACACGCCCAAGGCTGTGTAGCAAGCCTGTGACAAAGGCAGGGTTCAAATACAGGTCTGTGAGTTCCTTCCTTGTCCAACCATTTTGCCTTGAAATCCCTTCCATTCAGGCTTGAGATGTCAGCTGAGATCATCCGCCAAAAGGAGCTGGAAAACCTCCATCGCCAGAGGCTCCTGGCAGGTGACCCACTAAGTTTGCACCCAGGCCTCCCGCCGGATCACCCGGCCTTGCGCAGCGTCCACGACATCCCCGAGGGACACGCGCTCCGGGACGAGCTCTCGCGGAGGAACGCCATGCTGGTGCTCCGTCACAACACCACCCCTTTGCTGTCGCTAAACCATCACGGGGTCCCCGGCGCCTCCACCACCCCACCCAAGGAGCAGCCGGGGAGCCGGCGGGGCAGCCGGAAGTCAGCGCACCACCGTGCTGAGACGCCCGGCCAGAGTGAATCCAAAGAGCTGTTGGAAAGCCGGCCTCCCGACGGCAACGCCGACGAAGAGATGAAGGACTCGGAGAGTGACGCGGAGGTGAACGACGAGAAGTCAGATCGCCTGAAGCCTGAAAACCGCGGGTCGGCCAGTGACCTGAAGGAGTGCAAAGAGTCGGCCAAGATCTGTGATGCCACCAAAGAACTGAATGAAATGGTGGCCAGCCAGAGCGCCCCCTGCAGCTCTTCCAGCGCCGAGTCACCCAGCCACCTGCTCGGCCCGGTCATCAACAAAACTGAGACCAAATACCTCCCTCCAGCCTCCATCCCACCTCCTCAGCCTCTGCCCTTCGGGTTCCCGTATACCATGAGCCCCTACTTCCATGCCGGTAAGTTTGTGTGGTGCGCGGATATGCCATTGGGAACCAAGCATGCAAGCCGGTCTCTTGGTGGAAGGCATTGCTTCACACGGGGGACAGTAAGACTGCAGAATTCACTGCCACCGGATGTAGAAATGACCTTAACTTGGATGCATTTAAAAGGGAGTTAGTTAGATTCACTGGCTAGATGTCAGGGTGGCTTTATTTGAGGAGGAAAGCAAATATGGCCCTCAGTTGAAAAAAAAAAAAGACCAGCTACCTGGCATGCATCTGTAGGGAGGAAAGGTAAAGGTAAAGGTTCCCCTTGACATTTAGTCCAGTCATGTCCGACTCTAGGGCGCAGGGCTCATCCCCGTCTCCAAGCCATAGAGCCCACATTTGTCTGAAGACACTTTCTGTGATCACGTGGCCAGCGCGACTAGACACGGAATGCCATGACCTTCCCACCGAGGTGGTCCCTATTTATCTACTCGGATTTACATGCTTCCGAATGGCTAGGGAGGAAAGGAGGGTTTAAACAAAAGGCGTGCAGGCAGGCATGAACCGCGAGAGGGGTTGTTGCCTTCGTGTCCCGCCTTGGGGCTTCCTGGGACGTCCCTCTGGTTGTGGAGTGACCCGAACACCCAGCTGGCTTGGCTTTTGGTCTGATCCAAGGCTGTTCTGTGTTACGTTCTTATGAAACTAAGAGCAGAGAGGGTCCAGAAACCACACGGGAGAAAAAGGGTTACCCTCCTTTTGCAAGGGGCAAGGTGAACTCAGTGGTGCAAAACACGAGGGGCCTCTTCCAGTGCAGAGGGGAGGAGCCGCTTCTTCCTGGCAGGTGTGATGAAGATCACCAGCCGCCTCCCTAGGGGAGAAGGCGGCTGGGAAAGCTTCCCCCCCCCCGCCCCTTCCTGGCTGTTTGAAAAGGAAATGTGTGGGTTCAGAAGCATGCGGGATGGGTGCCAGCAGGGCGTGACGCACTCTCCTCCAAGCCGTTAAGAACACCCGTGTAGCATTTCTTCATGAAATCTCCTGCTACTCCTCAGTTCTGTTGCCAGGTGTGTAATGGCTTCCTCGTGGCAGATGCACAAACACACACGCTTTTTTAACAACTTCCATGCAGAAAGCTTTGCATGTGGTTTCGGTCTCTAGCTGAGGAGACAGGTCGGGAATTTGATTTCGCACTGTGTTGCTCAAGAAGAGAGACAGCCTTGGGTGGCCTTGGGCCAGCTGCGTAGTCCCAGGGATTCTCTTCTCCCCCCCCCCCCCCCGCAGAAGGAGGGAATGGCGAGCCACTTCTGGGGATTCTCCACCTAGAAACCCCCCCAAAAAGAGACACCATGAGTCAGAATTGACTTGATGGTGCATTATTATTATTATTGTTGTTGTTGTTGTTGTTGTTGTTGTTGCAACAAGGGCATTTCTGCGTTATCTTGGAGGTGTATTTGAGGTCCAGGTGATCGGCTGGGTTGTAGGGCAGAAAGACCCACTGTTGCTAGAACTGTAACTGAGCCTCTTAAAAAAAAAAAGATGTAAATCAACCATGTAAACTTGAATTGGCTAACTTTCTGGAATGATGGGTGGGTTCATTCACATAATCACCACACTCGATTCTTGTGGTCCGAATGACTTCACTAATTCACTTCAGAGAAGTGGCTGAGGTGTCAGAATGAGATGCAACAATTTTACAAATTTGCATATGCTATTAGACAGTATTGGGTGTGTGTTTGTGTGTGTGTGTGTGTGTGTGTGTGTGTGTGTGTCTATGTGTGTGTTTAAATGCTTTAGCACCTTTGGTCCTGCCTAACGCTGGGTGAAACATAGACACGTTAAGGGAGGAAGATGCATAGAAGGGCTGACTGAAAGATGGAGGACAGAGAAGCACAAGGGGAAGATATAAGATTGGAGAGTGATTCAGGCGTCAGGGAGAGCGCCTGGCTCTGCTCCAGGGAGGAAAGGGGGTAGGGAGAGAAGCCCAGCCCCCCCCCCCCGCGCCCACGCACTTTGGAGGCGGAGAGGCATTTTCTATCCCCGTGACAGAAAATTATCGACGCGGCAGTCCATTGCCGGGTCGATTCCCCCAGCTGCCTTATGAAAACCTGGCCGCTGCCAAATGACCTCATCTCGTCAGGGTTTCGGCGGCATCTCGCCCCCCCCCCCCCCCCGTCCTCTGGAAAAGGTGAAGGATGGAACCGGCGAGAGAGGCTAAAATCTTCCCATCGATCTGCAGTCTGGAGAGCAATTAACACCAGCCTTCTGGGGCCACCCCGTTGACCCTCTGGCTCTCTGTGGGGGCGGGGGGGGAGGAAGGAAGAGGGGGGGAGAGAGAGGGAGAAATAACAAGACGGATTAGAACCTGCCATATCGGGAGCTAGGCCCACACAGAAGGGGTGGCTGCTCTCCTGACCGCTTGCTTTCACTTCCCGATCCAAGGAGGGTGGGCGGGAGATGAAGGGAAGGGGGCGGGCTGGGACTTGGCTGGCAGCATGAGGGGATGTGGGGGGAAGACTTAGAGGGAGGGAGTTCCACTGTTCCAAGGAGTCTTTTTCCCCAGCGTACGAAATCGGGAAATAGCATAGTAGAGTTGCAAGGGGCCTTGAAGGTCATCAAGTCCAACCCCCAGCTCAATGCAGGGGATCCAAATCAAAGCAGGTCTGGCAGAGGGTTGTCCCATTTTCTCTTGAATCCCTCTTATCAGTGGAGCACTTGCCACCTCCAGAGGCCATGGATTCTGTTGTACTGCTCTAACAGTTAAGGGGTCCCCCCCCCAATACCTACACTATAAGCCTGTGAGTTTGTTGTCTTTGGTCCTCTAATGACCTCCTGGCTCTCCAGAGCTGACCATCAGATCAAGCGTGGGCTTTTGTATGCGACCCTCTATTTCGAGAGCCTTAGGTCTCCTAATGACGCTGCTGTTTGCAGTCAGAGGCCTGCGAGGTCAAGCTGGAAAAAAGGGGCTCCTGTCTCCGTGGACATCGGCCCTGATGGGGGTGCCAGAGTTTCACATTCACACGCCCTTCCTTCGGCTACCACTCGCGGTTGTTGGCATGGAGGGCCCTCCCCAGCTTGCTCTTGGGTGAACACTGGAAATTTCTACAGCATGAGGGCCTTCTCTTCGCAGTAAGCTTGTTCTGGGAAGCAGCCCGCAAAATTGGGTCACCCGCCCTTTCAGTGGCTCTTGTGATTTATTGTCCTGTGAATCCAGGAGATTTTTGGATGAGTGCCCATATGTTGTCCCTGGGAGAAATTATTGGAGGCGGGGGAGTGCAAGAAGAAAAAAGAGAAACTGGAAAAAAAGAGAAACTCTTGAAGAGTTGACCTAGATCTAGAGTGTACACATGCAGTCGTGAGAAAGCACAGCCTCTTCTGGTTTCTGGGCAGTGGTGTGGATTGGGGCCCAAGGTGCTGGCCAACCAAGAAGCAGGAAAGAGGGTCTCAGTCGGGAGATGCTGGGGGGGGGAACGGAATCCAGCCCATAAGATTCCCCATTATGCTGGAAGAAATAATTGTTTGGGAAAGCAGGCAAGAAAATAGTTTTGGTCTCTTCCTCCTTAGACTGAGTCCAAGGGGAGTTGTCCCGTTGAGCACAGCGGCAGGAGATTTGGGGCAGGAGACGAAAGAGAGCCAAACTGGAGCCTGTGTCGGGGCTTCCTAGTGACGGAGGGAGGGAGGACAGAAGGAAGGAGAGGGTGGATGTTCTCCTAATAAATATTTTGGCGTAGGCTGAACTGGCGTGGCTGTGGTTCCAAAGTCTTGCAGGCTCTTCCAGGGGAGATCTTCCATATGTGGGAAAAAATGTGTTTAAGAGGATCTCCATAAAAAAGATTTTCCTTCACGATAGCTGAACAGAAAAGTATTTGGATTGCTTGCCCTGGTTCTTTGAGGGTTTGGCACATCTGTGCTATTCCTGGTCAGACCGTTTCCCCTCCAAGTCTGTGCTGACTGGCAGCCCCCGGGGGGGGGGGCAGAGACAGGGCCCTTTCCCCAGTTCCTCTTTCTGGGCCGCCTTAACCAGAAACGGGAGCCAGGAGTACCACGCAAACCGTGCGGGTTCTCGGCCGTCGGGTCTCCCCAGGGGTGGTTGGCGTGCATCCGTGACGTGGAGGAACAGCACTGGGAGTGATGAGAACTCAGTATTTGCTTGGACCCCTAGCATGACCCAGATGAGTATTTGGTTCAGCCTCCACCCGACTCCCGCATGCCGGCCATCTCTTCGACTCAATGTCCCTTCTCTTCCCCCCCCCCCAACTTTCTGGATGAGGCTTCCTTCTTTCTTCCTTCAGCCGTCCTTCCTGGTCTGGCTAGGCTCTGGATTTTCTCCTTTCCCAAACATGCAATGCAGATGTGCATCCGAGGAATTCCCTTGTGACTCTGAGGGGGCGAGGCGACTCTGCCTGTTTTGCGTGCAATCAGCTCAGACAAAACGGAAAGTTGGCTTTCACACTCTTTGAGTATCTGCTGAGAGAAGGGGCGGCTTGTCTGGCTGTTCCAGCTGTGGTCAGTAGTGGGGCACGGAGAGAGGTGGGGAGAGGAGCTCCGTGGGAAGGGGGGGGAAGAAGGGATAAGCCCTTATTTTCAGAACAGGAGACCCGACACTGTCTGGGAGGGAGGGAGGGAGGGAGGGAGGGACGTCTGTGCAGAAGGCATGCATCAGATTCTTATTTGCCGGATAAGCGAGACTCAATTGAAAAACGGACAAAGAAGTTCTTCACGGAATGGCTGGGTTGAGAACCCCGGCTCTTCTGCTCTGTAGATCCGGAGAGGGTCCAGACCAGTCTGGAGCCAAGGCTGGAGTCAGCCAGCTGAGCAGAGGCGGCCGCCGGCCGTGGCGGCTCTCTTTCCAGCTCCACTGAGTTGCTGTCCTTGGCCTGCCTCAGGAAGGAGGAAGGGCGTAATGTGAAATCCATGGGCTGTGACAGCCAGAGCACGGAGGAGGAGGAGAAGTGATGCTTTGCTCCGGCTGCAGAGGGGAAGCCGTCTCTCTGGAGCCTCTGCTGCGCCCGGAATAATTGCCTTTGATCCCACTTCCTCTAGTTTACCGAGTCAGAGTCATTTTTCCAAACAGGGTGAGGTGGGGGTGGGGAGAGAGATGCCCCCCCAATATTTGGCATAGAATGGCTTCTGGTCCTGGTTGCTAAAATGGAGGAATAGGGGCATGGATGTCTTGAATTGGTCAACAGAGTTCTGTGAGAGGTGGAAGCCTGCATACCAGATGCCAAAGCTTTCTGTTCTGAATCTCCGGGTTCCTCCATTCGATGGATTGGATTCAGCTCTTTTCTGGGTTGGCCATCTTACCCTTGGTTGGGGCATTCTGGACTTTTAAAAGAGTTCAGTCTGGCTGTTGATGATGGGCGACGTTAGTCAGTCAGTGCTTTTCAGACTTACGATGCTTCAGGAGCTGAACGATTAGAAACTCCAGGCCAGATCTCGTGGCTATTCTGAGCTAGAGGAGCTGGCCAAGGATCTTGGCTGGCTCGCCAGAGTTTTTAAGCGAGGGTCGGATCCTCCCCTCCCACCACTGCAGCTGAAGACCATCAGACACCTTGAAGACATTAGTTGGAAAGGTTCCCCCCTTGCCTTGCCCCCCCCCAGTTGATGTCTTCCTCTCGCATCTCTCCCCCGCCCACCCCACCCCAAAGACTAGGAACCTCCAGCAGGAGGCGGCCACCTGCAAATTGACCCTGCCTGGTGTTTTAATTGACAAGCCTGTTAAAGATGGATGTGCGTGGCTAGAGGGAGAATGCTGCAACCCATGAGGGGAGGCCGGCGGCGGCAGCAGCGGCTGTCCCTGTGCGTGTGCGTGTGTTGGAGTTGCTGCTTTATGACCTTCCATCTCTCCCCAACCCCAACCTCTCCCCCCCCCCGTCTCGCAGCTCTAAATCTTTTCCCCTGTTTTTTTTTTCAAACCTGACCCAGGCACGATGGGAGGGCTCTTTCTGGATGGGGAGGAGAGCCCGGCATTGGAGGACGTCAGCAAATGGACGGTGGAAGACGTCTGCAGCTTTGTGCGGGGCTTGTCCGGCTGCGCCGAGTACACGCAGGTAAATTCCAAACTCTTGTGGGAGAACACAGGGCACCCCGTTTTATCGATTTCCACAAACCCCATTTCCTTCCATCCTTCGTATCACAGCATTACACAATTTGAAATTAGGGACGCATGTGAAATACAGGTAAAATTAAAAACAAATTGAAGTATGAAGATAAGTAGATGATTATTATTATTATTATTTAACCAGAAGCGGGCTACTTCCATAGCATTATTTTAGCCTTTTGCTAGATATTCTTTTGTACACATGATGGTACATAAGTTACACGCACAGGTATAAATCCAGGCAGTCTCAGTGCTGCTTATCATCCTGGTCATTTTGACAAGCTTGTCCACTCACCGTGCGCCAGCAGTGACGACCGGAGCCTTGAGCGCGCTCAGTGGTTGATTCATCCTGTGCAGTGGGGGTGGAGGGGGAACCCCAGGGCCCCTTGTGCCGCGAGAGTGCCCATTCGTCACGGCCAGGGGCCGGCGGGCGGGTGAAGTGGCGCAGTGGGAGGCCGCCGGGCAGGATACAAACCCCATGTCTGTTCAGCTCCGGAGCCCGCCAAGGCTTCTAATAAACACCCTATTGAGCCAGAGGCTCCTGAGGCATCTGGGACAGGCAGGAAGAGAGTTGCTGAGGTGTGCTCTGGGCTGGAGGAAGGACCTGATCGATTGGGGGGGGGGGGAGAGAAAAGGTGTGAGCGGTTTAGGGCTTCTCTTTGGGTAAAGAAAACAGCACAGCAGCAGTGCAGAGAAGTGAGGGCATAGACGTAGATTTTCTACTCTTGCTCTTTTTAAAATTAGTGGTTTGCTCAGCTGCAGGATCCCGATTCTGTAAATGAACACCACCATGTGGGGAGATGGTCGGTTTATATATTTCTGTGGTCTGAGACCCCCAACCATGCCTGTTCCCCGTTCTTCATTCCACCCCATCTCAAACTGGGCTGGAGTCTTGAGACTTCCTGATGGCTTCCAGAAAAGTAGGGCTTTTGAAAAAAAAAAAAAAGGGGGGGGGACTTCATGGTTCATCCGAGATAGAATTCTAGGCAAGAAAGCCCAGGCCTTTAATGACAGCAAGCCTGTTTGTAAGTAAGTTCTTTCCCAAGTTTCTAGTCCTTAGGAAAAATGCTTAGAAACTCCTAGGTGAACAACAGTTCATTCAGAGAATGGAAATGTTAATCGCCAGACTCTGAAACCTGCAGTGAATGTTTAATTCCTTTTTATAAACGCACGCGCACGCACGCACGCACACACACACACACACGGCTCGTCTCCCTCTTTTAGCGAGCACGTGGGGTTGAAACATAAAAGTGACCAAAGCGGCGTTTCCTTTCCAGCAGGGCCGCGTCCACCAATTTTGCAGCTGCCCATTCGGCGCCATTTCTTGACAGCAGCTCCCCCAACATGTGGCTGACGCGCTCGGCTCTCTGATCTCGAAGCCCCTTTCAGCTTCCATTCTGGTTCCCGCAGATCAAAAGCCGGCAGGAAGAACGGCAGGGGAGCTCTCCTTTTGAGGTGCTAACAAAGAGCACGTTCAAAGGCACGGCTTCCGAAGCGCGCATGCATGCACGCACCGCTCCATCCTTGCCCCTCTCCGTGGAAGCCCTTGTGCTCCTCTGAGCAGTCAAAGAGTGTTAGAACGACACCCTGGGTGCCGAACGAACGCAGCTGCAGTCGTCAGCGTGGAAGGGGCTCATCCTGCCTGCACCCCATGGTGCTGGAGGTCCTGGAGGCTTCCTCCTCCGATAGGGGCGAAAGGAGCGTCTCCTTTCTCACCACTCCTGCCGCCAGCCGGCCTCAAGGTCTGCCAGGCTGAGGGAGACACAGACAGGCTGCTCTCGGAAAGAGCAGAAGGAACGAACTCACCCTTCGGGGCCGACCCAAGGCGGGCGGGGGGGGGGGGACTCTAGGTCCCCATGCAAACGTGGCCCTGATTGTGCAGGCAGAGATTTGGGAGTGAGCCCAGTTTGGCCCAAGGCTTCTTAAAAGGAGGCTTATTTTTCTTTTCCTTCTCAGTTTTTTTTTTTTTTGGTCCACAGCAGGCTCTGCTTTTAGCAGGTTTTTTTTTTTAACAGTGCGAGAAAGGCAGGCTGCTGGGCAAACCTCGCCCCGTGGAGCTGTGTCTGCTGGCTGTTTCTCTCTTGCAGAAAACCGCAGCTGCCGGGGAGGTCTGGCGCATAGCTGACCTCTGCTCCTGCCAGCAAAAGCCGCCTGCCGTTTTTTGCATCAGGCAAAAGGCGGGTGGGTGAGGGTGGGGGGGCATCTCCCAGTACAAATCCCAGTGTTAGAAACAGAGCTCACACACACACACACACACACACACACACACACACACACACACACACACACGCCTTGCCCTTTGGTGCTCTGAGGCCCAGGGACCCTCCCTCTGTGCCACCTCCTCCTGTCCTTCAGAGTTTGGTCTTGACTCCAGGGAGGGAGGCCTGAAGGCAGCGCCGGCCCAGAAGCTCTTCTTGGCTCCCGGCCAGGCTGGCTGGCGAGGACGGAAGGAAGGAAGGAAATCAGTCAGTCTGCTGGGTCACAGGGCAGGGGGAGTCCACGCCACACTGGATGCAGCTGTCCGGAGGGAGGGGAGCACAAGCCTTGTTGGTGGCTTAAAGACGCATTTGGACAGCGGCCCTGTTGTCTCCCAAAAGCCAGACGAAGGCAGGCAGGCGTGAGGGATAGGGGAAGAAATGGAGGAGTGGAAATGAAACAGCTCATCCAACTGAGCGCTGTTTTGGAAATGTTCCCCTGCTTGCAAGTAGAAATCCAGCACAGTGGGGAAAGGCTTTGGATAGGATCTCTCCTTTCCTCTCCATGTGCTGCTTCTCTTATTTGCAAGTAAGATTGTTTCCCATAAAACCACTATATTGGGTGTATTTAAAAGTGGCGTTTTCCAGTCTGCGTTCTGAAGCACTCCAGTCTAATCTGCTGTCTGATTCTGTTGTGAATGCATTAAGCCTTGGGAGTACTAAGCACTGTGAAAACGAATCGTGTAGTGTAGGGGAAGAGCGAAGATGCAACTCTTTACAATGTTGCTTCCCTAACCTAACCAAATGGTGAGTGCTGGTGGGGGTGTTTCGAGGGCAACAGGTACAGTACATGGTTCCTGCCCTAAAGGTACCTGTCCCAGGTAGGAGGGGGAGGAGTTGTGGAAAAAAAGGCTTGCAAGATGAAACAAAGGCCTGCAAGGCGATTCAAAGGCACACCGCTTCCAGGTTTATCTAGCCGTAAAATACATTTAAGGCCTTAAAAAAAAAAGAAAGAGAAAAACTTGTGGGATGCTGGCCACAAAGGCCTGCTTCCGGGCTACTTCTGGTTCCTCTCTTGTGAGCACGCTGCTTTTGCTTCTTCCTCCACAGGCCTTCCGAGAGCAGGCCATCGATGGCGAGACCCTGCCCCTTTTGACCGAAGAGCACTTACTGAATAACATGGGGCTCAAACTGGGACCCGCACTGAAGATAAGGTCACAGGTAGGAGAAGCCAAAAGCAACAACGCGCAAGCGCCTCCTCTACAGGCGCTCCTGTGCCACCCAAGCCTGTTTCGTTTGGGGCGAGAATATGAGCTTTGGGGATTCATAGGATGCCGTGGCCCGGTTCCTGGTTACCTGCTTTTTGTTTAAAAAAAAAAAAGTTCAGTTTCTCCCTAGAAATAAAGAGTTCCAGCCTGGGGCCACACCAACACTGAATCACTAGGAAGTTAGAAACCTTGGTTCAAATCCAGTGGCCGATACGAACCTGCACAAGGCAGATTGCCGTTCTTTAAAACCAGGCATTGGTTGCATTCCTAGGTCTGCAGACGGTCCTGTCATCGGAGAAGTGGCAGGAACCCAACCGGCACGTTCGCAAAGAGTAGCAATTGGCCACCAGGACGAAAGCCATTCCCCTTGTGTGTGTGTGTGTGTGTGTGTTGCGTGCTGTCAAATGGGAACTGACTCATAGCAACCCTAATGTGGCTGTTGGGGTAAAGACATCCGAGCGGTGGTTTCACCAGTCCCACCCTCCAAGGCTGAGCAGGGATTTTGAACCCAGGAGGATTCCCCGACTCCTCGCCCGTCACTCTCCCAATAGGATTCTGACCCCTGTCTGTAATGTTTCACGGGTCTAACCAAAGGCATTTCCCAGGCTGAAAGGTTCTATCCTCAGCATATGGACCAAAGGGCTGAAATGGTGGATCAAGACCTTTTGTGGGCCTCTCGGTGTCCCTCCCGCTCCTCTCCCCAGGTCTTTAGGAGAAGAGGGGTCCTTTGCGCCTCATCCTTGAACCCTAAAATTCTGCCCCCCAAGAGTGTTCACTCTTCTCCGCCAGCCCAAGGGACGCCAGCGATGTGGGGCTTGTATTGAGAGGAGGGGCAGCCTTTCTCTCCGCACGGTCTCTTGTCTGGCTCTCATACCTACACAGCTGGTTCCTGTTCAGGCTTGAACAAAAATAATATGTGTTGTTTTTTTACAAAACAAGCACCACCACCAGGGGCTCGTATTTAACCCCCAAAAGCTGAAGTCTTATTCGATTAGCAGAATGGATGTTTTTGTCTTAAAATCATTTACAGTACTGCTGCTGCAGTTTTTCCTGTCTCCCGCCCCGTCTTGCTACACCTCTGTGTCGCCCACCAAAACCTCAAGTCCCAAACCCTGTAAGCTAGGTGTGTTCTCAGAACTGGGTTAGAATTGCTGGATTTTTTTAACCCCCCCCTTTTTTCCCCTCCCTTTCATTCTTGAATCAGTTTTATTTCCTGCAGAATTGATCCGCTGGGAACAATTGCCCAGAGAACCTTTTTATTAGACCCCTCGTAAACAGTAAGGGCTGCGGGGAAGGTAATAAAGTTGCCCTTATTGTTTTAACATAATATAACGAATGTATATGGCTGCTGGGCGAGGAAGCCTGCCCTGTCTCAGGGAAAAACTGTACTGAATGACACTGTAGGAGTGACTCAAAAAGTGGGGTGTCCCCTGGGGACACTGTGGGGAATCGCACAGGGCTAGAGATAAATGGCGCACGTGGGAGTCACTTTGTAAAGATCCAGCAGGCTTTAAAGGATGTGGAAGCTGAGAAACTCATACAGGCCACATGTTTCCAAGATTTCTTACTCCCCTGACAGCTGAAAGACTTGACCTTGGGAGAAGTTACTTTTGCGGGGGACTTTGAACTCCCAAAACTCCACCAGCCACACTCAAGATAGTGGCTGGGAATGATAGTTCTTGGGAACTATAGTTCAAACTGTTGTTCAAAGAGTTCTTGGAAATTGCAGTTTGAATTAAGTAACTTTGACATTATTTGGTACAAACACTCCGACTCACTCGGTTTCCAGCAGGCCCCCTTTTCTCGAACTCCAGGAGGGCAACTGGGCAGCACACGGGGTTTCTGCAGACACAGGGTGGAAAAACTGGGCAGGATCCTGGTAAACTGAAACCCTTCTGCATGGATTTCCCCACAAAGACATCGCCTCTTTCTTTATTTTGCTGTCCCCCCCCCCCCACAGGTAGCCAAGAGGGTCGGTCGGGTGTTGTACATGGCCAGCTTCCCTATGGCTTTTCCACTGCAGCCCCCAGGCCTGCGACCCACAGACCGAGACCTGCCTCCTGCCGAACTCCGCCCGTCGTCCACCGGGAGCGTCGCCTCCTCTCCTTACAGCAGCGCTCTCCTTCCCCCTAGCCGGATCTCTCCAAAGCAGGAAAACGGAAACCCCTTGTTGGCTGGTCTCAGTGACGCAGCGAAGCCTCCTTCTTAACTGCCCAGCCGCCTGCCCCCCCTGCCCCACGGCAGCCTGGCCCTCTCGCCTGCTATTCAGCCCTCCGGCTCTCCTGGGGCCGAGGCCCTCCGAAGAAGTCTCGAGGTGGGTCCTTGGACAAGAAACACATCCAAATTTGGGATGATCCCGATGAGGCGAGGGGGGAGAACTAATCCAAAGATCTCTTGGAAGCAATTCACAAAGGACACATGGTGGTTTTTGCCTGGGGGGGAAAGGGGCAAATTAACTTTCCGGTTCCCTTCTTTTGGCCTGTATGGAAAAAGCAGCTCTGGAGAACTTCTAGGGAGAGACTCAAACCCGTTTGCCACCTTCTCTCTCCCCCCCCCATTACCTAGTCCTGCAAACTTGCGGGGACGCCCTCAGTCTGAAACGCGTCCCCTCGCAGGAACCCATACCCTATTCCTCTTCCAGGATGTCTATGCATCGCTAACAACTTTTGAAGCAATACCAAAGACAGACGGACTGACCCGGCGCCCCAGTTCCAGTCCATGTTTACTTCATGCTTGGGATGGTACGGCACAGCTCACTCGGGGGGGCGGGGCGGGGGCGGTTTCAGGTTTTTTCTTTTTTTGCTCTTGTTTTCGTTTGTTTTGATGGCGTTTTCAGAGGTTTGCTGCTTAGCCGTTGCAGAGGGACTGGAAGTAAGAGATCCCGCCCTCCCCAAGTCCTGCCTGGACTTGTTTTGTGAAAGAGGAAGACGAAGAAAATATATATATTAATAATAATATTGTGTTTAGGGAGAAAGGGGAGTGTGGAAGATGCTGGGGGAAGAGAGAGAGAGGATGGCATTTCCCCCCTCCCCAAACTGTGTGTATACAGAAGATGTGTCCCACTTTTATTCTGTTTTTGTGTGTAGGGAGTGTGTGTGTGTGCGCGTGTGTGTGGGTCTTGTGGAGGGGGAGAGGAATGGGAGCGCGCTTTGTTGCAGAAGATATGGAGTTGCACATTTTACCTGGACCAGGTAACAGGTACCTGAGCGAGCCCAGCTGCCAGCCAACCCTGCTGCCTCCCACCGACACCCCCCCCCCCCCCGGTCCAACCTCGCAATTTGTACAGTTGTGGAAAAAAACAATCATGTGAGTGATGCTTGTCTGTCTTCTCTCTCTACTTTCCCGTTCTGTTTAAAAACAGCTGCACGTTCTATTTGGTTTCTCTCTTCTGTTTGCATTTTTTTAAGAGGGGGGGAAGCAACCACACAAAAACCACCACCGCCCCAATGGGCAAAGATTGCTTGGTGTGGGCACCTCAGCTTCTTCATTACATATTGTAAATGGTCACGATCCATCACCCAGAGGCCATTCCTTTACAGCAAACCAATTTAAATAATAAAAAAGTCACCTGATTGATAACATGCTTTTTGATCCTCAGGCCAACGGTGTGTTGAAAAAAAAAACACAGCCATTTACTAGTGAGCACACGATGCAGATTTTATAAGGGGCGGTTTTATGTGGAAATTCTTGTTTAATAAGCCAGGAGACGCACAACCGAGCAACACCTTTCTTTACACAAGTAGGAAGACTAGGCAGAAAGCTGCCATTAACAGTGGCATCCTGTTAACGTGCCAACTGACAGTTCTGGCGAGTTGCTTACCAACAACTCGGAGGTGGAAGGCTGCGTCACGGCAGGGTTTGACGTTGGTGTCCAGGCCCTGGCGTGCTTGGAGGCAGCGATCCCTCAAGCTGTGGAAACACAGGAAGCTCCATTAAAGCTCTAAAGGCAATTCGGGTTTGCCTCTCACGAAAAAGGCAAGGGCGGCGTGCCACGGCCTGTCTTGGTAAGCAGACGCACATACACACTCCCTCTACAAAGGTCTGTGCCCAACCACTATTATCAGCAGGACAGGTAAACAATGACCACAAGGAAGGGTGATGAGCCACCTCTGGTCCTCCTGATGTTGAAGTTAGTACTACTATGGACTTCATGTATCACCACTGACCAGGCTGATGGGAGTCGGAGTCCAGTGCCACAGGGCTCCCTTGTGCTGCCGTGGAAGCTCCTGGCTGAAAACGGGGGGCTGACGTCAGTCGTCCCATTCCATCCATCCCTGTCTTCTCAACGCAGGACAGAGGACAAAAGATGCCGACACCGGGGGGGGGGGCACGGGTCCAACGCGATCGCAAGCTGCCCTGGGGGTGCAAGGGCTGCTCACAGGTGCCTCGGCTGCCCTGCGCCTGTCGGAGGCCTTGCATAGTAAAGCCAAGGGGGCAACCTGTCAGTGTGTGTGTGTGGGGGGGAGGGGCAGGGGAGGCGCCAAAAGGCCTGCTAGCCACTTAGCAGAGCCTAGCACCGCCTGGTTGAATCCTCCGGGTCATGGTCCTGCGTCCGGCCTGTGGCATCGGCGGTGACAGATCTTCCATAACAAGATCTCATTGGGTGTGTGTGTGTGGGGGGGGGCACAGGGTCTTTTTATGGGCAGGCTGCTACCCCCTCCCTCCCTCTGTGGCTCCTGGCTGGCATCTAGCAAGATGAGGATCAGGATAACAGGAAGGGTGCAGGGGGAAAGCACGTGGGCAAGAACCCTGTGCCAAGAGGGTGGACAGGCAGGAGAGCAGCCCCCCCTCCCATTAAGCCTGAGCTGCTCTTCACGGAGGGAGGGGGCGTGGATGGGCAAATGGGGGAGGAGAGACCCACTGCACAGCAGTAGCTTGGGGGGGGGGGAGAAGAGGTCTACAGAAGGTTTGGAGGCTCGTTTTTCTTCCATGAAAAGAAAACCACAGGAACGTGGCAGTGGGGGAGCCCAGCTCAGCACCCCCCCCTTATTTACAAGTGGCAGATTTTAACGAGGGCCTTTTATGGCCTCGCCTGAGCCGCTTTACTGGCCCCGGCCAAACCACAGGTGGTTTTTTGTTTGGTTTGGTTTTTTACTGCACTGGTTCCCCAGACGGTGAAACACTGCTGGCAAAGGGGTGCACGTTCCGAGCGGTTCCTTTGGGGGTGGCTGGTGGGAGACGCCTGCCTCAAAGCTCCCCCGGAGGGTGTGTCTGAACAGGAGCAGCTAAGCTGGCCCCCTGGCGCAGGCCCTACCTCCTCCTCCTCTGCCCCTTAAGTCACTGCGTGGTTCTGCCGAGGAGAAGGGGACCCTCCGCCTGAGCGTGGCTGTCACTCATCCTCCTCATTGGAGAAATCCAGGTCCTCCACCACGTCGTCTGGCCCCTGGGCCAGCTGCTGCAGCTCCGCCCGAGACACCTGCTTCCCGACACCCTTCGGCTTGGCCCGCACAGCACCCCCTGAGGAAGGAAGACAAGAGAGAGAGAGAGAGAGAGAGAGAGAGAGAGAGAGAGAGGGGTGTAAATCCTGCCTTATGAGGTGGGGAGGGGGCGGGGGGGAGGAAGAGGGAAGCAGAAGCGATTCATTGCTAATTAATCACAGGCACTAATTAATTTATCTGGGCTGCTGCATCTCCCAGATAGCAGGAGGGGGAAGTGAGCAAGGAAAAAGCCTTTTCACCGCAGTTTGCAGACCCAGGCCTCGGCAAGCCTTTGCCGCGGGGGTGTGTGTGTGTCAGACAGGCAAATAGGCTGCCTACATACATAGGACTCATAAATGCTGTGCACATGAGGAGAAGCACAGGTTTACAATTTGCCTTCGCTGAAGGCACACGTTTTGGGGGAATTTCAATGTCTGTGGAAACAAATTCAGAAACCAACGTGGACCGAGATCAGAGAGTCCTTCCTTTTTATGTGTCCGTAAAGGCCACCCTCTTGTGCATCATTCAAGGAAGACTTAAAAACTCTGGATTTAAAGCAACAGTCAATGATATTAGTCCCCTTTCCCCCAAACACCACAACGAAGCATTTAAGAGTTAAACAACATAGCTCTTTTAAAAAGCAACAGCAAAACAGGATTTTGTATTTACTGTTCACTTGATAGAACAGTGTTTCAAGCTGGACAGTCACCGGAAGTACAGTTATCTGAAATTCACACAATTCACTCGGCACCTTCAGCTTTCTGTATCCCCGAAAATGATGGCAGGGGAATCCAGAGCCTTGGGCTGCCCATCTAGGTGTGGGTACTTTGTGTGGCCTTGTCTGTGCGATGCTCCGGCCACCATGACACCCATTGGTGGTGTTTTGGGGTCAGGACTGCAGCACTGAAGGGCTTTTCACACACACACTCTCCACCCCCGTCACTGCACATCTCACAGGGCTAATTCCAGCCGAGGGGAGAAAGCCCCAAGTACCACCCTGAAAACCTGGGCCAGCCAAACACTTGGCACGAACCCACACGGAGGCAGCTGGGGGGGGGGAGCAGCCTTCCGGCCCCCGCCGCACCAGCCCCTGGAGGCCCCAGAGAGTAATTCGCTCCAAGACCTGACGAGGAAATGCCGCCAACCGCTCGCAGCCATTGTCAGCTCGCGCCTCCGCTGTTCATCTATTCTGGGCAACGGCACCGGGGCTCCCGTGCCAAGACTCCGCCATCTGCCACGGTGAATCAGTCGGCAGGCTGGGCACGGATGGCGTTCTCTCTCCCTCCCTCTTGCTTTCACTTCAGAGGTGGTTGTGTGTGTGTGTGTGGAATTGAGTGGAAGGCAGGGAGGGGTGCCCCATCACCCCGCGAAGGGAGAAGGCTTATACCGAAAGGATGCTTCTCATGGAGAAGGAAGAGAATACTGCCAACAGAAGGGGAAAAAACCCAGAACCACCGGGAAAGTTGACAATCTACCATTTTCTCCTGGCACATTTGTATCAACACGCATTTCCATGCCAAGACAAAATCGCTCCCGCTGCTGTGGCTGCTTCTCCATCCCACTCTGTGGTGGTGCAGCTGGCGCCCTCCCCAGGCTAAAAATGGGTGGAATCAAGAACACCTCTCCCCCCCCCCCCCCGCAAGCAAGGCGGGCGGCTTCTGGCCCAGCTCCCCCTTGACTTCCCTTCATGAGCACTGAACACATCCTGTCAGGAAGGCAGCCCGCGGGTAAGAAAGGGTCCCCAGACAGCCCTGCTGAGAGGCACCGTTATAATACGAACGTTTAAAGAGCAAGAAGAGGGGCTGCCACCTATTTAAAGATGTGACAAACACCCAAGCAGGACGGTGAACGGAGGGACCACCTCTTCTCCCTCCACCGCTAAGGGTGACAGAGAGAAATCCTTCAGAGGATTTTCGCCAACACGTTTCATAGCCCTCAGGAAAGCAAGGAGCCAAAGAATCAAAAGGAAACTTGCGGGTCACCCCAGAAGAGAGATGTGGGGAGGCCTCCCAGTTTCATGGCTTCCTCCCCCTTGTGTTTTCCGTCTGCGAATAAATGCCCCCAAAGAGGGAGCGACTCTCTCCGTTACAGCCGGACAGAAGGGGAGCTGCCCTTTATCCAGAGTTAGTTCCTCTCTTGTCCTTCTAACCCAGCCTTGGCTACTTCTGACTGCAGGGACTCAGCATTCGGGAGCGGGGGGGGGGTGTCACAGGCCAAGAAGGCTCTGTCACGCCTAGAGCATTTGGGGCAGGAGCCGCAGAGGACTGGGACTGCAAACGTCTTCTGTACACAAAGTGGATGTTCTGTTATTGAACTGTGACCTCTGAACAGTTCATCAGTGTTAGGACCGTCACGTCGGTGACCACTGTGATCTTCAGCATGTGGAAGACGCATGTCTTGGGATTGTGCGCTCCTGCCAACACCACCATCACAGCGGTGCATGTGACTCACTCCCATGTTGGCCACCTTTCCATTTCCAAAAAAGGCATCTTGGATTTCTATTTTTTCCCAGGAAACAAAACTGCATCTCCTTAACCCTCAGGTCTGACCAGAGAACGCCACTCTTTCAATCCCATGCCAGCGCCACCATCCCAAAGACAGAATGTCCAACTCACACCATGGCAGTCATGCCAAGGCAGCTCCCCCTCTAAAACCCAACAAGTTCATCCCACCTTAGAAGCAGAAACTTACCATCAGAATCACTAGAGTTTTCTTCCTCCTCTTCCTCTTCCTCTTCCTCCTCTACTTCATACTCTCCATCATCATCGTCGTCGTCGTCGTCATCCTCTTCTTCACTACTGTCGACTGAAGCACCATCTGGGTCCTTCTTGGCCTTTGACTTCTCTGAATCGGAGTAAACAAAATAAACATCAGAAAAGGCAAAGCCTTTCCCCATTCAGGGTCCGGAAAGGGGTTCAGAAGTTTCTCTAACCCAAAATTTGGTTCCAAGGCATTCACCCTAACTCACCCCAAGTCTGCATGCTTGCCTATCTGTTTTATTAAGGTGAGGGGAAATCTGCGTTCTTTAATGTAAAAGATTTAAAATAAATTTTGTGTTCTAGCATATACACAGCAGAACTAAACAGGAAACTACAGATTATTAGAGCAGCCTTTCAGCAGAAAGAAGAAAAACACAACACAGATAAGCAAACCGCAGCTCACAATCATTTAAACAAGCACGAGTTTGGAGAGAGAGAAAAACTGAAGGCAGGAACTGGATGGTGGGCTAGATCTTAGAAAAGTTACTCTTTTAGGACTAAAAATTACCCCAGCCGGCTTATGTTCCGTGCTTGAGGAACCAAGTGTGGGGTTTACAAAGAAGAAGAAAATAACCACAAAGTTTCCTTTAATAAGCATCCTACCATAATAGTTCTGGATAGAATTGATATCCTTATGCTGCTAATTGGAAGTAGGGGAATTAGGAAGACTGAGGCTGGGAGGGGGGGGGTTGCCTTAAGACACTCAAAGATGCAATACATCCGAGACGGGAATGGGGGAGGTCCCTTGGCTTCACTCCTCACCATGACACCCGCTTAGCTATGGGACACAGAAGTGACTTAACGGTCTTTAAAAGGGCACACGTCTGGTGGAAACAGTGCACTACACTCTCCATCGTTCACATGCCCTTCTTGGCAAACGGCCTTTGTGGCCCTTGCAGTTAGCAGCTGCTTTGCTTTTGCCCCCGACCCCCCCCCCCCCAAGGAAGCCAGCTTCCTTGAGCTGCCTGGATAGCTCAGTGGTTTCGGTCTCTGGCTGTGGAGCCGGAGGCCGGGAGTCTGATTCCTCCCCTGCCCCCTTGGGCCTCCTTGAGACAGGATGGACTGGATGATCCACAGGGTCCCTTCCAGCCCTGCAGTTCTAAGATGATGACAATGATCAAATGCAGCCGACCATTCCCTCCATGGAGCAAAATGCTGGGATGCCTATCTATATTTTATGTTAACTCCAGAACAAGCAAGGCAAGAAATACAGCCAAGAACACCCCCCCCCAAATAAATACAAACACACACACACAAACACACAGAGTCATCCCTCCCACCCCCTGCAGCTACCCAATTAGCTAGCCCTTGGCTGTGGATAGACCTCTGCCCTTTCCCGGCTTTGCATGCAGCACTGCTAACAATGTACAGGCAGCTACAGACGCGCCGCAGGTTCGGAGACAAACAGGGCACCCATTAAGCTTGCTTGCATCTACCAGCCTCATTTCGTGAACGGCATCACAAAAGGCTGGAGGAGGGAGCAAAGGCAGAAAGGCAATGTGGAAGCTGCATGGTGAAAGACAAAAGGAAAAGTTTAAACCAGCACATGGTTAAACTCTGGAACTCCCTGCCACAGGATAGAACTCACGTCAGCCAACTTGCGATAGATGCAAAAGGGAACTGGACGAACGCATGAAGGCTGGGACCAGGGATGGCTACTGATCAGGTGTTGGAGAAAGAAGGCAGAGGGACGGGACCTGGAAGGTGCCCTTCTCCCGGGGAAGGACATGAATGGGCTTCTAGACCAGACAAGCCTTCAGGCTGGCTCTGGTTTGTAGCAGCACCTTCACCTTCCTGGGAGTCTCCACTTTGTATCATCATCATCATCAACAACAACAACACAAGGATTCTCTTCACCCCTGATGTACTCAGGCTCCAACTCTGCCTTTGCTGGTGGGCTCATCTCCCCCTGTTCCCACCCACCCCTCCAGGGCAGACGCAAATGGATGGCTACGCAGCCTCCCAACCCAATAATGCTAACCAGCCTCTCCGCAGGCCTCTCTCCGGCATCGCAGGAGAGAAAACAAAGAGACCCCACTCAGTCTTTTTGGGTGGGAAAGAGGACCGGCCGCAGACGTGCCTTGGCAACAGAAGCACCTCCCAACCGGGAGCCCTGATGGAAGATCCGCGGCAGCCGCCAGGCAGAGAGAGACCTGGAGGGACTCCCGCTCCTTCTGCCGCCAAGCCGTCGGGGAGGGCGCCCAGACGGATGGACGCCCGGGTCCCTATCACTGCAGCCTGGCTTTCCAGAGAGATATTAGAATCGCTCTTCTAGAAAGACACCCCCGCAACAAGCAAGGAGATTTTGGGGGAAAGCCTTTTCTTCTTTCTTCTTCTTCTCTCTCTCTCTCTCCTTGACAGCCTGCTTCTTTATTTTGGAGGTGGACCCACTCTGGGGACTGGGGACCCAATTCTCCATCTCTGGGACTGGCAGGGCGGCCCGCACCCCTCCCTCTTCCCCAGGGAAACAAACCAAACTGGAAGTGTCTGGAAGCCCCCTCCCAACTTCGCAAACATGTACTACATTTTATAATGGTGTTGGGGGAGGACACCATGCTTAGAAGGCAGCTCTTCTTCCCACCCCCACGCCAAAAATCCCTGGAAAAAAGGGCCCAGAGGGGCCGCCAGAGTCACACTCTTCCTCTATTCCTTACTCTTTATGAATGCCTAACTTTCATACGCTCCGCATCCAGAACTGCTGGGTAGCTCGTGGTCGAGGTCTCTGGCTGCAGAGTTAGAGGTTGGGAGCTCAATTCCCCCCCCCCGCGCCCCCCCCGGGTGCCTCCTTGACTACATGATCCACAGGGTCCCTTCCAGCTCTACAGTTCTAAGATAATGATGACACCGAACTTGCCGAGCTAATCCAGACAGCTCTTGCCCAACAAGAACCAGGCTTTCCAAAGGCTCTTCCTACGTGTCTGAGAAAACCCTTTCTCTCCCCTGAACAGAACATGCCAGGGAGAAAAACGATCGCTTGACATCGGAGCTCTGAAGAGATCTGAACCCTGGCCTGCAGATTCCAACCCTCCTCTCCCCTGCCTCCCTCCTCTTTCCTCCTAGGGGGATGATGGCAACGACAGATTTGGGGTTGATGTGGGTTGCCCTCCCTCCCACCAGAGCCAGAAGACCTGCCACCCACTCTGGTCTTACGGCCTTCCTGCCCCATCCCATCGCCCCACAAGAGTACGAAGAGAGTCTCGGCGGCCCCCAGCAGAGCAGGGAAGTGGGGAGAGGAGACGGGACTGCACAAAGCCCTCCGAGGAGCCAAGAGCATCTTCTTGGCCTGGTGGTCTCCCCTCACATTTCCTGCCCCACCGGAATCCCCGAAGCGGAGAGAGAACTGGAGATATGAGGCTGACTTTTAATACAATTTGGTCGGGAAGCGAGGGCTCTAAAGGCTGCATTAATCACTTTAACGATGAAGCTATTACTGGAGGTGGAGTGGGGCGGGGGGGGAGAGGCGAGGATGGGAAATTCACTGCCTCTCGCTTAAGGCTTCCCATAGGACCAGTTCACACGATTGTAGGGAAAAGGGAATTTTTACGTTGCACAGGCAAAGGGGGGGCCCTGATGCCCCACCCCTCTTTTAAAGGTTAACAGACTGCTGCTGATTCCTGTTAAAAGCAGGATGCCTTCACTCCCACCTTCTGCCACTAAAAAAGTATACCAGGTTATAATCATCATCATTTTAGAACTGCGGAGCTGGAATGGAGCATATGGATCCTGTCAAGAAGGCTCAGAGGGTCACTAAACCCCCAACCTCTGGCTCCACAGCCGGAGACCGAAACTGCAGAGCTATCCAGCAGATGTACAAGATACACAATCATCTTTCAAAATCTCTGATGATAATAGAATGATGATAATAATAAACCTTTGAATTGCAGGCTATGGATTGTCCAGTCCAGCCCCTGTCAATGAGACCCAGTGCGGGAATCGAACCCCCAACCTCCAGCTCCCCAGGCACAAACCTCAACCCCTGAGCTACCCAGCAGGTCATTTAACTCAATTTGGAAGGGACTTCAGAACTCTATTATCCTGAAAATCCCCTGTGAGATGCACTTTGAACTTTGGAACTCACTGCCACTAGATGACACTGATCACTGAAAAGCCTTTTTGAGCAGATTTAGAGAAATTTGTGGAAAACTCAAGGTCGATCAACGGCTATGAGAGTTTAAAGTGAAACCTCCCTATTTCCATGCAGAGAGTAAACACACTCTCTGCAGGTAGTGGAGAGGCTATTGTTACCTTTGGGCTCTACCTGTGAGTGCCTAGCCAGCCAGTGTAAGAAGGTCAGCTGGGTGGACTTTTGGTCTGATCCACTAAGACATTCCCACCACCCAGGACTTCTGGTTCCTTCATCTATAAAATGGGCATAATGCAACAGAGGACCTTTCAGAGAAAAATGGCTTTTAGGGCGTGCGGAAAACATGGTTTGTTTGTTTTTGCTCTCCATCTAAGTGCAAACAACAGCCTTATTTCCTCCATTCTAGATAAGCAAAGGAGCTAGGAGGAGGCAGTGTAGTGCTACGGAAAGATTATAAAAATCCCAGGTTCAAATCCACACTCAGCTAAGCTCACACAGCAAAGTCAAACCAGAGGGTTGTTAAGTGAGACACAGCCAGAGAGTTAGAAAAAAATAACTCTGTGGCATCAAGTCAGTTCTGACCTACGACGGCCCTTTTCAGGGTTTTCCAGGTACAAAAAACTCAAGAGGTAGGTTTCCGCTTCCCTTCTTCTGGGCAGGGATCCCTGGGAGGGTGCAGCTTGCCCAAGGCTACCCAGGCTGGCTCTTCTCTCAAGAGGCCCAGTGGGGAAATCGAACTCCCAACCTCTGGTTGCACAGCCAGAGACCCAAACCAGTAAGAAAGAAGCTTGGAACTCCTTAAAAATATCTGAGGCTCCAGCAAGACAGTAACCAGACAATCCTACGTAAATTTACTCAGAATGAAGTCCATTAACATTTGGGCAGGGCAGTGTAGCTCCATTTCTTGTTTTCCGTCCCAGATTGCTAATGTTTCTACAACTTTGCCTTCAGTTGCTCCCTTCCCGTCATCAGCCGCCTTTGCAACCCTCGTTAGAAAGGCGAGATAAACGATGTCAACCGCAATAACAACTGTGACGTCCACGGCTTCCTTTGGCACACTTTCATCCCCAAGTCTAGTGAATTATATCTTTCATTTGGTCAAAATGTACAAAATTGGGGACAGGAACGCGAGCTCCGAGAGAGAGGCCCCTCCCTGGAGGAACGATTTCACGATTATCATCTGCTCTTATTGCATAATCTATTCTCTGTTCCTTCCCCCCTCTTTTTCCTCCACCCCCCCCCTTTTGGACCGGCTGGCATTTGAGGGTGACTAATTATCCGATAAAGGGAAGACAATCCAGTCTCCCCACTTCAACTCCAACCTCTTGGGGTGGGGTGGGGGGGGAAGGACCTCCTGTTACAGATTTGGGTTTGCTAATAATGTATGGGAAAATTTGTCCCTGTAATGAGTGGGGGGGGGGGAAGGAGAGGTGTTATCTTCCTTTCAAGCTCTGGTCACTGCGCGCACACACACACACACACACACACACAGCCTTCCCCCCCCAACCCAACCCATATTAAATTGGCGTAATATGATTACGCGCCGGATAAATGAAGAAACCCGCTAAAGTTCATTAGAGGTGCACCGTCAGCCTAATGCGGACAGATCGCTCATTACGGGGCCCAGCCAGGAGAGAGAGAGAGAGAGAGAGCGGGATGCGCCACCGCCGCCCGAGCCGCTCTCTGCCGGCTTTAATTGCCTCCTGACAAGGCCATCCACCACCTCTCCCTGAGCCATTAATAAGCGCCCGCAGCCGCCGCCTCCCCTTCCTGGAGCTCCGTCAGCCGGTAAATGAGAGGAACGCCGCGGCGGCCGCCTCTTCCCACTGCGACCGCAGACAGGCCATTGATCAAATCTGGCAGGCGCGGGGAGGCCATCTTGCGCCCGACCCTCCTTCTGGGAAATTCGAGGCAGCTCTGCCTCCCCCCCCCCACTGCTGCCAGCCTCCAAACTCCCTCGCCCTTTTTCCGTCTTCCTTTTCAGGAGCGCGGCTTCAGAGCCAGGATCGGTCTCTTTGAGCACGGCTGGTCCCTGGCCCTGCCACCAGGGAGGGAGAGGGGTGGTCGGGATTCACAGCCGGGGCAGCACAACGTCCAGGCATCCGCGCGGGGGGGCAGGAACTGATGGTCGGCCCCAAGTGGGCCCACCGACTGTACGATTCCTACCCCTAGTTGATTATTAATGCTTTGACTATCTTTCCGGTCCCACCTCCAATCGAGCCAAGCCACACATATAGCTTTCTTCCTCACAACAACCCTGCAAGGTAGAGCTGGGCTGAAAGGATGCAGCTGCTTTCCGATCACACCCCGGGAATTTCATGGTCCAGCGTGGACATGAGCTGGGGTCTTCTGGGCTCTTATTATCCCACATCTTAGTCTAAACCACGACACGGCACAACCAGTTCTCTACCAAGACAAACCAAGGTCTGGCGGCTGGAAGGGAGCAGCAACGTCTGAGGCATCAGGATACATCCATGAACGGACTCTGCACCACAATCTCTGAATCCAAAATTCTGCCCCAATGGGAAGGAAAAGCCACCTCATCACACACCTTGGCCACCATGGTTTAGGAGAGTCAAGATCATCCCTTTCCCCTCTCCTGTCTTAGCTACCACTATCCAGCTTGCTTATTCACAAGTACTCTTCTGTCACGGTTTCCCCTGGGGAATAAGTTCTGCAATGGAGAGACCACCACCAAGAAGGTAAACTGTGGCATCTATCTGCCGATCACTGTGGTTCTGCTCCCTGCTCGGACACAGGCAGGCAAAGTTGAAGCCCTCATCAGGTTTTGAACTACGCTTCGCATGACCTCAACTGCTAGCCAGACTGGCTGGGGCTTATGAGAGCCCTAATCCAGACACAACCGGAGGGTAACAAGGGGGCCTATGCTTTGCTCAGTGTAAAGGTTCTTAAGAGTTAAAGAGATGAAACAGTACTAAAAAAGTTCTCCACTTCAGAGCGAGAGGCGATAAATGTGCAACCACCACGGCACATCTGCACAACCTGTGATGGTTCGCTTGAAGAATGTGGTTTTCAATTTGAAACACAAAAAACACACTTGCCATGAGATTAGAAACTGGGAAGGCAAAGATGGCTGAAGAACAGAACAGGAGAGGAAATGTATTATGCCCTAGTTGCTTGTACGGGATCGTTCGCAGAAACAACAGAGTCAGATCAAAGGATGGGAAGAAGCCACTGCAATGCAGAAAGGGATGAGGGATTGGGGCCCCTCTCCTCTACACCTTCGTAAAACCAGATTTCCCAGCTTGCAGTGGTTAACAATCAGGAGCCAGCCAGCTCTCCAGACGAAAACTTATTCCGCAGAGATTATAGTCACTATAAAGCGCTAATGAGTGCTTAACTACTGCAATATTTAATTAAAAAAAAAAGGAGAGGGGCTGTGAGCTGCTGCTAATTAACAGAAAATTGGTAATTTCCTAGCTATTAACGGCTTATTTTCCACTCATCTGCACTCAGGCAAGAAACCAAAGCTCTGGGATAGAGAGGAAACAGGCTCAATCAACAAGGACGGACTGGGCTCCTGCTTTGGGGATCTCTCTGGAGTTAATGAGGGGGGGCTGGGAGGACCCCCTGCCTCCCCCTTTCTTCTTGGAGCCCCCCCTTTTCTCCACTTGCCCAGGCCCCTCTTTCCCTAGTCCCCGAATCCAGAGGGGGGGGATGTCCCCCTTCCAACCAAACGGATATTTGGCTCTCCTTGCAGAATGCGGAAAATGCTTAACTGCTCTTTTTCTGCCCGATTTGAGTCTCCATTTTATTGATTTTTTTTTTAAAAAATGTTTTTCTATTGATTTTTCTTGGCAAAGCTTTCTACCAAGAGAGATGCTTTTATATCAGAGGTGGGGAAACATGAGGCCCTGGGGCTGAATTGGGCCCTACGAGGTTCCCTACCCATCCACTGCGCCCTTTCCTGCAATACCGTTCTGTAGCTTTCCCAACGCGAAACACCGTAATGACTTTCCAAAAATTAAAGATTACAGTTGGGCTCAAATCCTATCCATCTTCCCACCCTTCTCCTAGGACAGCCTCTTTCTCACATCATAACAGCTGTCGCGAACTAAAATAGGGAAAATCTTCTACACGGCTGTGAATACCCTGCTTTATCTGAAAACTACATCTGCTGCCATTCAGAGCTGGCAATACTAGCTCAAGGGTCTGGCTTTGCTGCTTTCTTCTGCTCCTAAACGTGACCCAAGTTCATCCAAGTCTTAGATGGCATGAGAACCGAAGGATGAGAGAAAAGAGAGAGAGAGGTGGCAGAGCTCAGCAGGGTTGTAAGGGTTATTCTAATACCAGAATTGCTCAGATATGGGTTTTTAACCTTCATTTTTGTATTTTCTTCTTCTTTCTATTGGTATTATTACTATTTGGTAGCGACCTTTTTCGAGTGCTGGTGCAACCCAGGAGTTGTTTGGTTTATGTCTATTTTGTTTTTCCTTCCCTGTAAGTTTGGGTCAGGGTGGGAGGGAGTCTCGTTTCAATGGACGGTGCTGCCATCCTGATGGTGTTGGGCCGAGGAAAGTACGCTGTGGGAGGCAGGCCTACCTACCATTACAGGACACCACATGCCAGGCAACTGACACCTGTTATGTGCTCTGACTTTGCCACCCCCCAAAGTGGATGAGCGCTAGCTCACCAGCTCAGCTGTGCCTCCAGTATGACCATCCTGCTGATTTAACGCCAGGTCTATTTAGAGTAAGTTCCATCTGACCCGATGAGGAAGGGAATGCAGACCTGGTGTGTATCAGGTAGACCTGGGTGGGCGATCTGGGAGGCATGGCCCTCTCTCAGATGTTCATCCCCCCCGCCCCCCCCCCCGGATTATACCCTGTGTGGCATCAGGGCAGATTGGAGGGGAGGGGTGGCAACAGCCCACAGAGACTCTATAGATGCCAGGAGGACTGCTTCGCTTTTCAAGGCCAGGCCTAGAGTGTTTGCACCTGACTGTGTGGCATAGGGATAGGTTCAGAATGGTGCTGGTGTACCGTTCTCCCCACGACCCAGCCGTATCCCTGCCAGCGCTGGCTGAGTTCATTTCGGCTGCGATGTTGAGGTCACCCAGACGATTGATAGCCAGGGACTTCAACATCCACGCTGAACTAAAGCTTTCCGGCCCGGCCCTGGAGTTATTGGGTGTCATGACAGCCATGAACCTGTCCCAACATGTCATCTGCCCTAAGCATTCAGCTGGTCACGCTCTGGACCTGGTGTTCTCGACTGCCAAGGTGATAGTGAACAGAAGGCAGGGACTGTGAACTCCCGTCCACTGTCATGGACCGATCACTTCCTACTGGGAGTCGACCTGTCTATCGCAACCCCCTTCCGCGGGGAGAATGGACCCATGAAAATCTTCTTGACCCGGAACAGTTCCAAGAGGCTCTGGGAGAGCGTCCGGCCAACCGGATAAGACAACCCTGTCAAAGCCCAGGTCTAGAGATGGTATCTGGGGAGGACCTGGGCGGCTGACACGATTGCCCCCAAACGCCCTCTCCGCTCCAGAGCTCACACAGCCTCTTGGTATACTGAGGGGCTGCAGGCTATGACGTTATCAAGGAGACGGCTGAAGAGCAGGTGGGGAAGGGATCAGTCGGCACAAAACAGGGCTGCAGTCAAAACTACAGTACGGCAAATAAATATGCTACTGCCCTTAAACAGGGAGGAGGCTTTCCACACAGACCCAGCTGACCACCTTCCTCCCCCCATTTCTTTTTCCTCTCCCCTCCCCTCTTTTCCTCCATCCACTCTTAGATTAGTCCGTGCCATCTGATTTTCCTTCCTTCCTTTCCTTTTTTAAGGGTTTTTGTTATCAGGTTTAATACAGTGGTGCCTCACTTGACGAGGATAATCTGTTCCAGCAAAATCGTAGAACGAAATCATCGTCAAGCGAAAGTAAAAATCCCATTGAAATGCATTGAAAACCAGTTCAGTGCGTTCCAATGGATGAAATACCTCAGCATCCAGCGAAGATCCTCCATAGGGTGGCCATTTTCCGGTGCCTGTAATGTGAGGAATCCGTCCTAAAACACAGCGGCGAGCCATTTTGCACAGCGGGCGGCCATTTTGAAGACCCGACGATCAGCCGTAAAGATCATCGTTAAGTGAAAAATCGGTTCCCAAAGCAGGGAACCGATCTTCTTAAAGTGGTTTTTCCCTATTAAAATATCGTTTTGCGATTGCAAAAAACTTCATCCTAAAGTGATTTCCTCATCTAATAGTAATAGTCAAGCAGGGCAACACTGTATTTCTATTTTCATTTGTGTTTTCTATTTTACGAGACTGTAGCCCGCCCAGAGTAGTACTATGACACTAATGGGAGCAGGATAAAAATTGAATAAATAAATATATATATAAATAAAATAAATAACTACCTCCTAAGCTCCCCTGCACACAAAACAGTAGGCTGTCATTTCCTCTGCTTGCCACACACGCTGCTCTCTCTCTCTCTCTCTGTGTATGTGTGTGTGTGAGAGAGAGAGAGAGAGAGAAAGAGAAAGAGAGAGAGAGAGAGAGAGAGAGAGATATTTCCAGCCGTGACAGCTCCTGCTGTTCTCCCCACTAAGAGAGGCTCGTGGCTGGGGTGGGGTGCTCCGAAAGGTGTCACTTCCTCTCGTGTTGCCAAGCTCCGCCACATGCCGACAGGATTTCCCCAGCCTCCTCCTTCACGGGGAGAACTGTGTTGCTGGGTTGGCAGCTACCTTAAAAACACAGGAGGCCTCACCAGCCCAGCCATGTGCGTCTTAATCAGCTCTCCGGGGGCGCCTCAACACGGCTCCCTGCTATGGCCCGCTGCCCCCACCACACACAAGACACAAACTCTCTCTCTCACACACACACACACACACAGACACATCAGTGCGCTTTCGGTCCCTCTGGTGTGCCAGCTGCGCTCTGTATGACTCAAACCCACACCAGCGCTGGCTACAAAAGCTACGGAGTGACCAGAATCAATGCCGTGCCGTGCTCGGCTCACTCCTCCCTTGAGAGCTACGGGAGGGGTTTGATGTAACCTGATGCACCAAAGTAAAAAAGAAAAAAAAATGAAATCCGGACTTAACAGGATAGAAAAATCCAAGAAATCCCCTTCCGCCTGGCTGCAAAACTACACCCCTTTCGTCTTGTATCCTGTGACTGACCCAAGCCATCCGAATCCCTCTGGGAAGCTTGACTGCGAGGATGGAAAGTAGGTCTGGTGACTGGTCTCCCGCTAGTGATGGATTTATGCACAAGCTACGCAAGCCAGGGAGAATGGGCAGGCAATTTAAACCAATATGGGAGGGGTGGGGGTGTCAACGAGGACCCTCTGAAATTTCCACAGCCCCTCCCCCCATGTCAAAAATACCATGAAAGCAACCAAATGACAACTGGACATGGCTAGGAAGGAAATTCTCTCTCTGTCTCTCCCTCTTTTATGCACATGCAAAGAGCCCCAAAATTAAGAAAGCTGTTTTTCCAAAGAATTACTCTGCAGTGAAGCGAGCAAGTGAGCGAGCGACAGGGGAAGCTTTGCTTGCACGCTCGAGCTGCTGAAACCCTCATGCCAAACCAGAGAAAAGAGGAGTTTGTAGACAGATTTGACAAATAACAGCAGACCTCTAACCAGTCTGTGGACGGCTTCAGTCTCTTCCCTGCCTCAGACAGACTCCGGCGTGGCGGGTTCATTCAAACCTCAGCCCCCCACCCCCCATGCCCTGCCGCCAGCAAGCCACGGGGGTCTCCATACCTTTGACAGACAAGCTGCCACCGCCTTCCTCCTCAGACTCGCTGTCCATCTCAAAAAGTTCCTTGAACTCCCTCTTGTCCTCTTCCTTCTGCTCACCTGGCTTCTTGCGTTTGATTTCAGGGAAGTTCAGTTCTTCCAGCTGTCGACGAGAAGGAGGAGGAACCGTCAACAAAGAATGGAGAGCGAGCTCCATGACGAGCGATTTCCCCGTTCTTGGAGGAGGAACAGACCCTTGGCCGTGTTAAGAAGGGAAGGAGGGGACCAGGAAGAGGTCTGAAGATGGACATGGATTTGTGAGATCAACTTTGATTTGGATTCCTGCGTTGAGCGGGGGGGGGGGGTTAGACTAGAAGGCCTCCGAGGCCCCATTCCGACTCCAGGATTCTACGGCTTTTCATTAGGTCTGAGAATCAGAAATGTAGGCTTTCCAAAACAGAACAGAGAAAGAGGCTGCTTTCAGAATGTGTGAATGGGCCACACAAAAGGAAACGAGGTTTGGAAGTTGGGAAAATGGCTTTTTCCGAATTACAGCTGCCAGGATCTCCCGGTCGGCACACCCAACTCAGAGATTCTTTTGGGGGGGGGGGTCATCATTTATAAAGAGGTGACCACAAGCTCATTGTCTGTAAAGCTACATGTGAAAAAGATTGCTGGCTGGCTGGCTGAAACAAAAAACAAACAAAAAACATAAAAAGGAACTTTTCTAGTTTCCCCAAAAAACGATAAACTGTGGTTGGAAATCTGATACCGCAGGGAGCCACAGAAGCCATGCTAAAAGTTGGGGAAGGCGTTTATGGGCCGCCGTCTACCCACAAGTGAGTCAGGAAGACACCACTGTGCCTGCTGGGGAGGAAGATCTGCAATCTGCTAAACCATTCAAGAAAAAAAGGAAGGATGGGCAAAGAGCATGTGCCCCTTGGTTTTGAAAACATGTGTGTTCGCATTTACAAAAAATTCATCTTGGAGGAGGTGCTTCCACTTCTCTCACACACATGGGAGAGAATCCCTCTTCAGAAACACAAACCGCCCTTCCAAATGTGACATAAATAAAAATTAATCAAACCCTCTCCCCCGAAGAGTCCAGGAAACTTTATAATCAGTCCACCAAAACAGCGGCCAAAATCCTGTTGCGTGGCTCCACGCGCCCAACGGGGATGATGTCATCAGCAGAGGCAAAGTGCCACTGCTTCAAGGCAGTGCCAGGGTGTGTGCAACTCACACACCCTGGGAGGAAGTGGCATACACCCCAAAAACCACAGAAGGAAGGCATTGATCGGCCATGGTTTGCTGCTGTTATCCCCCCGCCCTTGCACATGAGGAGCAAGATGTCAGTGGATGTTTTTAATCAATCAAGCCAAAGGGTATTAATTAACTGAAAGGTGCAGCTGTGATTAGCACATCCTCAGAAGGGCTTAGGGTCCTTACCCGCTCTTTGCCGCTGATCTCCAGCTGAATCTCCTTCTCCCTCAGCTTCTTCCAGTGCGCATAATACGTCATCAGAGGGGTGCCTTCTTCCTTGACCCTTTTTTCCCATTGTTCCTGTCAAGAACGGCAGCAAAGGAAGAAGAAGAAAAAAAGACACCCAGTATGAGCAGGGAGTGGCTGGGTCTGCGGCTTTCACTCTTCCCAGGGGGGCATGAGATAAGCCTGGATGGCTACGCCCATTTCACAGGCAGGCCAACTGAGACGGAAAGATCATGTCCTTCTACAAAGCAACTCTCATTCCTCACACTGATAGGGGCACATAGAAACTAGAAAGGCCGTTGACTAACTTCCATGTCCATCCTCTCCCCTCAAAATTAATGATCAAGAGATATACTACCCCTAAACATAGAGGCTCAATTGTTACCGCTTACAACGGTTGACAGATCTCTTCTCTGGAGCAGTGCTTGAGGATCTGGGGTCCCCAGAGGTTCTTGGACTACAACTCCCAGAAATCCTGGCCAGCACAGCTCATGGTGAAGGCTTCCGGGAGTTGTAATCCAAGAACACCCAGGGACCTGAGTTTGGGAACCACTGCCTTAGATTTATTCTGTATTGAATTATTCTTTGGTCTGTTCTGGTGTTGCCTATAATACCCTTGTAGTGTATTAGAGTGCTCCAGCAAATAATTGTGAGCGCCTGCCAAAATTACAATCCCAATATTCTGTGAATGGAAGCACGAGGGTTAAAAAACGGCATCAGACTGCTATAACTCTGTAGTGTAGACACACTGAGCTTTAGTCAGCAACTGTAAGCAATTTCCAATGGAGTTTTGAAAAGACCTAACCCTTCTCTCTGTCTTCCCTTCATCGTGTGCAACTGTCCTAACAGGGCCAAACTTACAAATCAAAGCACATCTCCTGGGAGAGGGACAGCGAGCCAGCCAGCCAGCCAGCCGGCCTCTCTCTCTCTCTGTGTGTGTGTGCATGAGTATATAGAGGCACTCACCACAGCCTCTCGGTTGGCAACGCCAAAGGTGGCTTTTTGGCGCCGGTTGGTGATGTAGGTGGAGTTTTCCTGCAACTTCTCCAAAAGCTGACGGATCGTCTTGCAGTAATTAGCGACTTTGCAGTCTTTCAGGAAGGACTTCAACTGGAAGAGGTGGAGGAAGAAGACAGGAAAGGAACGAGACGACGGAAAAGAAATTCCATGAACTGCTCCCAGTTTTCTTTTAATTAAATAAAGTTCTAGCCAAGTTACATTTAACATCCAGTCAGAGTAAAAAAAAAAAAAAAAAAACCAGGACAGGCAGAATCCTGCATCCCCAAGAGCTCAGCTGTAATTTCAGGGTGCAACCATTGCAGGGAAAAAATAGTGACTGTGTCCTGTTGTACTGTCTGGAGAGTTCAGGGATTCAGGATCTCTAGCTGCAGAACCAGAGGCGGGGAGTTCAATTCCCCTCCTGAGAGAAGAGCCAGCCTCGGTAGCCTTGGGCAAGCTGCACAGTCCCCAGGGTGCCCTCTGGAGGAAGGGAAGGGAAAAACACCTCTGAGCCCTCTGTACCTGGAAAACTCTGGAAAGGGCCATCATACATCAGGATGATGATGATGACCATCACCATCTTCTTTCCCTTAGTCTTCCCCCTCTGGCAAGAGGGATGGATGCTGGTTGCTTTCAAGAGACAGTCAGGCTGGGGAATCATCAGGAATAGGGGGGAAAAGAGGGAGCTGGTCGGGGGAAACGTATTTTCTCCAGAATATTTCCGGAGCATAGAGGAAGAAGAGGGCAGGGTCAGAGTCCTTCAGCAAGGAGTCGGGAGTTGAAGCCAGAGTGGCAGGAAGCCAAGTAGTGTGTCCACATCGCTCTGCCTCTTTCCAATGCCCCACAAGGCCTGTCGCTAATACCATTTATCTTGGCCGGCACTGGGTCCTTTCCTCTTCTTCGTGCAAAAACAAAAAACCCAAAAAAGCAGATCCACAAAACTCAGAAGGAAAGTTGGAAACCTTCCCTCTGGAGCCCGTAGGCAGTGGAAGTTGCTGTGAGGCTGGGAGCCAAACCCCAAGCCCGCGAGGGAAGGAGGGAGAGGATTCCAAGAACGGAAAACCCAAGGCAGGGTGGCCGACGTTGGCCCAAAGAGGAGTCTTGAAGAGAGAGGAGAGGAAATGCGTCGTCTCTGCCCTCGGCGTCTGGCTGGATGGGATCGCCACCCAAGCAGAAGGGGAGATGCAAAGGTTTAAAAAGGCACCCCTCTGTTTTTGTACATTGGAGAGGTAGGTGGGTGGGAGGTGGCAAGCCTCACCCCGGGGGGGGGGGGGCAACAAATCTGTTTCACGCGTGACAACGTAAGAAGAGGGTGGGAGAAGGGCACAGAACGGGGAAATGGCCACAGATTTCAGCCCCTTGGAGATACTCAGTCTTCCTTTTTAAATAATGATATATACACAAATCAGACATGCAGACACACGCAGAGCAATCCCTTTACCTGCAGGATGGCGGGGAGCGCCAGCTCCGGGAAACCAATTACGTAGGCCTGGCTGTGGAGATACTCTAAGGTCAGGTCGTAGAGCTGTTCCAGAAGCCCATCCTTGGGGCAGGGAGGAAGGAAAGGGAAAGGAAATTAACCGCTCTCCCCCTCCAGGTTCCAGAGCAAAAACAAAATAAAATGACATGGTTTGCTGGGTCACCTTCATGAGTCTTGAGCATCTGAATACAAAATGGCCACCTTCCCCTGCCGTCACTGTGAACAACAGTGGCCAGCATACCCCTGAAAGCCAATGGCACGTCCCGCTGCCCTTCCTGCGAGAATCAGAGAACTGGGAGGGGACCCACCCTAGAGGTCCTCTGTCTAAGCTGCTGCTCAACACAAGGCATGGCTCTTGCCTGCAGTTCTCCCTGTCCACAGCTGCCCAAACCTGTTCAGTGAAGGATTATCCACCCAGATTCTTAACACAGCCCCTTAGTGGGGGTTCCACCCCCATTTTTGTGTGTGTGTGTGTGGGAGAGGCTAAGTGAGAATGCCCTAAACATCTTAGGACACAAGATGCTCCAGTCCACCGATCCTACTGAGTCGTTTGTGCTGTTTCCGGTTTCATACCCTTGATGAGAAACCAAGTCCTGCTGCACATTCTGAGCGTCTCCTTCTGGGTTGTGCAGAGAACACACGAGTTTTGGGGGCAGGACGACAATGAGCTTCTTAAGTGAGCTCCATCCTGCAACATTCACCACTTGTCCTCTTTTGTGTGTGTGTGTAAAATTTCTGTCTTGCGACTGCATTTATCCTTTTTGCAAAACCAACCTGAAACATGTCTCTGAAGAGGGGGTGTTTAAAGAACTAAAATAACCCTAAGGTAGAACTTCACAAGTCCTAGGTAGTCTACCTGCACATCACGGTTCCCACCTTCCCACTGGACCACCAAGACAAGAACCTCCAGGGTCACGAAACCCCAGCAAAACGCACACCCTCCTTACCCGGAACGCTTTCTCCTGCAAATTCGCATTGGAGAGCTTCAAGATAACAGCAAAATTAATAGGTTTGGAGCTCATGCGTCCAGGTTTCTTGTTGAAATCCACCTGCTGGAAAACCTGTGGGAGCCGGAGAAGAAAGAGACGTGGCTATTGCAAGCACCGCTTCAAGGGAGGAGCGCCAGAGGCATTTTGCAGAGAACAAAAAAACAGCCTGAATTACAACGAGCACGAACCAACGGGTCTGGCCTGCTGAGGTCCCCCCTTCCCAACACTACTCATGATGGAATGGCACAGTGTCTTTCCCATTCCGAGTATACGGGACGGGCCACTTCGCCCTCCGTCATGGGAGATGCTACGGCCGCTTCCTTGGAAGCACCCATCCTCTGCTACTTGATGCAACTGCCTTGCTCCACCCAATCAGAGGTCCGGTCCTGAACCACACATCATGTGACCCACAGTATCTGAAGCTATGCAATGGCGGTGATCTCTAACTCTGTGCAGACTGAGCAGACAAGCTGAATCCTGAGAAGACACGCAAGCACACACCAAAGTGGCAAACACAGAGGAAGAGGCGGGAGTGTATTGGAGGCATTTTCCCCAAGAGAGGGACAGACAGAGAGAATAGGAGCTGCCTGCTCACCTTCATAAGGCTTACAACAGGTTACAGGGGGAGTTGGAAAAGCAAAAGATGCATTGGGGATGCAACCGAGGGACTTCTTTATTGATAACGGTCTACACTCTTTCCTCTAGGGATACCAAGACAAGCATGTGCCTTTCCCTGTCCCCTGGTATAACAACAACCCTGCGGAACAGGCCGAGGATGACTGGCCCATCCAGTGAGTTTGAGAACATAGCAGGGAACTGAAGTTACAATCCACATTATCCTCCTCCTACTCCTCTTAGAACTGCAGAGCTGGAAGGGACCCTTAAGTATAGATCCAAAGTTTCTATCCAGCGCCAACCACTAAACTACACTGCCTTTCCCACCCTTCTGCACACAGAAGGAGTTCGAGGCGAAGAGGATTTGGGTCACAAGAGCTTTTGGATGGAGATGAGAGAAGCCAGAGGACAGAAGCTGTCAGACCCAGACTCCTTTTTTTTAAAAAAAATTAGCATATGCCGCTCGTGAGTCTTGGTTATTTTTATCCTCTGCTGTTGAAACTTTCCATGATGGATGATCCGATCTTGATCCCACGGCTCACCACCATGTCAGATTTTATTTTATTTTTTTATTGGTAGCGCAAGTCACCCAGATAATGTAGGTCCAAGGAGCCCACCCGTACCGCTGGGCAAAACAGAGAGAAACAGATAAACAGGTTCCCACCTCCCTCTCGGAAGAGGCCGTGTGCTCAACCCACTCCAGGCTGAAGCCCACCCGGTCGGGGGGCTGGGCTCGTGAGTCCTCAGAGCCTCCGCTCTGCCTGATCCAGGAACCTCGGCCGGATCAGGCTCTCCCACTCTACAACCATCCCTCGGGGTCTTTCGGAGAGGCTACGGCTCCCCCCTTGTCAGCACCTTGGGAGTTCCAGCGGTGGAGGGGCCGCGCATCCATCAGCCACCAGACGTTTGCTGTTTAATGTGGCAGCTGCCTGTGTGGGTGGGGTGTCATCATCATCATCTTTTTTTAAAAGTGCCTCTGAGCTCAGCGGGGTTAATATTCTTTCCTTCCCACACCTCTCCCCCAGGACCCTGTAGGGTGAGGGGGAAGGAGATGGTTTTTAAATTGGTGAGGCAGCCTCGTCCCCCCCACGGGAGCAGGACTGGAGATGTGCCGTTTAGCCGCACTTGCCTTCCGGCGCTCTCCCTGCTGCTGGAACGAACGCCTGTCAGGTGAAAATTATTATAATAAGAGAAATGCAGAGACAAGAGGCGGGGGAGGGCTACGCTGCGCCAAGCGTGGGACCCCGTGTCCCGTTCCATCGCCTCCACCCCTTCGTCAGACCTGCCTCTACCATACGGGGGGGGGGGGGTACGAGGGACGGGACACTGGTCCACCGGCTCCTGACACAGGCCTCGCCCCCTGCAAAAGGGAGAGGGTGCAGGGGCCTCTTTCGTAGGGTGGGGAGGCGTTCCTCTCTGCACCCGGGAACCAGAACGTCCCCGTCAAGGCCCATCACCCGTCTTGCTCTTATTTCCGATGGCAGGGGCTGGGGGAATTCCAGGGCCGGGAGGGACCGCACAAGACGCCGGAGCTGTCATCGGGGTGGTGAGAAGGGCCGAGGAGAAGAGAAGCAGGTGGGGCAGGGAAGGGGGGAGGTAATGGGGATAAGAGAGGAGAAACGGAGGGCCTCCCCTCTCTCTGGTCGCTTAGGAGAGCTTCCAGACAGGCAGCCAAAATCCTATCATCCCCCAAAGCCTTTGGTGTTTCAGACTCCCCCCCCCCCCCCAAGAATGATTGAAACCAGCTTTATAATGTTTTCAGCCTGCTTTTCCATAGTGTGTGTTGCTGTGAGCATTTTGTCTTTACAACAATTGTTTCAAAAAAAATTTCATTTATCAGATCTGGCAGACCAGGCAAAACAAACAGCCAAAATAAAGGCAAGAATGGAAATGGTGGATGCCGATGTGAGTACGGGAACGGGAGCAGAGCGTCTAAAAGAAGGATGGGATCCCTTTTTAATTCCGGACCAGGGAGGATCACCTAACCCTTTGCTCTCTTTCTGGCATTTTCTGGCTGCAATCCTGCATAGACGAGGAGTCAGCATTTTTCAAGCCCCAACTCAGCGTGCCAACAGACGAGGCCAACGGAGATTTCTTAACTCCGGCCATTTGCTTCCAAAATTATGCTTCTGGTTTAATGGCGCAACAGGATTTCAGTGTTTGGATTTCATGCTTCTGAATAGCTGCAAACCATCCAGATGATTTTGTTCATCTCCATCTTAGACATACTTCCTTGAAAATTAAGTTTCATTGGAAAAAAACAGAATATATTTCTTGCCGAATTCAGAGTAGACAAGCATACAAGCTTCATTGTCACTCCTTCTGTTTTGATGACAATTTTATGTTCCAGCTTCTTTAACTGTTGAAATGGGGTGGTTTCATTCTCACTGTGTTAATTCTTTTTTACACCTCCTGATCCATGCTTTTTAACATTCAGTTTCTTAACTCTGCTCTGTTTCTTTGGTATTTGCGCATGACATGAACCGCTCTGTAAATATTTGCGCCACTTTTCAAACTAAATAAACACACAGCCTAAACCATCCTGCCTGGTTTGTTGTAAGGAAGGTGGGCTGGTAGAAAGGAGGAACCTTTGTAGGCCTCACTGTACCCAAAAAAAATAAAATAAAAAAAAATAAAAAAAAACTGTAGAGAAGAAATATAAAAAGCAGAAATTCCCTTGAGATTCCATGGAGGAACAGAAGATATATTCTGCGAATGGTTTAAAAGAGTTTATGAGCGTTGGGGGGGGGGGGGTTGGGGGGCAACATCGTATTATGCCTTCTTACCCTGACACACTTTTAAAAAAGAAAGGAACACAAACGGAGTACTCTGACAGCCACACACACTCTTCACAAACACCCCCGCCCCACCCCTGGCCAGTCTGCCCCCCCATCCAAGGTCGTGGGTGACCCGCCTGCCTCTGTCTGTCTGTCGGCAAGCCCCTGCGGCCTCCGATGCGGTTGGCGCAGCGGAAGCCAGGAAGGAAACGCAGGCGAGAAGCGCAGGAACGGCTGGCCTGATCTGTGTGGCTTGCCAGGGAGGGCGGTGGAGGGGGGGGAACAGGGCTTCTTTTATCTCCCGGAGGAAACAGAGCAAAGAAGAGGGTAGCGAAAGGCGCTGATGGCAAAACCTGGCCGGCGAAACCTCTCGAGGCCAGGCTTAGAGGAAGGAAGCAGCAGGAAGCGGAGAGCGAAGGGAGAGGCTCAGCCCAGAAGCCGCAAAGGGGCCCACGGCGGAGAGGTCAGGCCGGCTGCTACGGGACCCAAGAGGATGTGGTTAACGAACAGACATTTGCAAGAACACACAGGCGCACACACAAAATCATGGGAGGGTTTTTGCTTCCCTACAATTAGCGATGAACCAAGGTGGCTTGGCCCCTTCGCCGGCTTGTCCCCACTTCCTGTGGTCACATCCTCTGCCAGCTGGCTCACTTCCTCGCCACCTCTTAAAGCAAAAACATGCATGGACATTCATGCAGGCGCATATGCACCAACGCTTGGGGGGGGAAGAGGAAGTGGGCGGGGGGGGCACAATCTCTTATCAAAATCTTTCTTTGGGTTACAATAGAAACCACAGAACACAAACAGCAACTCCCCAACCCCAGCCACTGTTCACGAAAGCTGCCACTTCTTGTCCAGAATCCTTGCTCCCCAACTGCATCCCATATCAGAGGGTGTTACAACAACCCCCCACACACACACACACTCATTAGCTATAGGTGTGCAGCTACTGGATATAAATATTTAAAAGATCCACGAAACAGTCAAAAGGGTGGTGGAAGTACATACGTACTTCCGAAGTTTCTGGGGGTTGGGGGGTTGGCAACTGGAAACGCCATGGCTGGATTCGGCCCATATAATGGGGCAAAGTTGCCAGGTTAGTGGCCAACAAACACTTCTGGAGGGACTGACAGGTCATCCATCATGGTAAGGTGTGTGTGTGTTGGGGAAGATGCCCTCCACTTCCTCCACCCACTCCCACCTGAAAAGAGGCTTCCAATCTGGGCAGTGCCAGCCAGCAGCCACGGGCTCCCAATCAACATTCATAATGGCTTACTGCACTGGTTCTTAACCTTGGGTTACTCAGGAGGTTTGGACTGCAACTCCCAGAAGCCTTCACCACCAGCTGTGCTGGCTGAGGTTTCTGGGAGTTGCAGTTCAAAAGCATCCAAGTAACAAAGGTTAAGAACCACTGGCTTACTGGAAGGTAACCAGGGTGGGAGGAGAGACTGGAGCCCTCGCCTCCATTTCCCAGGGCACCATGAAATTAGAATACCCAGAAGCACTGCCTTAGAGCGGAGAGTTGGTCTCAAGAAACAAGGAGGGGAAGGTCCTGGGAAAAAAAGAGGAACCCTCCCGTCCCATCCCACCCAACCCCCCAACACAGAAAACATTTTTTTTGCCCAGTTTTCTTGCTTCCTGCAGCAAGAGTATTGACTTACGCGTGGATTTCAACCACAGTAACCAAATCCCAACATGCATTACAGAAATGAAAAAGCATCTTTTCCCCCACAATTAGCTGTGCCTCTGTTTTATCTCCTCTTTCCATCATCTCCTTTGTCTTGAATTTTCGGAGCGCTACCCCCTCGGGGAAAGGCCCGCCCTCTTGAATTCTGAAAAGCGCCAAGCGACCTTTGTAAAAACGCCGCATAAACGACCACACTGAATTCTGTACGGGGGCCACGAGGGACACTCACCTCCAAAATGAAGGGCAGGACGGGAATAAAGGTCTGGGTGCTCTCCGACAGGAGGGTGAGGGCCCGGACGCAGTGCATGCGCAGAGGGTAGAAACGAGCCGTGGGTACCAGCCTTGCAAAGGGAGAGAGAGAAAAAGGAAAAGAATTACAGAGGTCAAAATGGTTACTGTCCATTCATGAGCTGACCACTAGACCACACGGGCACTTGCATACTTGTCCTTATACCATCACTAGCAAAGCCCAAATGGCAGACCCTGTTTTCACTTAGATGGCCTGCCTGAAGCGAGTTTGAGAGTTACCACTGTGGAACACATGTCTTGGGTCAAATAGGCATCGGAGTCAGTGTGATGAAATGACCAAGACCATCTGTACTGCTGCGTTTACAATCACCATGTACGAACGTGAAAGCTGGACAGTAAAGAAAACTGACAGGAAAATAAACATGGATCCCCTTGAAATGTGGTGCTGGAGGAGAGCTTTGCGTGTACATGGACAGCGAGAAAAACAAACAAGTGGGTTCCTATATCAAATCAAGCCTGAACTCTTTCTGGAGGCAAACAGGATGAAACTGAGGCTGTTCTACTTTGGGAAGGCAGGATTCTCTGGAAAAGACAATAATGCTAGGAAAGGTTGGAGGCAGCAGGAAAAGAGAAAGAGCCAATACAAGGTGGAAGGAAGCCACAGGCTTGAATTTTCAAGAGCTAAGCAGGGCTGTGGAGGAGAGGGTATTTTGGAGATCCCTCGTTCATAAGTCGGGGACAAGTTGATGGCACGTGAACAACAAAGTCAACAACCCTGACATTGTGTGACACACAGAACAGGTACACAGAATTAAGGCAGGCCCAGCCGACCTGAGTGATCTTCTTATTACCTTCCCCAGCCCTTTCTACTTTTAATGACTATTATTGGATCAGAGCCTCCATTCTCAGAAGTAAATCCAACCCACCCCCTACCCATGCCACTGCCTTCACATTCAGCCAACGAGGATTGCTGAGATCATTAAAAAAAAACCCAAGGAGGGCGAGAAGCTGCATCAACCGCACGGTATAAATCACGGGCCACCCCTTCACCCTCCCCTCCCCCACCAAATAGTGAAATAATTATCACTGGATCCATTATGGAAATAAATCTACTTCCTCACCCAGGACCTGGCAACCGGCAAAGAGGGGATGACGAAAACCTTCTACAGGAATTAATTGATCGGGGGATAAACCTGTTAAAAGGTATAGATTTACTGTAAACCTCAGCCGTTAATTTCCAAGCACGGGGAGAGGTGACAGCCAGCTTAAAAACTTCCCAGAGGCTAGGGACGAGTCCAGGAATGAAGTATGTGCGTCAGGACAGTTTGTCGCCTGCCCGAGTGAAACACTGAAGAATTCGTGAGCCAGGAAATTGAAGTAAATAAATAAATAAATAAATCCAGATTGAGCTCAGATGCTTTCGTGACCCACTAGAAACAGAGTACAAGACCCTAACGAGGTCAAGTTACAAAGACTGGAGCAGGCCAATAATCTTGGAAGTCATAAAGCCGGCTTTTACAAGCTGCCCATGCTTCATGGCAAGCTGAAGCTTGGAGAAGTTCCTTTTTTCCTGAACTAGCCCATGCTTGATGACGAGAAGAGCACTGAGAGGGAAACGACAGACTCTCCATCTGCCCACATTTCCTGGCTGACACACGGCCAAGGTTACCTGCTGTGTGGAGTTATCCCGGGGGGTTGTGCTCTGAAAAAGTAACTTTTATACGGGAACTGCTTTGAGTCCCAGACCCTGGAGAAATTTCAGAGAGATCAATTAAAAAAATGGTAAGCACACTGGGCAGAAAGAAAAATGGATCGCTCCATGGTTTAGGCCTCTGGTTGCAAAGCCAGAGGTTTGGAGTTCGAATCCCCACCGTGCCTCCTTGAGAAGGGATGGACTGGAGGATCTACGGGGTCCCTTCCCGCCCAGACATTCTAAGATGAATGAATAAATATATTTTTAAAAACCAACCTTCAAGGAAAGTAAAAAGAAGGAAAAAAATGCTGCACAAGTCTGGTCAAAACTGAGAGATGTCCACCCCCTCCCCCCTATGTTACGCTGCAAAGCAGCAGGCAAAAAGCCGCCAATTTCGGCTTCTCTCGGCAACCTCTGTGTTGCTAGTTATCTTGCTGAAGCACATTTTAAATTCTGCCCTGGACCTTGCCTGGAGCCAAACATCTCCAGCGGATGGCAATCACACAAACACCCACCCCAAACGCTCCACCATGGATCTGCTCCCGATTGGGTTCTCAGTTTGACTCACTGCTGCTTTATTATTAATATTTTTTCCCTCTAGGGCAAAGCGCCACCTTCTGGATGAAACGAGAACCGTTTCAACAAATTTAAGTTTGAAATAAACCAGCTCAGTGGGTCCCTTCGCATGCCAGTGTCTGGAAAATGAGTTTAAAACAAGCAGGACAAAATCTGGCTAAGATCAGCTGCTCGCGGGCTTTCCTCCACTCCTGCTTCTATGCAAATGTGAAGTCGATACAGATGTAATTGCAGGGGGGAGGGAGAAGATGAATATTTCCGCCCCCCCCCCAGCACCAATGCCTATTGGGCCTATTAAAAGTATTTCTCCACCCCACACGGTGAGACACCCTGCATTTGACAGTCGCCAGCAAAATTTAACTTTCTGCTCCCGTTTCTCCTGGAGACCTGCTGAGCTCACCTTTCCAGGAGGCCTCGAAGGCAGCTGATTTATCTGCCTAGACAGGTGGAAAACTGCCTCAGCCTGTCCTCGGGACAATTAAAAACAGCGCCTAAGTGACGGAAAGGCGTCTCTCGGGGGAAGAAAGACGGAAGGCAGTGGGGAGGACAGAGATGAGCGCTGAAAATCGTTTAAACCTGTTTATCTTCATCAACACTCGGAGGAGCCCGGGAGCGCAAGCAGGGCGGCATCGGAGGGGGAAGAGAAGGGGGCACGCAATCTGGACACGGTTCTAAAAGGATTTCCAGAGATTGCTGGGACCTAAGAAAATTTACTGCATGCCCGCAAACTGTCAATAGTTCTATAGCGTGGAATCAGCTGTTGTGTTTGCAGACTTTTTTTAAAAAAAATGTGGCAAGATTAATTCGTGAAATTTTTGCACAGACCTGTTTTTTCTCCCCATGTATAAAGTCTAACTTTGAAAACAACCAGTTACTTTCCAGGTTTCACCACTTTTGTCTGTGAGCTGGTTACCTGTGCTTGTTTCTACCGCCCCGGCTGTTCTGGTACAGTGTATAAAGAAAAGTTCATGCACAGCACGCTAAGAAAGCAAACAACTGGAGATCAAGACTAGCTGTCACAGGAAGCCAACAGTTTAAAAGAAAAAGTGGGTGGGAAGGTGGGATGGGTCACAAGGACAACAAAAGGGGAGAGTGAAAGAGGTTGAGGGACACAACGCAACACATGCGTCGCCTTCTGAGAGTCCAGACCAAAAGAAAAAAGAAAGAAAAAAGAATCAGAATTGAAAGAACCCAAGGGGTCACTTAATCCAGCCTCCACCTAAATATATGTAACATTTAAAAAGCCGGTCCTACCATTAGACAGATTGAGAAATCTGCAAGCATCTTTCCTCCGTTCTCATCAGTATAAATACAGTCATAGCAAGCGGAAATAGCAATTCCCACCCTTATAGTACTCTAAATCTATATATTTTAAAGCCAGTCCTACCCTTAGACAGATTGGACAGGCCTTCCAGATATCTGGATGGCCATTTTTTAATCCCTGACTGTGGGTCATCCTGACTGGAGCTGAAGAAAGTCCAAAATATTTCAGAGGTAACAGGTTGTGTCCTCCCCAACTAATCCACCAAACTTCCATGGCTTATAACAAAAGATTTGAGAACAGAAGTGTTTTGTGTTCTAAACAGAGTGAAAAAGACGGGCTAAGATTGGAGGAGATACCCCAGACTATAGGGTTTGAAGATACTGTGAAATGCCAGAAAGACAAGCGTGGTTCCCAGCACGAGTCAAACTGTATCCATCTCTTGAAGCAAAAAATATAGAAGCTGGGGCTGACCTACTTTGGGCCCATCCTGAGAAGGCAGGATTCTCTGACAAAGACAATAACGCTAGGAAAAGTAGAAGGCAGCAGGAAAAGAGGAAGACCAGATATGAGACGGACAGTCTCCCTAAAGGAAGCCACAGGCTTGAGTTTGCAAGAGCTCAGCAGAAGGATAGGACCTTTTGGGGATGGCTCACTCATAGGGTCATTGTAAGTTGGAGGCAGCTTGACTGCATGTAACAACAACAAGATTGACCAACCAGCTGGCTGGGCAGCTCAGTGGTTTTAAGTATCTGGTTGAGGAGCCAGAGGTTGGGAGTTTGATTCCCCACTGGGCCTCCTGGGAGAAGAGCCAGCCTGGGTAGCCTTGGGCAAGCTGCACAGACCCAGGGTGCTGTCAGAGGTTAATGGTAAATCTCTTCTGAGTACTTCTCTACCTGAAAAGATTCGCTGTAAGTCAGAATTGACTTGATGGCACATTATCAACATCATCACCGCCGCCACCACCATTTTGAAGAGTTAATAAACGTGAGCACGATAGGACAAGATGGCAAGCTCAAGGAATCTGCTACTTACTTAAGGCAGCCAATGATGACCTGGGTCAAAGGGTAAATCAAGGGGGCCAGGACATCATTCGGATAGAGGGTGCTCAGCATCCGACACCAGAAATAGAGACAATGGATGTACTGCCAGTTATAAACTGACTGGTAATTCTCCTGCAAAGGAAAAGGAGGTGGAGAGGAGAGACGCAAATGGAAAAAAAACACAAAAATTTAAACCTGCTCCAAGACATATGGTTAAATTAACTGCTACTTACAATCATGTAAAATAATTGTAACAGCTATTGATGTAATAAGGGCATAATTAGTTCACTGTGTGCTATAAAGTACCAAGGAGATTAATGGAATCACGATTATTATCACTGCTATGGTTGCTGTACACAGATTTTTAGTCCTGTAAGCAGAGTGGCGTCGTGGACAGAGTGACAGACTAGGGCTGTGAAGACCTGGGTTCGAATCTCTGCTTGGCCATGGAAACGCTCTGCAGGGTGGGTGGGCCTGGCAATGGTAAAACCACTCAACAGCAAGACTTTACAAGGTCTTGAACCTCTGGATGAACCTTGAAAACCCTCCTGACTCCACCAAAAATCCAGCGTGATTGACAAGATGGAAAAGGCAGGACACTGCTGTTCCCATCCAGGTTGCTGCGTGAGGCTTCTTCAAAGCCACACGGCTGTGAGAAAATGTATTTGATAAATATGCATGTTACTATTGTGCCATGGTTATTATATCGTCTGATAAATCCTGCTCGTTGGCCACCAGTTTCTTGAAGACGTTTATTTACATCTGCATTTAAGACATGATGTGTGTGTGGGGGGGGAAGGTCACTGAGCCGCGATTTGAGATCGCACAGCCCACCAGGAATCCTCTAATCCACTGGAAGGAAACAGAGGACAGGGAGCCACAGGGGATGGGGATACGGTGGTGGAAGGAAGTGGAGAAACCGAATTGTTTTGGTGTCAGAAAAAACTGGAAAGCACTGGAATTCACAGCATCAGGTGGAACATCTGCAAGCAGATGATTCACCCACTCTTGGATATAAAACAGCTGGCCTGATTTTAAAATCCCAGCTGGTGTGGTATGTGTGTTTCGGAGTCTGCTGTCTACCCATGCTATGGAAGATCATCACGGGCATGGTCCAGGAGCTGCGTTCGAGAGCAAAAGCAAACGGGTAACTAAACCTGGAGCCGGGGGGAGGGGGGTTCCGTTCCCCTTTGCCCTGACATCCCCTTTGACACGACCCTTCTTTTTCTCCCTCTCTCCCAAGCATCTTGTCAGGCTGGACTGCAGGACTGGAACTTAACAAGGAGATCTGGGTTCAAGTCTCACTGAACCCTCAAGACTCACTGGACCCATAGCCAGCCAGTCCCTTTAATTTCTCGCTTGTTCTTCTTCCAGTTTACGTTGCTGTAAAGAAAAAAAAAGGAAGGGAGCCCTGTACAATGCCTTGACCTCGCCGGAGAAAATGAGGGATAATAATTTACAATAATCTTAGGACCGGAGGGCTGGAAGCGACCTTAGGGATCCTCAGGTCCTGGCTCTGTCCGTGCTGGACAGCTCAGCGGTTTGGGCTCCTAGCAGTGGAACCAAGGACTGGGAGTTCGATTCCCCCACTGGGCCTCCATGCGAGGGGATTGGACTCAGTGATCCAGTGGGTCCCTTCCACTTGACTGCTCTAAGGAAGCCCAACCACCTGGCTCTGCAGCCAGTAATCTAACCGCTGAGCTCTCCAGCAGCTAGAAAGACAAGGAGCAAACCACCGACCTCAGTTGGCAGACGCCGTCCCTCTTCTGCTTCCCCCCCCCAAAGACAGCAATAGGGCGAGAGACACAGGGAATGGCTAACGACCTGCTGCATCACTACCGAGGGCAGCTATTACTTTAGCCTCTCTCCCCTACCTGCCTTTTTGTCATAAACGTAATTTATTATGGCGATGTGTCGATTTATGTCGGCTGGGGCGGACAGAATCTAATCTGCCCGCTCCTTTGCTCCGAACGGCCTCTCCTGCGGTGCAGCTAACTGGATTTAGGTTCTGTCTGGCCCACGGCTGAAGGTATGAGGAATGAAGCCGATCCAATTAAGGTCCTAGACGTGGGTTATCTTCCCTTTGCTTATCTGCAAAGTCTGAGCATCTTTGCCGGGGCGGGGGGAGGGAGGGAGGGAGAAAGGGTGGCTTAACGCCTACCGCAAGCACGGGAAATGTAACCAAAACCCGCTAATCTCTGGCGGGTTTGTTTTCTTTAAACACCAGTAAAGGAGGGGATTAGAAATTCGCCTTGGATTTGCTCGCATCAGACTGGATGAGACCCAATCTGGGCAGGGGAGGGAGAACTAAGAGCCTGGCTGCCCTCTACTTATGCTGGGAAAACAAATAAATAGACAGTGGTTAACAGGGTCTGAGCTGCTGCCGATTAATTTTTTTTTTTTTTTAAAGGTGACAGGTTGCCAGGAAGACTCCAGGAAAAATTGGGGAGACGGGATAATCTTCTTAGTAAGAGAAGTCTTTTCGGAATGCGACGAAATGACGATTTTATGATCGGCCAGAGGAAAATGCCAACCAAGGCAGACTGTTCTGGGGCAATCCCCTTTTATCCTCAACCCCTGTCCTCTGAATCCCCCCAGACAGACAGACTCACACACATTTAGTGTTGCTCCCCAACCTCCAACAAGCGGGGGGGGAGGGCATATGGGCATGTCAACAAAACACCGAGACCCAGACCCCCTTTGGGATAATGTTGCTGCATAGCTCAGTGGTTTAGGTCTCTGGCTGTGGAGCCAGAGGTTGGGAGTTCGATTCCCCCCCCTCCACTTGGGCCTCCTGCGAAGAGAGCCAGCCTGGGTAGCCTTGGGCCAGTGGCACCATCCCAGGGTGCCCCCTGGAGGGGGAAACCACCTCTGAGTCATCTCTACCTGGAAAATCCTATAAAAGGGTTGCCATAAGTCAGAATTGGCTTGACAGCACATGATTATTATTTGGTTAGGCCTGAGAAGAGCAGCTATGATATGCCAGGTCCTTAAAAACCTGTTATACTACCAGGACAGGTATACTGCACTTAAGAGGTGGACGCTCTCCAGCCTCACAGGGAGATCTAGAGAGAGAGAGAGAGAGAGGCTATCTGCTCACCCCCCCCCCCCCGGCCCACAACCTCACCTTCTTCTTCACCGTCATAGCGCCTCGGAGATGGATAGCCAGCTGCCGGATGTAGATGAAGGCATGCTGGTAGGAGACGGAGACGTCAAGCGCATACATCTCGGTCAAAGTCCGCTGCATGAAGTTGATCATGGGGAGCACGTTGGGGGAGGTGAATCTGGAGTTCTTCACGTAGGAAATATACATTTGCTGAAAAGGGGAAGGCAAAATAGAGGCAGTGATGCTTCTTTGTCCCAAACGGCGTCAACTAGTAAATTGTCACGTGCTGGCCACAATCCCGTCACGTACACCAGCAGAAGTTCAATGGCAGCAGCACACTGCCCCTACTTTTAAGTTGATATCTGCATTCCTCAACACACACGCCCTGGCATGGGATGAGCCATGAAAGTGTTGACTTCTTAACCAGGGGTAACTTGCTGCTGGGGTTTATGTGGATGGATTTGCTCCAGAGTACCTTACAGGATTGCGCCCGTGTTTATTCATTAGTTACACTTAGCATCCTGTCTCTTAGCAACTTGACAAGCTGTACGGGGATCTTCAAAAGAAGCGCCCTGCGAGTGACCACACTATCATGGCTTGTATTAAACAGTGGTTTGTTGCGTACACCAAAAACAGCACGACAGTGTCACACAAATCATGGTTTGTCTTCTCTGTTTCTGGCACATTTCTCCCCTACTCAAGGGATAACCCCGTTCTAGGTTCAAACATAATGGAAAATCATAATCTGAATGGCTGGAAAGTGCAGTGGTTGAGTTATCTGGCTGCGGAGCCAGAGGTTGGGAGTTTGAATCTGCTGCCCAGCTTCCTTGACAGGGGATGGACTCGATAATCCATAGGGTCCCTTCCAGCTCTGTAGTTCTAAGGTGATGATGATTAAACAAGAGTTCATAAGCCAATAACCATTTGCACCTTCTAATTTGGTGCTTCTGTATGTTCTGGACTAGTTCACTCTTACGCCACATCCTATATGGCCAATAATGAGAGGATTAAGGGCACTGTAGTCCCCCAGGGCCTGGAAGCTACCAGGTTGCCTAGCCCTGATACAGACACTCAAGGACAGAGACAGACCCTTGACCTCAGCAGACATTATAAAACCAGCTCTCGTCTCCATTTTGCTTTCTGACATGGCCTTACCTTCAGGACCGGGTTCAAGAAGGCCTCTTTTCTGTGCCGGCAGATCTTGTTGAGCACCAGAAAGGCCAGAACCCTCACCGTCTCCTCTCCTGTGCTCCAGAGGCGAATTGCTTGCTTTTTAAAAAAAAATAAGCAAAGAAAACAAAAAGGAAAAAAAAAGATGAGGACCCAAAGAACGGGAAGAAACCAGAAAGCATTCAAGCAACATCGCTGTGGCTTCCGTCTGACCTCAAATGCCAGGCTGCGTCTGCAGAGACCGGGAGATGGACTGTCTCCGATGGCAGCTGACATAGCAACTGATTGCTTCTGGAAAATATTATCTTAAGAAAGGAGGTCACTTCTCCAAGGTTTATACTTCGGCCAGCCTCGTGTCCTTACAAATGTCTCTGGGCAACCTTCTTGAATGAGCTTCAGCTGAGTTCTGGGTTCGCCTTCAGGTTTTTTTAGGGCCTCTCCTGAGAGTCTTTCAACGGCTCAGGAGATGCCCTTTCCCAAGAGGCCACCCCTTCTTCTGCAAGTCACCCCCCCCCAAAAGTCTGTGCTCTCCTCGTCCTGAACTGCTGGATAGTTCCATGGTTTCGGTCTCTGGGTGAGGAGTTCGAATCCCCGCTGGGCCTCCCTGACCAGAGGCTGGACTTCATGGCCCGCAGAGCGCCTTCCAGCCCTGCCGTTCTAAGGTTATTCTTATCCCTCCCTGCTCCGGGTGTGTCTCTGTCGGAACAGGTGAGAGGTGGGTTTGGATTTGTTTTCTTTTTAATAAGACCTTTCAAGCATCTGCAAAGCTCTTAACAAATCCACCCAAGTCAACTTGAAATCGAAATATTTTGCATGTGGGAGAAAGCAAAACAGATACGTTTCTCCACCCAGGCAGAGACTCTTCTGTGTCAGGGTTCATGCATTCGATCACGTTTGCTGGGCTGAATTAAGACCGATACCTCTTTCATTTTATATGAAGGGATTGCTCATTTTCAGGGCCAGTGACATGGCAGGGTTACGATTACGCCCCCTGGCTGGCTGGCTGACTCACCTTGACCAGCATTCGGCACTGCTTTGGAAAGTTCAAGTAGTAAGGCACAATGGAGTTGACATGTTGCAGGACAGCCGCTCCCACGGAGGCTTCCGTCAAACAAGACAGGAGCTGCAGAAGGAGGACAGGAAACATCAATCATAGAGGAACTGATGCTCTTGAAGACATCAGAAGCAATGGTTTCCTCTCTAGGTGAGACACAACCCTCCTTACAAAGCTCTAAAACCCAATTTTACAAAGTAAGAAGAGTCCCCCTAGGCTTCCTGAAATGGCCCATCCTCCTCCACTTTAGATCTGCAAGTCTGCTTCGGTTCTGTGCCAAAAGCTGTAATGTCAGTTTCATCAATTCAGAAGTCGCTTCAAGCCGTGGTTAATGCAAACCATGGTTTTCAAATTCATCTCAAGCCATGCTTCTGTTTCTGTTCTGCCAGTTAATCAGATATTCAGATAGGATACCGAACTATAACTGTCAACAGCTGCCTGGGGAGGAATTCTTTCCTAGCCCTAGCTGGCCAAGTCATGTCCCAGCCCTAGCTGGAGTCTGAACCTGTGATATTCATCACCAACGTGGATAAGATCTGTATGAGCCTGCTGTTGTGGCAAATCCACTGTACCCTACCAGAAGTCATCGGAACGGAATTGGGCACCAGACCTGCCCAGTTTTCAATCCCCAAGTAATCACAGCTCGTTTGTAGAGCAGCAACTTTGAGTGCAGGACATCCCAAGTTCCGTCCCTGGCATTTCTATTTCAGAGGCTCTCAGGTGGCCAGTGAACTGCTTGTCTGAAATGCTGGAGGTCCTGTTAGGCCAAGCACATAACATTGGACTGGACAGATAAATAAGCTGGTCCACTTTGAATCTCTCAGCCATTCCGGGGAAGGTCCAAAGGCGAGTAGTAGAGGGTGTGCTTTGCATACAGGAATTCACAGGTTCAAACACCAGCTAGGGCTAGGAAAAGATTCTGGCCAGCTAGGGCTAGGAAAAAATTCTCCTCCTCTGGACAGTTGTTCACAGTCAGCGCTGACAACACTGAACTAAAAGGACCACAGGCAACTTCGAATGTTCTACACATTTTACCTGGATAGTACAGCCAAGGTATGTTTTGATATCCAGGCGCAGCTTGCCCCAGAGCGGGCTGGAGGACGGCAAAACCATTCTGAACAAAGAAAAGAAAAAAAGGAGTGGAGAAAGTGACCTATTAATCTAGTTTGGTAATACAAAACAAAACAAAAACAGGTAAAGCTGTAGCTGCCTCACCATCTATTTACATATCAAATTGTATCCATAACAGACCCAGGAAATACGTTTTGGAATTAGGTGCAGAAATCAACATCTGGAAATCACAGCCTTTCCCTACTCCCTGGCCACTGATTTCTTTTCTGAGCAAATTCCTAGTTCTCAAGCCTGCACAGTTTAACTTGAAAGACCCGGAGAAATTTTCAAAAAGAAAAAAAAAAAGAGCTCATCAAAAACCTTCTTCGACACAACCAGAGTCATGTTGTTATGTTTCCTAGCCACAACCAATAAAATCACAATGTAAAGGAGTTAAAATGTGGACAATAAATTCATAACACAAGAATCTGAGTTTCTTTGAAAGGAGCACTTACTTAGAGATATACCCTAAAAAGATCCCTGATCGCCCACTGTTCAGTAAACTGGTGTAGCTCATTTCTATTGCTATCCTTCTTTGATTTCACAGCTAACCCTGGAGACAGGTGAGTTTTCTAGCCATTTCACAAAGAACTAGGGAAACGGATCAAGCTGCAAAAAGACCACCCAGCAAACCTATGCCCAACGGATGAAACCGGAAACCCGGGTTCTGTTGGGTCTCCACGGCTGAATTTACCTAGTTTACTCAGCTTGGCTTGGGAGGCTTCCTGGCCAACATCTAACCCAGTTTGACCTTGTCTAGCTTTGGATTTCTGCCAAGGTCACGCGCAACACCACATGTGGGCCCCCTCACTTCACCCTGGCCATTGGTCACGATCCCAACCAGATCAGATGGCACAGTCAAAGAATGCCATGCAGCCGACGCCCACATTGAAAGAAACAAGGGATTAATTGTACTGTGCTTAACCCAGCTGTGCTCCCTCCCGATGGCTGTCTGCCTGAACTGGCCTGGACAATTCGGAAAATTTCTTGTTAGTAGCTTTGCTGTTACTGGGCCCCCTGGAGCAGTCGAGAGTAGAAGGGACCAGCTACAAAATACAGAGGGGACACGGGCTGTCTGGCAACCGGCAATCTCATCTGCCAGGCTGCCCCCGGAGCGTGGACAGTGTTTGACCTGTCTGTCCTCCATAGAGATGATTGCCCTACAAGGCGTGCAAATTCCTCTACAAAAATGAATAATCATCATCTGCCATCAAGCCAGTTCTGACTTAGGGCGACCCTTTCCCAGATTTTTTCCAGGTAGAGAATCCTCAGAAGTGCTTTCCCCTTCTTTTCTTCGGGGGGAGGGAAAGAGAAGAAGTCCCTGAACTGTGCAGTCCCCCCCCCAAAAGGCCACACAGGCTTTTATTCAGAAAACTGGGATGCGGTTTCACAAAATGAACTTACAAAAGTTTAAGAGACTGCTCAATGACTGTGTAGCCGTTTGAGAAGCCTTGTCTTAAAATGTGACTTGTGTTTTCTTCCTGTATTTCACAATAATAACAAGAATTGCTTATTCATGACGATTTGTCTATAAGAGCCTCATGTCCTGGTCGAAAGGATAAACCTCCGGGCAGCGGTCAGAGGGTTTAGATTACAATGCCTGTATGCTGGACCACCAGCCATGGTGGTGGCTGGCGCAGATGGGCCTTGTAGTCCAAAATTTTAAGATAAGAACAATAATGAAATAACACTTACTTGGACTTGTTTTTTGCCGCTTTTACCTGCAGGAATTTCTGCAGCAGACCAAAGAGGTCACGGACACAGAAGGACACAAGGGTGTTGAACACTAGAGGAGAACAGTGGGGGGAAAAAGCACAGTTGTTTGGGGTTCCTAAATAAACACAACACTTCCTTCTCAGTACAACGTACACACCAGTTCCAGGTCTTTCTATCTGCATGTGTATATAAACATGTGTGGCTTGATTTGAATACAGCTCTTATCATTGCCCCAAAATATGGCTATGATGACAACAAATGTACTTGGGTTGGGTATTTTGTTGTAACTTCCACTCTGCATCCCAAATAATTGGGGGTGGGTGGGGCGGAAACCAGCATTATTCAGCACTCCTTCAACAATTCAAAGTCTGCAGGCTGCGCCCTGGGACCATTTGGACAAATTTACTTGCAACCAAAGACCTTAGAATCTTGCAGTCCAAACAACCACAGGTGCTGCTTGAGCAATCCCTACTGGAGTGGTTCCTCTATAACCCAGAGTAAAGTCCACACTCGTTTGTTTGCCATGTGCTTTAGGAGAAGCACCAGAGAAACTGAGGATAAACCCCACTGCTTGGCATTCCAAGTGTTATGCCAAGAATAATTCAGCACGGTGTGCTTTTCCAAAAAGACAGGCCACAGGAGAACAACTGCAGCTGTGAACTCTCCTTTATACAACATACTCCCCGACTGCAGAAAAGCAGCAAGTCAGTGTTCCAATACACCCTGTTGATTATGTTTCTAGGGGCAGTGACCTCCGACTGTTGCTGTTTTTAACAACTGGGAGAGTATTTAAAAACACACAAGTGTGTCTAGAACCCAGCCTTCACCCTACCCCCAAATTACACACTGCACCTTCCTCAAAACAGCAGGGGCTGAAGCCAGGCCTTGCGAGCATACCTGTGCTGTCAGTGACTTTGAACTTCCCAGGTTCCATGCCTTCCGCATCTCCCTTGGCTGTCACGACACACGCTTTGAAAGCCTGGGTGATCTCATGGAAGAGCCTGGGTGAGATTTGCTTCTAGATAAACACAAGCACAGAGGACGGGAGAATGTTTAAAACAGCAGCCTCTCTTCCCTCAACAGCTAGAACTCTACTCAGCTGAGGAACGGGGAGGACAAGAGAACATTTCCTACACATTGCTCAGTCTAACTACATGCACCACCTTCTGCGAACTATACACTAACATGCAAAATGTAACAATTTGCTTAGGATCTAGGAGTCAACAATGGTAAGCACATACACACATACCCTGCTCCATCAACATTATCTGCAACACTATAAAAGTGGTATTTTTTTAAAAAATCTTGCCTCTGCAACTGCTTTCCAATGTTCCACCATCTTCAAGGTCACAGTGATGAAGTCAATTTTTTCCCGTTTTGCACTTTTCTCCTTCCCATCATCGCTATCGTCGTCGTCATCACTTGCTTCCTGTGAAGGATTTTTTAAAGAAAGGAAATTAAGATTTACTGGCAATACTATTTTTTAATTGTGGTATTTACTGTAAGCCTCTGAAGCATCATCACTGAAGAGTAATTTAGGCACGGATGTGCGTGTGCGTCTTTTAAATCTACCTCCAGTTTGTCAGGCAGCACATGTCGGGCATCTTCCTCGTCAGAGGTGTCTGAGTCATCAAAATTAAGAAGCGTTTGGTCATTTTCTTCCAAGAACTTATAAAACTCGGGATCTCGATCCTTCAGCCGGGAGAGCTGGTCTTTATGCTGGGCCGCCTTCCCCCTTTTCACCTGCCTGAGCAGAGGAAAGATGTTGGTGTTTTCACAGGTTCAACACAAAGGCATTCATGAACTGAAAAATTTTAAGTCCCACCACCTCTACAGACGACTTAAGGTACCTCGCCACAATGACAGCTTTTCAAAGTGCAGCTTTTGCTACAGTTTTTCAAATGTAAAAAAGATGGTCTGGATAAGATTGAAGGGCTGTCACCCGGATAAAGGTATCTCACCCAATTGAACACATTCATCGTGCAGTACAGTCCCATGCATGCCTAAGGTAGAAATCATTGTCACTAGTCAAGTTGGGGGCTATAATCCAAACCCACCCACCCCCATTTCCAGTCTTTGATTCTTCCCCAGTTATTACATGTCCAGATCACTTGCAGTAGGTAAAGCCATCAAGAAACCACCAAGAAGCTTCCAAATAGCACCAGGAATTAGTGGAGGGTGGGGGAGAAGAGTTTGGAAACTACTGGATCAAGTAATCAAGTGCACTTACAGAAAGTTGAAAAAAATCTTTCCTTTCTCACCTTTCCACTGGTTTTGATTTGAGCGTCGCTGTTTTCTTGGCACGACCCTTTCCATTTTGACATTGTTTTCCAGCCGCCCCATTTTGCTTGGAATCCGAAGCGTCTGCTTCCGAGTCCTCATTGTCCATGTCAGAGTCAAACCCGGACGCCAGGAATTCATCAACGCTCAGATGAACAAGTTTTCTGGTATCAGAGAGGAGGAACAGAGAGATGGCTCTAATTCGCTGTCAGACCGCTCTGTCGCATTTTTTCAGACTGCATTTTGCTGGGGCAGATTGGGCTCCACTTCATCATTATACTTAGTGGCTGAAGTCTTCTTGCTTAGTTATGCCCACAGAAGGCAAACAGTATAAACGCTGCTAACTGGCCACCCCCAGTCTAATGGGAAATCCCACAAATCATGAGGACGTGTAAATTGGCAGCAAAAAGCTGCTGCAAGTAACACATTTTTTCCCACTACACAAGATGATTTTGGCTATGCCAATTTAACATAACTTTTAGACAGTACCTCGCTGTTAAGGCTATTTATAAATACAGTAACTATATTATAAAGTAGTCTACAACATATACCACTTTACAGAGCAGTAATTTATAAAAAAACACATTCCAAAAATCTAGAAACCTATCCCCAGACTAGTATTAACATTGAAGTTAGACACACATGTAACTTCCACGACACAGCTTTCTTCTGATAATTAAACAGGGTCCCTTTAGAACTGAAAGACGAGTATTTACAATATTAAGACAACAATCTTGTCCAGTTTTTAGTTCTGTGATTACGATTTTGCATCCGAAAGATTTTACATAGCAAGTGCTCTGTTTTATTTGATTTCAAGTTTCTATTTACATTGCAGTCCTACATCCATATACTGGACTTCTGTGTTTGGGGCAATGGGGAACTAAATCTGATTTCAAAGTCATCTTTCTGAAAATACCCAGTGTGGTGTGGTGGACAGAGTGACAATCTAAGACTCCGGAGGCCTGGGTTCGAATCTCCACTCAGCCACAAAAACTCACTGGGAGCGTGTAACTGATAAACCACTCCTTAAACATCACACTTACCTTGAAAGACCTATTAAGATCACCATGGCACATAACAAGTCTTTCTGAGAGCCCTGCTTCATTTGATATCTACTTTCTTGGTTATATGCATGCCATGTTTTAGTCTCCCCACAAAGTGTTTCTCCTCTTATGAACATGCTTTCACGTTACATTGTTTTTGAAGTAGAGACAGGCAGACGGGATGTAAATTAAAATAGGTTTTGTGACCCACCTGTTTTTTTCCTAACAGTACATCACTTGCATTATCATGTATCTTTTTCTCTCCACAATTTGCAATTACAGTGAGCTATTAGCATTAGCACACGTTTTATTATTCCCTCTGAATTCCATAAAACTGACTTTAAGGCAAAAGGCACCACCCTATTTACCTGGAAACAAGGCTGTTTACCTGGGAATTTCTTCCCAAATAGACACATGAAATTACACTAGAACTAGAAGCTGGTGGGAGAAAATAAAATTTAGTTGTTCAGAATACCATTCCCAGAAATTACAACTGAATACCAAAAACTTCCACATCAGGTCAAAAATACGAGTGTGTGAGTGAGCGAGTAAGTGAGAGAGAGCAAGAAAACTCCTCAGAAAATAAAAGCTCACATTAAAACATAGCACTTATGTCTCTAAGGCGCCACAACGTGTTGCCTTCTTTATTTCCCCCCCCCCCCCCTTGACCGGATACGATAAACACACGCTAACAGGGCTCCTCCTTCTAAAACTACAATAATTCCGAGGCTGTAAAAACTACATTTTCCAAACCGAGAAGCTAGCATAATATTCCACTCGTGGTTTTTACAGGCAGCGCAACGCAAAAAATAAGACGCGAAGGTTTGTATGTATGTATGTTGTTGCTTTTGCCTTATAATTATTATTATTATTATTATTTTTGCAAATAAAGGCAAGGCCCTAGGCCGCTGGCAGAGTCGTCGGGAAAGGCGACGGCCAGCTCCGGCCCTCTAGTTGCCAGCCCATATGGGCGCCCCTGCTTACCGCTTGCCGGCCGCCGCCATGCTCGCGCCTACGCTCCTTCTTCTCCCCCCCCCCCCCAGTTGCAACCACGTGGTTTCCCAGGCACTTCCTCTCCCACAATGCACCGGGGGGAACAAGAGGAAAGGAGACCCAGAAAAAGCCGGCCAGGTTGATTTTGTGTTTCACGGGCCGGAAGGGGAGGGAAAAATGAAAATTAAAAAAAAAGACATAGAGAGAAAGAAAAGTGTTTTATTTAGCTGCCAAGTCTGGGGCGAGACCTTTATTAGAGGTTAAGAGATCAAGTGCCGGCATGAAAAGGGGCTCTCTTTCAGGAGCCCCGACCCCTTGCAAGGTTGCTTGATAAAAGGAGCAGTTGGAGAAACGCAGCAATATTGATTTTTTTTTTTTAATGCTTTGACGGGGGGGTGTTTGATTTCTCTCTCTCACACACACACCCCAGTCTTTAGATAGGGAGAGGAAGGTAGAAGGTGCCCGTAGTTTTAGCTTCAAGTACAGCTTATGGGTTTTGCTATGATGTAAGGACAACCCGGTGGGGGTTCACCAAAAGCCGAGCTTAAGAGACCTGGGTGGCTTAGCATGATGTTTTCTCTCTCTCCCCAGGTCTGGGAGGCTGTGATCACTTAGCAATGCCCACTTGTCAAGGAGATAAAAAAAGCAAATGTACGATTGTACTGTTAGCTGGCCAAGCCATTTTGCTTAAAACCCACACGGATCCCTGCCTGAGATCCAGCATTTCCGACCACTGCAAAGCCCTGGGATCCATGTTTTTTGGTGGAAAATTCGTAGGAAATTGTGAAGATCCACTTTTGATTTCACAGATCTGCCTTGGGCCATTGATTTTTTCCTGCTTCTATAGTTTTATTGTCTTCTTCATAAAGTACTTGGTGCTTTACTGCGTAGAAAATAATAGGTCTGTGCTGTGAGGGAGTGTTTTAGAGCAATTCCATAGTTTATATTTCTTTTCTTTGCTGTACCCGGCTTGGAGTAGCGATTGGCAGAAACCGGCAGTATATAAATTGAATCGTAAATAAATAATAAACGCAAATCTAGCATTAAATGGAAAGTAAACAATAGAAGAAAGAAATGGAAGGAAAGAAAGGCGGTATAAACAAGGGGGAAATATGCAACGGTTTAAATGTCAGGCACTTGTGCTTGGTTGGTAGTTTGCTCACAGCATTAACACAGGAACTAAAAATAGAGACAAGGGTAAGCATGAGAGGGAGGGCTGGGGAAAGGGGCCACACAAGGATAAAGAGGGCAGGAGTATGCGAGGATTCCTATACAGATCTATTCCCAGGCCTTTGGATATTGGCGAGCTCGTTTTCCCACCCGTTACATTGCACAGAGGCCAACCTTCCTTATGGATTTCTTTAATTTGCATTTCTGTCCATTTACTGTACATGAGAGGTTTTATGACTTGGTTGTTGTAATCATGTTGTGGTGCCCGCCCATCTGGGTCTTTGCCCAAAAGTGTGGCATATAATGGAAAATAATATTTATTTATTTGATTAGATTAGTAAATAAATAAATATGGAGTCCGAGAGCATCAGCCAGAGAATGAATGGGGAAAATGAGCTTTAAGAAGGATTCTTAGGAAAGTTACATCAACCCTGAGTGCTCACTGGAAGGACAGATCCTGAAGCGGAGGCTCCGATCCTTTGGCCATCTCGTGAGAAGAGAAGACTCCTTGGAAAAGACCTTGATGTTAGGAAAGTGTGAAGGCAAGAGGAAGAGGGGACGACGGAGGACGAGATGGTTGGACAGCGTCATCGAAATGACCAACATGAATTTGACCCAACTCTGGGAGGCAGTGGAAGACAGGAGGGCCTGGCGTGCTCTGGTCCATGGGGTCACAAAGAGTCGGACACGACTTAACGACTAAACAACAACAACAGGCAGAGCGTTGGCCCACCATTGCCTTAATTTGGAAATCTTTTAGGGCAATTTTAATAGAATTTTTGCAGATTTTGTGTCACTCTCTTATCTGTCTTTAAGTAGCAAGAAAACTGATTTGTTTTCTGCCTTAGCACTTCCAGAAATATTTCTACGGTGCAATATTAGAAATGGCCATTAGGGGGAACCAGAGAATATTTCTTCAGCTCGTTTTTTCAGCAACTACTCCAGTTTCTGTATAAAGAAAAATAGAAACAACTGAAACAAAACATCCGTCTTTTGAAACTCAGTTTTTACCATGGGGTTCTGTTTGGGGTTTTATTTGTTTGTAACGGCTCCGTAAAATGAAGCTTAAATAGCTTAAATTGCCTCCCTACGGATACAAATTTATACCTCACGATTCCTCCTCCATCCCTTTTTTTTCTTCTTCCCCAGAACGAAAAGTGGAAATTAGCGTTTCTCTCCTCTCTAGGACGGGCTGCAAACTGCGGGGCGGGCGGCGACGTGACACACGCCCAACAAAATCGAGCCACCTTTCCTTTTATTATTGCTGGAACTGGACCGGGGATAGTGTGCTTGTGTGTCTCTGTCTGTGTGTGTTTATTTTTTTTTTTCCTCCCAGTGCGGGTGGGGAGGGGGGGAAAGCAAAGAAAGCCTGGCACTCCGCGAGACTAGCCCTTGGTTTTAGCATGTGCAGAGAGGAAAAAGCCTAAGGAAGGGGAGAGGACCGTTTCTGCAGAGTCGCTTCTCTCTCCCATCATCCGCCCTCCCCAACCCAGCTGGAAAAGGATCTTTTTTTTTTTCCCACCGGGAGAACTTTCTCAAAAATCCATCAATCTGGAGAACAAAGTGCCTGATCACGGAAAGCACCTCTGCTTTCTCGCCCTGGAGGTGTCAAGCGGGTGAGTGAGCTGTATAATAATAATAATAATAATAATAATAATAATAATAATAATAATAATAATAATAATAATAATAATAATAAATGCCCAACCTTTAAAACAAAGCAGAACCCCGTCTCCCGCGGATATTGGGGGGGGGGGGGGCGGCGGCGGCGGCGGATTGGTTGCAATTTCCAAACAAAGCGAGGAGCGGTGCGGGTTTTGCAGTCCAAGCGGGGGCTTGTCTACTCAGAAGTCAGCCCCAGTAGATACAGAGCATTTACTCCCGGGGTAAACGTGCATAGGATTGCAGCCTCCGTTCATTGCAGGAGAAAGAGTGTGGCTTGTGGGTGTTTTTTTAAAAAATAATATGTTTGATTTCTTTATTATTATTATTTTAATGCAAGCTTTCAGTGTTGCAGCAAGCTGTGGATATACCAGGAAGGTGTCCAGTTCCTGGATGGGCTGGACGAGGCTGGAAAGGGGGCGAAGATTGTAATTTCACCACTATCCTCCGTTTCTCGGGGGGTGGGGGGCTGTTTTTTGCTGCACACGCGTTCTGCATGCAGTGCAACGCTTGGGGGGGGAAATATCAAAGTGTGCTCGGCGCTGTACATCCTGACCTAAACTAAACCGCTACAAAGGGCCACAATATTCCTGATAGGGGGGCTAGCAAAATTTTTTGGAGGGGGGGTCTTGGAGGGGGGGGCGAGGGGCAGGGTTGAAAGGCAGAGAGAGCATGCATTTCTTTTTTGTTTGCAACCCGCTGCAGTGGAGGCTGGCTGGCGGGGGGGGGGGGTCGGGAAATGCTGCAGTGTGGAGACACTTGACCAGATTCAGCCCGGCTCCCTGATCTGCTTTTTGCTAGTGTGGTGTGTTTGTGTGTTGCGGCTGGGAGCCTAGACACGCGCGCTGGTGTCCCGGCTGGAGGGTTATCCGAGGTGACTGCCGTATTCAGACAACTGCAGTCTCTCGATCTTTGGAAATGATCTTTAAACTCGGGGACTGTGCTTGGAAAAAAAATGCGGATTTGCATGCAGCAGACTTCGCGAGGTGCCTTTATTTGTTCGCGGGGCGGGGGGGGAGGCTGCGTGCAAAACCCTTTAAAAGGGGAGTGAAATGGGAGGGGGGGCAAATGCAGTCTCTCTCTCTCGTTCTCTCCCCACCCCTGCCTTCGCAAAGCTCCAGTTTTGCAGTATTAGAGAAGCCTTCATTGCTGTTGCCCAGAAGAGATCAGATTCCCCCCACCTTATTCTTATTATTTTTTTAAGTTAAGGAGGCCCTTCGAGTTGCAGAGCCTGGAAGGAGCTCCCCTTCCCCCTTTTTCTTTCTAATAATAATAATAATTTGCCTTCCCACCCTTTTTGCAAACAGATCCAACCCGGTTGCTTACTACTCTGTGTATGTTTGGAACGACCGGTGTTGCCTAAACATTCAAACTGTTGAAAAGACTGGTGGGAGAGCAATAATAGAGTTCTTCCTTATTATTATTTTTTTTTCATGTATTTCTGTGTCCTAGGAGATCTGTTTTGTCTGGTCCGATTAAAATTTGCATCTGTTCCAGCCCTCTCCACTGATAAATGCCCCCCCCATCCCACAAGAAAACCCCTGAATGTTCTTAGAGCCTCCTTTATGGTCTTTAGTCTTGTGGAATAGACCACTCCCCTTCAAAGTTGGAAAGGAGGGGGTACTGATGGATTTGAATCCATCCGGAGAAGGGACTGGAGATGGGGCTCGTGAAACTTGCAGCAAGGGGGGCTTTAGGAAGGGAACAGGCAGGACGTAAGCTGAGAATGGGCTGTCTTTGTGGTGGAGCCGTTGCAGGGCCCACGCATGACAGCATCTGCTCACCGCATTCATACATTACTTCTCCAGTCGGTCACTTAAAAGCCTCTTTGTTAAAGGGAAGTGCAGGAGGGAAGTGTACATGTTTGTGTGCAGACCAGCAAACTAGCTGGCATTTTTGGTGCTCAAAGTAATCTAAAACATTCCACAGGTTCTTTGATTTTTGTGATGGTTGGAAGGGGGTTTTTTAAAGATGTATTTTAGCAGCAAACGTCTTCCTTCCTCATATCCCTGGTTAGATTTAAAGCAGCTTAACTCTTCCTCTTTAGAAACGATAGTTTTTAAACTCTGGAATAATAACTGAGGATTGAGGGAGGGGGGAGGAATGCAGGTATAAAGCAGGCATGCCCAGAGAGTGTGGTGTTGCCTGCTGTTAAGGATGAATTAATCCGATAAGAGTTGATTGCGTATTTCTTTGTGGCATCTATATCCTGACTTTCCTCCAAGATCACTATCTTCATTGAACTGCAGAGGTGGAAGGGACCTTCTGGACCATCGCGTCCAGCGCCTGTCCAGGAAGCCCAGTGGGGGGAATCGAACTCTCAACCTCCAGCTCCACAGCCAGAGACCTAAACCACTGAGCTATCTAGCAGTTCATGTTCAAGACAGTGTGCATGGTGCTTCTGATTTTTGTTTTAATTTGCTATCATCAGAACAACCCTATGAAGTCAATCTGAGGAATAATGACTAGTCCAGGGTGATCCAGTGAGTATTGTGACCGAGTGGGGATTTGAACCAGGCGTCATGAATCCTAGGTCAACATCCTGATCTCCACAGTGGGCAATATGGAGCTCTCCGGATGTGAGCAGTTTAGCTCTGATCCATCATGGCCATGGTGGAGCTTATAATTCTTCAGCTTCTGGAGGGACACCGGCTTCCTTGTCTCTCCTCTAACTACTGCATCATACTGATTTCTCAAAGCTAGTGCCTCCCCAGTGCACCCAACACTGCCCACTGGACCACACTGGGGTTGCCCACTGGATCTCTGCACAAGGAACCATTTTGACCTGGTGTGCACCCGGTTGACCTCCAAGGCAATCAATCCACCACCCACAATCCAGCGAGATCAGGATTACTTACCTTTCAAAGAGTATTCCCGTTGTGCCTCTGTATCGGTGCCTGTTCGAAGCAGGCCTCCTTCCAGTCACCCTTCTCTGGAACAAGCTGTTCTGCCACCTCTCTGCAAGAAACACAGTGGGATTGTTCAGTCTCTTTTAATGGAGATGCAGGAAATAAGGAGATTGCCCGTGGGGTATCTGCATGATCTGATCTCAGTTTTTGATGCCTCTTTATGAAATTAACCAGTGAACATGCTGGGCTTCAGCCAAGTTGCAGTAGCCGTTGCTCTGATGGAGTGAAAACTTTGGCCCATGTGATGTAGTGTTAAACAAATTATTGCCACCCCAATGAAGGTGGGGGGGGCACAGCTGCTGGCACTCCCTAAGCATGGAATTCCCTCCATGGTGAAATACCTGCCCCCAGAGCAGGTATCCCCATTGTATCCCCATTCCTATTATTGTAAATCTGTGTCTTAGACTCCAGACTTTACTATGGCTTCAAACTATACTAACTGCAAGAGGCCCTATGGTCTAGTGGTTAGTGTGTTGGACTAGGATTTGGGCGACCGGAGTTTGAATCCCTACCTGGCCATAAAACACACGATGGGCCAGTCACATCATCTCAGACTAATCTACCTTGCAACGCTGTTGTAAAGTAAACAGAGGAAGGGGGAAACCAAACAGGCTGTGTTGAGCTTTTTGGAGAAAAAGTGGAATATAGAAATGTGGCGGAAAACACCTAGTGAGTGAAGAGCAGATTTCCAACATGCCAATCCCTATAAATTAATATTAAGGTTTCTCTAAATAATAACTCTGAGCCGCACACTTCTAGTATTCCCTTAGTAGGCATATGGACTCTCAAGTGTCTACGTTTCATGGTCTTGAGAGCTACAGCTCTGATAAACCAACATAATTTTCTTTTAATATTTATTATGAGTGAATTGAAAAATATGTTGACTTGCTCGGACCACAGCCTCCCGGGATCTCTGGATCTCTACTTTGTCCCACATGTTTCTGAGCACCTACGATCTGACTGGGAGTGATTTCAGGGTGGTACCCCCATCCACTTGAACACGTCATAACATGCCACCATAAAATGTCATGCTGATCCCTGCAGCTGGTATTGGAAAGCTACCTTTGTTAGCAACCGAGGGTGATTAATTTCACGGTTTGCGTCATGTCCTGTTTAACAAGCACGGCTATTTTTAAACAGAGAGGGAAGATTTGCATTTCAGAGCAAAAAGGGGGTTGGAATAAAGGTGAGCTCAAGACCAGAAGCTGGGTGAGAAATGCAAACTAAGCTCATGCAAGAATCAGACCAGGACCCGGTGGAGAAGAGCAGGACTTTGAGACTAAAAGATGCAGAATAGTAAGACAGGATAAGAGTGCCTCTGAGCATGTACAGAATGTCATTCACGAATGGCTGCATAAGCACACAGTGCAGAATCCGTATTTCTGGTTATGAAGATAAGCTGTAAAGAGCCTCACCCTACATTTGAAAAGTAACCTGCTAAGATAAGTTAGAAAAGCAATTCATTGTGTTAAACTCTCTGTGTGTGTGCGTGCGCGCACACCCTTTAAGAAATAACAGTAGAACCTAGGTAAAGATACTTTTTCCACCAATGAAGTGAGATCATTCTTAACCATTGGCTGAAACCTGTTGCTTAGGGTGTTCAGATCACAAGTAGAGTAGCCCATTTGAGTTAACAGAAATTGCCGAGGGGTTGACTCACCAAATCCTCACTGCTTCAGTGGGCTTACTCTAGTGCAACATCCTATGCTAAGCAACTGGATTTCAGGCATAGATTGACTTTTGAAATGTAACTTTGCGACATGCCCATAAGTCACTAGGAACAGGAGAGTGACAGGACTACATTGCTTTTAACACAGCACTTCTCTTCTCTGATCCTGCTACAGAAGCAAGAACGCTCCCCACTGACACGCCAGAATAACAACATTGGCCAGTTACAGCCTGATGTGATATCACACACCCCACCATTTTAGGATCAAATTAAACTCTTTGTGGAAATTCGGGTATCTGTTGTCCTCCAATCTGTCTCAAAGGAGACGCTCGGAGTTGGTAGCGTAAATAGAAGACTAAATTCTCCTTCTGTGTCCCAAAGGAGCAGCTTGGAATATATTTCTTGTGGCTGGAGCACAGAATAGAGTCTTTCTCCACATCCCATGCCCTCCGTATATAATCTTGGGTGTTTATCCATGCAACGTATGTCCTCTATATCAACAGGCATCCCTTTGAGCTTCTGGCTTCACTGACGCAGAATAGAGCTCCTTCAGAAATATTCTGTCTTGTGTTTTCCTTGTCATCTCCCTTAGCCTTAAATGGGTAACCAGAGCAGCTGCAGATGGGCCGGCGTACAAGACTTTTTGCTTTATTCTGAATTAGGCCATTGGTCCACCTACCTCAGGAGCTTCTGCATGGATGGATGGACGGTCCAAAGGTTCAGACAGAAAATTCCCCCCCCATCCTTTCCTGGAGATGGTGGGGACAGAAGATGCAAACCTCTGCAAGTCAGCCCTGGGCTCTACTGCTCAGTCATGGTTTTCCCACTGAAGATAAACTAGGAAAGATACTTGTCCTCATCATTCTGAATAAAGGGCTGGGATAGATAGGAACAGAAGATGCCACCTTGCACAGAGTCTGGTCAGTCCATCCAGCAGGTAGATTCTAGCTGGTTAGTGCCTGCTTGGATGGGTAGAAGTTTTCTAGGGATTCACTCAAAGGAATCCCTTGGCAAGCCCCAACTAGAGGTGTCAAGAATTGAACCCAAGCCCTTTTGTTTGCATGGCTTTTGGTTCACAGAACCTTGCCTCATAAGTTGGACCTAGTCTATTTCTGGGCTTCGGGCATCATGGCATGGTCTCAACTAAACAGCTGTAGTACTCCTCCTTGTCTCGGCATTTCAGGACCAGGGAGAGCTCCCACAGACAAGAAGAGTTGACCTGATGGACTCTTGAAACCCAGTAGACTCCTCCTTCCATCTAAAGGAAAGCTGCGTGGTTGCCAGAGGCCCCTTGCCTGTAGATCAGTGCTTGCACTTCTGGCATGCAGCCTTTCTGCTCTGGTGCTGTGAGGTCGTCCTATCTTCTCTCCTCCTGTAGGACCTTCAGAGAAGGGCGGATGGTTGGACCGTTCAGGCCCGTTGTCTACAAGAAATAATTGTTGTGGCTCCTTAGAGAAGACTGTGAGAAGCCTAGTAGATTTGGTGGTGGGGGGGGAAACAACACAGAATATTCTCATCCAGTGGGATGATTATAGACCAAGAGTGGGAAACCAGCAGCCACATTTAGTCTTGATGTTATCCGTAGCCATATCCCAATGACAGGGAGGGCCAAAGACAGGAGGGGGAGATTCGAAACAGTTTTGTTATGGGAAAGGGGGCGTGGCCTTCTGGCGAATCCCAAGAGGGCCAGGTTCAGCCCAAGGGCCTGCAGTTACTGACCCCCACTTGCAGAGACAAGTATTGCAAAAAACAGAGCCCTCACTGTTCTTCCCCCTGGGATGTGCATGATCGCTGGTATCTTGGCAAAAAGAAATGTAAATGTCCCTTTCCTCGGAACCTGCCAAATTCAAGCTGCCCTGGGGTGGGGGAAGCAGGGGCCATCCACAACCAGCCAAGATTATGCCTCGCACTTCTGCTCCTTTCATTAATTAGAGAGTATACCAAGCATTAAGCTTTCCTGGCAGCTTTTAACTTCACAGCTTTCCCTCTTTCTTTCATCCTCTTTGCTTTAGGAGCAGCATGGGAGGGGGGGCCTCTTGGGAGTTGCATCCATTCCGTCCCTATTCACATCTTTTCTCATTTGAGACAAAGGCAGGAGTTCCCTCTTCTTCCATCGCAGGGAATGCTGCGTCCTCCCCCCCCCTTTCCAGTCTGGCAGGAAGCTTGAGCTCTCGGCTGCCTCTGTGTGCATCTGTCGACTTGGTTTCTCTCTGTTCCCTCCGTTTCCTCCGTCATCCTCGCTGCCACCTCCCTCTTTTCTTCCAAATTCATGCCCTGCTGTTGGCAAGGATAAATTAAAGTCCTTTTCCTAGCTGGGGACTGGTTATTTTTAGACCTGCCCGCGTACAGACACATATGCACACGCACGCCTCATACCACGTAGAGTCAGCAATGTGCCAATGCCTGCCAAGAGTACAGAGGTCGGCTTCCTGTGTGAGTGTCTGAGTTGTAGAGAGAGACAGATTTGCTACCGGAGTGGAGGGGTGGTTGGATATGAAAAGCAGAGCTGCTGCATCCTTTTTATTATCATTATTAGCAAAATCCTTGAATTGTTAGCAAAAGAATGGCACTCTGTAATTTTTTTTGGAAGGCAGGAATCAGAGACGTCTTTTGCTTTCTATCCACCCCCCCCCAGCGCTTCAGACTGAGAACTTAATTGACTCCCTTAACTTCATAGTTCTATCCATGTTTTTTTTTTCCTGATCCCTTTTTAAGGTTACATGTGAATGCAGGGAATGTTAGTTGCCCTTTGGAAGCAAAAAAGGCCATCTCCTCATGGGTTATGGATTACGTAGTCTATTCTTCATTGTGCCCACGCCATTTCTTAAAACAATCCATTTGGGAAGTATTTTGGTTCATCAGCTTGCTGCTGTTTCCAGGTTGCTTTATTTCCTTTTCCCCACAACTTCTTTTAGGAGACTTTTTTTAAAAAAGCGCAACCATGGATATTTTTATATTGAATCGCTCAGTGGTTTCGGTTTCTGACTGCGGATCCAGAGGTTGGGAGTTCGATTCCCCCCAGTGCCTCCTTGACAGCGGTTGGATTTGATGATCCATAGGGTCTCTTCCGGTTCTGCAGTTCTACAATGATGATGATGATTGATTGGGTTATATGCTCAATTCATAGCTTACATTCAAGGGGGAAACAGAAGGCAATGAAACAAAGCAGAGTAATGGCACTAAAAATTATGACACTGGGAGTCTGTTGTCATTCCAGAATATTTTCACACTTATCTCTTCTGTTCAGTTATGTTCCTCTTACAGGAACGTCCTTTTAAAGCAAATTGCCCTGAAGCCTAACCTGCATCATTGTTACTCTGTCTGAAGGGTTGGTCTTAGGGTGGGAAACACCACAAGCAGCAGACAGAACCAGCCAAGCCCTTATGGGTTCCTCAAATCACGCATGTGTCTGTACGTGTGTGTCTTGTGTTGTGAAGTCCGAACTGAGTCATATAGACCCTGAGAGGGCTTTCAAGGTTAGGAGTGGTTTTACCTGTTTCCTTCTCCCAGTGAGTTTCCTTGGCTGAGTGGGGATTCGAACCCTGTTCTCCAGAGAACTAGTCCGTCACTCTATCCCTTAGACCGCACTGGGATTCTCACATTGCCTGGCCCTGGCTAAACTTGAAAAGGCACAGACTATAGTACAAAAAAGTAACTTTTCCCAACTCTAGATAAAGTCTTTCTCTTTCTGGAACGTCCAAGAGAATTTGAAGGTTTGGGATTTGTTGACTCTGATTTTGATTCTGTAGAAGGAAACCTCTCTCTCTCTCTTTTAAAGTCCTCGTTACAAGACGAATAACAAATTGAATAAACGAAACTGTGTTTCCGTAGAGAGGCCGAAAGGGCGCTGCCGCGAGCCAGGAACGACCCTCCCGCAGCCATGGAGAACGGGATGCAGCTCCTGAACCGGGATGGCCACAGCATCTCTCACAATTCGAAGCGGCACTACCACGACGCCTTTGTGTGCATGAACCGGATGAGGCAACGGGGCCTGCTCTGTGACATTGTCCTGCATGTGGCCACCAAAGAGATCAAGGCCCACAAAGTGGTGCTGGCTTCCTGCAGCCCCTACTTCCACGCCATGTTTACAAGCAAGTAACTCTTTGTGCCTCCTTTTCCCTGCTTCTCTTGGGCTCTCTGTGTAAACTGTTTGCTAAGGGTGGCAGTTTCAGATTGCTTAGGCTATCGATCCCATAATTCCCCATTCTGGGAATTCCACCTGACTTACAAACACCTTTCAGACACTTAACTGTGGCTCACCTCGGAGACTAGGCCTAAAGAGAGAGATTTTGAGACTGAGCTAGGCCTAGCTCCACCCAAATGTCCCTTCTGCGTCCCGGTGCTAGCTGGGAATTTTCTTTCTTGTTTTGGGCTGCTTTTTCGGACCGCTAGTGTGTCTGGATCAATTGTTATCCATTCTTGCAGGCAGCAGTCCCCCAACCTCTGAAGGACTATAGAAGTAAAAATAGATGGTTGTTGGGGTTTTTTGCACACAGAATAGCAAGGGCTTTTGATAGCAAACAGAAGCGGCCAGTTTTTATTAAAACCCTGCTTGTGAATGTAAAGGGTCAGTGTCACACCTCCCATTTATCGTGTCTGTTGTTGTTGCCGCAGATGAGATGAGTGAAAGCCGGCAGACCCATGTCACGCTCCACGATATTGACCCACAGGCGTTGGAGCAGCTGGTCCAGTATGCCTACACTGCAGAGATTGTGGTAGGAGAAGGAAATGTGCAGGTAAATCTGCATATATGTGAACAAAGTCTCCCCAGGATTTTCATATATATATGCATTTGCAACCTAGGAAAGCTGGCCTTGTGTTGGCAGCTTGGGAAGCTGTTGCAATGGTGGCTGGTCGTGAACAGACATGCAGAGAATTGAGCTGTGCTTTATAAATTTAATAGCTGGCTGCAGAGCCAGAGGTTGGGAGTTTGACTCCCCCCGCTGTGCCTCCAGGGAAAAGAGCCAGCCCGGGTGGCCTTGGGCCAGCTGCGCCATCCCAGGGATCCCCTCACCCCGTAGAAGGGAATGTGTCTTCTCTATCTAGAAAATCCTGGAAAAGGTTGCTCTAAGTCAGAATTGACTTGACAGCATGCAATTAATATTATTGTATGTCATTATTGTATGTCGAACAGTTAACAGTTATGCCTGTCTCCTTGTATGGTGTGTTGGCCTCACCCAGTTGTGAAAATGAGCAGCTACAAGCAGGCATGGTGCTCTCATTGGTCCATGTAAGGGTTGCACAAATATTTAAGTGTTTACCTTAAAACTGAGGTGGGTGAAGTGCAACCTATGGACTCAGCAAGCAAAAGATGGCCGTCTGTGTTTAATGCCTCCCAGGCTTGCCCTTCTGGGTTGCTAAATATATATATATATTGTATATTGTTCCAGAATGGAAAATGGCACCTTACCAAAACAGCAGGAGCCAGGCAGAAGCCCTGCATTGACCGTCCTGCTTGCTCTTCCCTTACAGACACTGCTTCCTGCTGCCAGCCTCCTCCAGCTGAATGGGGTACGGGATGCTTGCTGCAAATTCCTCCTGAGCCAGTTGGATCCGTCCAACTGCCTGGGCATCCGGGGCTTTGCAGACACGCACTCCTGTAGCGACCTGTTGAAGTCGGCGCACAAGTACGTCCTGCAGCATTTTGTGGACGTCTCCAAGACAGAAGAGTTCATGCTTCTGCCTCTCAAGCAGGTACGATGGGATCGTGATTCTCACCCCTTCTGCCCCTGTGTTCAGGGAGGGTTGTTTCAGAGTCTGGTTATGCACTCCAAAGCCATCATTCAGACGTGCAAAGAAAGCCCACCAAAGTCCGGGCAGAATTTGGCACAATTGATCGGTTCTATTTTTTTTCCTTCTGGATTTACCCTCTCCAACCAGAACTGAGTATCCTGGAGTGGAAGAGCCTGTTTGGGTAAATAATGCTGGGCTAGATGAACCTGGGGGCTTGATTTTGAGTAAGGCAGCTTCGGTTGTGAGCGTTTTTCAAAAACAGGGAGATGTCCCCGAAAGATAGAAAGCTCTAAAGCCAGTAGAGGAGGATGCATGTCAATGTTTATTTTTATAAATTACATTCAGTGTTTCCATGGAACGTCCTCTCCACTTTTTGATGGCCGGTTCATCTTTGAACTTGGCAAGGATGAAGTAGGAATTCCATGGAAAGAAAGGGCCGATCTTCGTTTCTAGGTCAAGAAAAATCTGTGAATTACCCCAACATTCTAGAGGTTTATGTCAACTTTCCTACTACACTGAAAATAAAGTTTCTGGAGCCTCTTTTCCGTCTTGTTTTCCCTTAAAACTCGACACAACCTTTCTTTGTTCTGGCTGTTTCCAGCTCACCTGGATTTAAGTGGATGTTCTGTTTCCTCCCCACTCCGCAGGTCCTCGATCTCATATCCAGCGATAGCCTCAACGTGCCCTCGGAGGAGGAAGTCTACCGAGCCGTCTTGAGCTGGGTGAAGCATGACGTGGACAGCAGAAGGCAGCACATCCCCAGAGTAGGTGGCTGGGCGGATTGCAAGGCTGTTCATGGAGAGAAAGAGAGAGAAGTTGCACATTTTGTAGCCAAGGGTTTATTATCGTAACCTTGATGGCCAAGCCCCAAATGGTGGTTGCTAGAACTCAGCCCTCCTCAGCCCTTCAACTTAAGCTGTTGCTGCAGTTTGTCCCAGCGTTGAATAGTTTCTATCAAGATCTTAAAGCTTAGAAAAAGCCCCTTTTCTTCCCGTCCTATCCTCTGTAATGAAACTGAGCAGATTCGCTCCCCCTCCTCAGCAACACCCCAGGTGGATCATCGGTTTTCACTTTGCTTTTATAAAGTTGTTTTTCTTCCTCCTCTCTTTCTTCCTCCCCCTCCCCAGCTCATGAAGTGCGTCCGCCTTCCCCTCTTAAGCCGGGACTTCCTGATGAGCAACGTGGACACGGAATTGCTGGTGAGGCACCACTCGGAGTGCAAAGACCTCCTCATTGAAGCCCTCAAGTACCATCTGATGCCTGAGCAGAGAGGGGTCCTAAGCAACAGCCGAACCCGCCCCCGGCGCTGCGAGGGGGCCAGCACGGTCCTCTTTGCTGTGGGTAAGGACCGGACCAGACCAGCCGACTTGGGAGAAAGTGACTGAAGGCATTTGCCCATACAAACACAACAGTAAAGGGGGAAAAAAAGGGCTTTCCCTTCTCCTTGGTGTTCTGCCAGCTTCCAGCCTGCCATTCTTTTCCCTGCTCTTTCTTACAGGCGGGGGCAGCCTCTTTGCCATCCACGGGGACTGTGAGGCATATGACACTCGGACAGACCGTTGGCACATGGTCGCTTCCATGTCCACCCGTCGGGCCAGGGTGGGTGTCGCCGCCATTGGGAACAAGCTGTACGCCGTTGGAGGGTAAGAAGGAACTGTTTGGCCAAAGAAAAACTGCTCACTCCCTCTTCCCCCCCGCCTCAGTATGCAAAAACACACACACAACCCACCACCACCACCAAATCCTAAGAATAATGAACCTGAGTGAGAGAGAATACTATATTTAGGATAAGTCTGATGACATACAGAAACCATTGATCAGGTTTTTGGGGGGGGGGCAAATGCTGTATCAATTTATTATTTGTGTATAAGCGCTTTTAGATTGGCTTATGTAGCAATTGGAAAAAAAACAATAACCCCGTCCACACCTTCAGGCTTAAGGATTGGAAAAGGAACAACACGAAAGGGAGAAAGAGAAGAGGAAATCATGATGACGCAAGGACAGGTTCTTCATATTAGGAGGTTTCTCAGCCCAGTGGAAGCACGAGAAAAGCCAGATGGACCTGCCTTTCTAGGTGGGCAGAGCCTTAATTCCACTGTGTCCTTCTTTTAACATTTATGCGCTCTGGAAATAAGTGCTTCCACTGGTCAGGGACGTGGTGGCGCTGTGGGTTAAACCGCAGAAGCCTCTTTGCTGCAAGGTCAGAAGACCCGCCGTTGTAAGATCGAATCTACATGACGGAGTGAGCTCCCGTTGCTTGTCCCAGCTCCTGCCTAGCCATTTAAAAGCATGTAAAAATGAGAGTAGATAAATAAGTACCACCTCAGTGGGAAGGTCACAGCGTTCCATGTCTAGTCACGCTGGCCACATGACCACGGAAACTGTCTATGGACAAATGTTGGCTCTATGGCTTGGAGACGGGGATGAGCACCGCCCCCTAGAGTTGGACATGACTGGATTAAATGTCAAGGGGAACCTTCACCTTTTCCTGGTCAGTGTTTGGAGCACCACGTAATCCATTTCATTGCATGATTGTAGCTTCTTGTAATAATGAGAAGCCTCCTTTACTTTTGTTGTTTTTCTCCCACTATGCCACTATCATCATTAATCATCCTTTCACACCCAAATATCTGAACGATATTTATAGGAAAGCTACTCCAGTCCTTGGTTATTTCGGTTGCCCTCTAGGTTCTTTTATTTATTAATTATTATTATTATTATTTTTCCCGTATTGCAGCTATGATGGGACATCGGACTTGGCCACAGTAGAATCCTATGACCCCGTTACCAACTCTTGGCAGACAGAGGTTTCCATGGGAACCAGACGGAGCTGTTTAGGGGTGGCGGCTTTGCATGGGCTCCTCTACGCGGCCGGAGGGTATGATGGAGCATCGTGTCTCAATAGGTAAAGTGGATTTTATCTGTGTTTGCTTGCCATCCTCTTCGTCTCCTGCATCCCTGGCCTTGATGTGCAAATATCTTGAGGTCTGAAGGGTCCAGCAGGCACCCTCGAGCCCAACCAAGGGCTCCAGAAGCATCTTATTAACTCTGAGCCTTTTGCTACCTAGTTTTACGTCTTTTTGAATTAATGGATGTACACAGTCATTAACACAATTCGAGATATGAGCTGTAAATCAGAAAAGAATGGGCACTGTATAGTTAAAATTGAAGGAGCAAGTGCCTTCATTAAAAAAAACATTAATAAGCAAAGATTTTTATAGGCATTGGTCTACGAATACAAAAATGTTGGATTAGAGAATAAATTTTTCAAAGTCTGGAACCGCGAAAACGGCAAATGCTAGAAGCCTAAAGGCCTAAACCTAAATGATGGTTCCAATTAAAATAAATCCCACTGAATTAGCTGTTGAATCTTGTGCAAATTTGATTGATTGTATTTATTGTAATGGAGGCTAGCAACTGGATTTTGGCCTTAATGCACTGGGAACGGAGGGGAGTAGGAAAGGACTTAAAAGTTGGCATTTCGGTAATCTTTAATTTGTTCAGAAACTTGTGAACTAAGGATGGAACAAATGCTTTCAATTTTTCTCAGCTACCGCAAGGCGATTCCTTCTTCTTCATTCTTTCAAGTATGAATAGATTAGGCTTTTCCCCCATCAGCTTTTCCCCCATCAGCTTTTCCCCCATCAGCTTTTCCCCCATCAGCTTTCCCCCCGCAAATCTTCTTGCATTTTATATTTTAAAAACTTGCATAAAGTGTCTTGCATAAAGTACTTCTCTTTCTCTCTTCTCTCCCCCCCCCCCCCATTCCTCTTTTCTTCTGGCCTGCTTTAGCGCTGAGAGATATGACCCTTTGACAGGCACATGGACCTCAATCGCAGCCATGAGCACCAGGAGGAGATACGTCCGGGTTGCAACGTTAGGTAAGGTTACCTCTGAGCTCTGGAAAAAGAGAGAAAGTTTCTGCTGTTCCAAGAGTGTGAAACTGACTGCCAGACTGGGCCTTTTCAGGGAAGTTTTAGGAAAGCTTTATTATACTCATGTTGCAGTGGTTAAACTGCAGGACTGCAGTCCAGACTCTGCTCAGGACCTGAGTTCGACTCCGACAGGCTCAGGTAGCTAGCTGGCTTGAGGTTTGGCTCAGCCTTCCATCTTTCTAAGGTTGGTAAATTGAGTATGTACCTCGCTTGCTGGGTGGGAGGGGAGGAGGTGTAGCTTGCATAATTAATGTTAATTAACAGTGCTTTAAGCACTATGGGGCATTATATAAGCAGCATACTTTGCTTTTTTTTTGTATGGAAATCTATTTGTTTTCCTTATGGCTGCATACAGTGTGTTCCTTCTGCTCCATTTTGCCAGTCCCAAAACCCCAGGGGCTTCAGAGTCATTAGCCTTCCACTCATGTGTTCAGCGCACTGTCGTCATGACACTACACCACAACCCCCCCCTTTTGTGCATCATCTTCCAGAGAACAAAAAGCTCTGGACATAACAGCTGGAGCACACAGGCGATGGTATAACTGGGAGGCGAGGGACTTATTCCCGTACGCGGCCCTATTGGGGCATTGCCATCTCTTGCTCACATGGAAGGATTCAGAAGACTTCTGGGGAGTGTTTAATATTTGCTCCCCCTGCAGTGGACAAAGCAGACCAGTACACCCTGTTCACGCTCCGTGAGATAATCCTTTCCAAAGGGAGACCGACTCAGAACTGAGATGCAGACTTTAGTTACTCACTCCCGTGGGGTTTTGGGTGGGTGTGTTTTCCCTTACATGTGTAGCAAGGCCGGCCCTGCCGTTGTGTGAACAGAGTTCAGATTTTCATGAGGAAACAGCATACTGTTGGTTATTTAATTTAATGTGAATTACTTGACCTTCAGTAATTTTATTTTGTTACTCCCGAGGATGGAGAGACGTGTTTAGGGAATCTTTCTGCCTTTTGTGCTAGAGTTGACTTTGCTGGCTTTCAGTACTGTGGATGTTGAGGTTGGTGGGCGGAGCGGTGCCATTTCGTCTTCTGCCTCAGGTGGCAGAATGTTGTGGGGCTGCTCGGGATGCGTGGCCTGGTTCTCATGGCGTGTTGGCCCCCTGTAAGCCTCTGTGCACAGCTCCCCCATGGGGTGAGCCATGGAACATCAGGGCTTCCAGAGGAGGCTGTGCTGAAGCGACCACTTGGCCTCAGCTTTGAGGCCCTTCATGATCAGCTTTTGTCCTGAATTCAGATTTGCTCCTCGGTCAAGGCTGGCCTGAGGCATTTCTCCACAAGAGGTGAAACAGGTGCCCTTCTTCACCATGTCAAGATCCGTAGGGTATATCTAGCCATGTTATTTTGGTAGGCAAGGTGAGAAAAATCCCAGAACTCCTTTTCCCTTTGACTGGCAATACAAAAATACAGGAATAACAGAGCAAATAACTTAGCTGACATTGCAAACCAGGTTTCTAAGTGTTTCTTTCTAAGTTGGTCCCCAGGCTAGGATTGCAGCATCGTAGCTTGTTTCTTCATGAGTTTTTCGTATATAGGTGTCTTTCCCCTTCTTGCCTCTACAGATGGCAACCTTTATGCTGTCGGGGGATACGATAGCTCGTCGCATTTGGCAACGGTGGAGAAATACGAACCTCAGGTAGATGGGGAGGAATGTAACAAGGGAGTGGGAGGTTGTGGGCATCCTTTGACTCTGGCGGGAGGGGTGGGGGTGACACTGAGGAAAGGAATAGAAGTCCTTTAGGTTGCAAAACAATTGGCAGTGCCAGAGGAAGACACACTTATGCATGCAAGATTTTGAGGAACTGAGCTGCGTTCCTGCTTTCATCTGTTGATTGCAGTTGCGGCTTACTGATTGATCCAAGGTGTGGTTCCATTTATTTTAAACTGGGCTAAGAAATAAGCTAATAATAAGCTCCCGTCGCTTGTCCCAGCTCCTGCCTACCTAGCAGTTCGAAAGCTTGTAAAAATGCGAGTAGATAAATAGGAACCACCTCGTTGGGAAGGCAACGGCGTTCTGTGTCTAGTCGCGCTGGCCACGTGACCGCGGAAACTGTCTTCGGACAAACGCTGGCTCTAGGGCTTGGAGATGGGGATGAGCACCACACCCTAGAGTCGGTCATCATCATCATCAGCATCATCATCATCATCATCATCATCATCATCATCATCATCATCATCATCATCATCATCCTGACTTATGGACACCCTTTTAAGGATTTTTCAAATGGCGAGTACTCAGAAGCGATTTTCTGCAGTTTCCCTGGAACTGTGCAGCTTGCCCAAGGCCACAGAGGGTAGCTCTACTTGTAGGAGGCCCAGCGGGGAGTCAAACTCCCAACCTTTGGCACCACAGTCAGATACTGAAACCACTGAGCTCTCCAACCAGTAGAATAAGAAACAGAATGTGGTAAATGAAGCCACGGTTTGCAAACACACTTCAAACCATGGTTTCTGATTCCAGTGTACTAGCAGATTATGACCCGTGATTTCTCAGTTCAGACATTACACCAAGCCACAAGTTCAGCTTTTTTAATGCATGGTTTGTCTAGTCCTGGAGGTCTAGAAACACTGAGAAAGAGAAGGGGAGCTGGGGGGAACAAGTTCCCTTAGTCCAAACAAATCTTTTTCTTTCTTTTTTCTGCTTTGCTCTCTCCTATCAGATTAATACATGGACTCCGATTGCCAACATGCTCAGTCGGCGTAGCAGTGCCGGCGTGGCTGTTCTGGAAGGGATGTTGTATGTCGCGGGAGGCAACGATGGGACCAGCTGCCTTAACTCCGTGGAGCGCTACAACCCGAAGACAAACACATGGGAAAGTGTGGCGCCCATGAACATCCGAAGGTAGAGACACTCTTTTTCAGAGAGGGGGGGGGCTGAGTTCCACCACAGGCTCCCCAACTCTGAAGGCTCTGGTCCTGCTAGATACTGAACGAATTTCAGTTAGCGAACACATCCTGTGCGAGACCTAGTCAGACTCCTGTTTGGGGAACAGCTGTTAGCCTTTTCAACCAAAGAAGCTGACCGTTTCCTGTACAGACTGTTAGACCGAATGTGCAAAGGGTTCATGCGCATGCAAGGTGCTGGCAGCAGGATTTATGGCCTGGCCTTTTCCCACACCATTATGGCGCTCTCTGCTTTCAGGTGATAATGTCAGAACAGGTTGGAAATCCAGTTCTACCAGGCTTTCTATAGTCTTCTATACTAGTGGTTCCCAACGTTAGGTCCTCAGATGTTCTTGGACTGCAACTCCCAGAAATCGAAGGCTCCCGGGAGTTTCAATCCAAGAACATTTGGGATTCCAAAGTTGGGAGCCACTGTTTTATAGGATCTTTAGTCTAAAAAAAGAGAATATTCTCTTTAAAAGAAAAACAGCTTTCTTTACTGTCAACTAGGCAAATGATCCCTAAATGGGGTCCATGCTCTCTAAAAGACTCCCTCTATGAGCCTCCCCGGGTGTTCAGATCATCAGAAGAGGCTTTTCTCTCAGTCCCACCACCTTCACAGGTATATATGGTGGGGACACAGGAAAGGACCTTCTTGGTGGCTGTTCCCAGACGTTGGAACTCCCTCCCACTGGAAGCCAGCCTGGCCCCGTCTTTGCTGTCCTTCCACAAGCAGGCAAAGATCTTTTTTTCCAGACAGGCCATCTGAGAGGCTTTTTGTTGTTGTTTTTTTAATGGATTGTTGTGTTCTGTTGCATTTAAATGTGTCTTTACTATTGATTTTATTAACCATTTTTAATATAATACTTGTTTAATTCTTTTTAATATTTGTATACTTACTGTTTCTAGCTTATAAACATTGTCTTTTTAATGAGATCAGCTGCCTGGTGGCCTTTTACGCAGAAAAGCGGTGTAAAAATGTTTTAAATACATAACAAGTGTTAAATATCTGGAGAGCGCCTGCTTGCCTGATGTGGAGCAAATGGCCCTGCAGTTGCTGACGCATCCGGTCTGCTTCCCCCTCTTAGGAGCACCCATGACCTGGTGGCGATGGACGGGTGGCTGTACGCGGTGGGCGGCAACGACGGCAGCTCCAGCCTCAACTCCATCGAGAAGTACAACCCGCGCACGAACAAGTGGGTGGCGGCCTCGTGCATGTTCACCCGCCGCAGCAGCGTGGGCGTTGCCGTGTTGGAGCTCCTCAACTTCCCGCCCCCTTCCTCGCCCACCCTCTCGGTCTCCTCGACAAGCCTTTGACAAAGAGTCCCGCGGCGCCTCGCCTCGCCCAGACTGCAGCATCTGCCGGAGTGCAAGAGCCGCCTGGCCTGACCCCGGCGGCAGCCGCTCCCTGTGACGTGGCATCGACGACGAGGGGGACGAAGAAGAGGTCGGAGGTGTAGATGCTGCGTCAAGACTCTCTCTCTTTTTTAGTGTTAACTTCTTCTTTTCCTCCATAGGGGCCTTTTTCTGGCTCTTGCGGGGCATCTCCGAGAACAGATCTTGACGATAACCGCCCCCCCCCTTAAGACAAAAACGTCAGCAGCCTTCCTCGTTTTTCATCGCCTTTTTTCATCTTCGCTCCACCGATGTCGTCGTCGTCGTCAGGTCCCTCTCGACCGGCCACAGCAACGTGGCTGCTGCTTCCACAATCGGATTCGAACCTCGGGCTCCGCTTTTGCACCAAGGAACCTAAAAACAGCCATGATGGGATGCAAGGGGGGGGGGAAGATGCTTGTCTGCTAGCAAGCGGAAGGTCATTGACGTTGCCCTGCGCCAGCAGCTGAATGTGAAGCTGTGAATGTCCTGATTCGCCAAAACTACTTTGCCAAGCCTCTATAGCGCACTGTTAAAGACCGTGGGGGTGATGCCTGTTCCGCTAGTTTCTGTCGAAAAGGATGCCTTAAAATGAAAAACAAAACCAGGGCTGGAGGAGACGGTAGCATTGTGAAACCTCTCACATTGTCTGTGGTCCTTTGTTCTCTCTATGTGGTTGTATGCCACCCTCCTCTGCCTTTCCTCATGGCGTATTTTGGGGGCATCCACCCACATGCTGGCTCTGTTAAATTCTCCCCCCCATGCCCACCCCTTGGGAAGAAGCAAATCTTAAAGGTAGACTGCTCTCTGACAAGGCTGCTCCTAGGATGATACTTGGAGAACAGCCAAAGTGAACAAGGCGGAGCAGATTGCACCTTGTATTCACATGGATACACGTTTCTTGGATTTTATTTTTATTTTATTTGTGTTGCGATTTTAAAACTCTTTAATTGGCTTTCAGTTTTCGAGCAGATCTGCTAACTTCTTTATTTATTATTAATTAATTTATTTTATTTTTCTTAAGAGGCAGGGTTGTGGAAAGGAAAAGACAATTGCCAGGGGTAGCACTTGTTTTAAAGAAACCAACCATACCTATATATTTACAGCTGTTATGTATAGCTGTGTACGTTTTCATAGGCAGTCGGCTGCAGATCTTTGGAAACTGTATTGGAGGGGGGGGAAGGACTTGTTCAGAAGTTCTGTTTAAATGATTGAAATGGTATCTGGCAATATAGACTTCCTATTGGAATGAATGAGAGAAAGACATTCCTCACACCTCTTTTTGGGGGGTTCAGAATGAAGGTTGCGCAACCTTGTGTCCAACCTCCACTCCTTAGAGGGCGTTATTGCGTTGTGTTTCTGCTGTTCATCTCAGGGTGCTAGAGCCCCATCCATTTCAGAGTGGCCTTGTGCAATGCTCCTTGGCTCCTGCTCTTTTCAGGACGATCATCTTGCGATAGCCATTCATTTCAGAGTGGCATCGTGCCGTTGGCATCCAAAAGCGATTTTGTGTCCGGGTGCTATTGTAAAACTCTCGTCAGGTCCTCCTCATTTCACTATGCTGTTGCAACACTCCTCATCAAGGGATGACGTGGACATGTCCTCTTCAACTCCTCCTCCTAGCCCGGTTGGACAGCTCTTGTTGATTTCAGAGGGCGCACTAGGTTTTCATGTTAACTTTCATTTTGCGCCAGTGGCGCTCTCAAGAGGAAGACTTCTCGGTAAATTGTGACCCATTGTCCTTTGGTCGGGAAAAAGGACTGGCTGTGGAAAAGCTTGCACCAATGGACGTGTGACAGAGAGTACGCAAGGAAATAAGAAAACGCCATAGGTGCACAAGAAGAACCTGCATTGAAAATGCTAAGGTTCCCACACTGACCTTCCCCCCCCCGGACCGCAATCAACACTTTGCTTTCGATTTTTACTGTACACCCCAACGGTTCTATTGCTGGAGACTTCCCAACTCCCAACAAAGCCTCTCTTTGAGAGCAGGGGAAAGGAGGGTGCTTAAACAAATGTTTCCCTACGTTATCCATTGTTCTCTAAGGTGCAGCTTGAGGATCCTCAAGAGAGAGAGGCAGAGGGAGGCTGAAGCCTCAAGATTGACCAGCCCCATTTCAGCCACTGATCGACTCCAACAGATCATACTTTGACTCCTCACTAGCCTTGGGATTGTTTTGGAATTGTGGCCTAACTGATCTAGTTAAAGACTTCTAGTTTTTATCTGTTGATTGATTGATTCATTTTTATTTATTTATTTATTTATTCATTTTCAGTTTCACATTATTTACTGTTTCTACTTCTGTTGTCTCTTTGTCCTTCCCTATTTATTGGATTAGCTCTACTGGTCATAATTGGTATGTTTTTTTGGGGAGGGGGATAGCTGATATGTAACACAGCTGCATTTCTTTCCTTCATTTGCATCCTTGGTGTTTGCATGGAGGGAGCAACCCGTGGTAAAATATTGGCTGTTGTATTTCTGGGCAAGGGATGAAGACTTCAGAGTTTCAAAGGCAGAGAGATTTCAGCGTGAGGCTGAAGGCAGTGAGATTGCCATTGAGGTCAGAACTTCTTTGGGCCTAAGGACGACAGGGATCAAAAGCAGACCTTGGAAAAGCCGTGGTTTTGGGATTCAACTCTGGCATGAAGTCCAAAACAGTAACTTTTAGGAGGCGTGAACTCCACGAAGAGGGTGAAGCAGAGGGGTGCCAGAGAGTTTAGAGCAGGCCTGGGTAGCTTTCTCCCAGGTTTCTCCTCTCCTGGGATGCGGTTTTCTCAGGAGTTGTAGAATTTAGTGCTGGCTCCATGTAAGACTTAGAGAGCAGGGGGTAGCACTCCATAGATTCAGAGAGAAAAACTTCACCACCCTTAGCCCGTCTTCACAAAATGACACGTGGTGTCTTCTCAATGCACTTTTTGGAGGAACCTATTTAGCCCTCCATGCAGAAACGCCCAAAACAGGGATGGATGGGTGAGTCGAGGGAAAGGCACATTTTCAGGGGAGGGGGCAAAGGGTGCTTGTAAAAGTAGCTTTTGAAAATGCAAGCACCAAAAACAACCACCCCTGGGGGTAGTAAGCATTGCTGTAGCTTTCTAGTTGCAATATTTTTTCGGGGGGGGGGGAGGGGAATACACATAACTGATTTTTATTTTAAGAGTGCCTTCTCTTGTTATTTTTGTGCTTGTGGCAAGTCCGGTGCTACAACGGTGGCCTCTTTGATCACCTTCTCGTGTTGTTTACTTTTGTCACCTGTGTAACACCCTTGGCTTAGCTGTGATGGTGTGGGATATGAAAGGGTTGCCCAAGGATACGTTGATCCTTGTGCCTCTGAGTCCGTGGTTCCCAAACTTTTATTCTTCCAGGCGTGTTGGACCTCTGCAGTTTGGATGTCCTTACCCGTGGGGAAATGAGATAATGGTATAGATCCTCTGTGCATCTTCGTTTATGGAAGATGTTGCTTTGGAGAGGTGGATGCTGATGTGTTGGTTCTCTTTTGCATTCAATCCAACTATGTCTGGAGAGGAAATACACCCTGAATCAGCTCATTAATATGCCATTGTTATGTCAAAACTAGCTTCAACCTGTTGACCTTCAGGATGGAAGGAACCGCTGGCATCTGGCCCTACTACGTAACGCCGGAAGGAAGAAGCTCCGCCAGTTGTAATGTGCAACAGTGCAGAGCTGTGGATGCCTTGATAAGCAAAACTGTGAAGTGTGTACCGTTGCCATATGGAGGGAAAATGCAACCAGCAACCTCTCTTAAAAATGTCTGTGTGATGATGTGTGCTTTTCATTTTTCCCTTTTCTGAGTTCAAACCACTAGCCCAAATTAACTAATCTTAACATGACTTTTGAAAGTGCTTTTCATCCTTGGTGGTTGTCCGCCACCACAGGCCTTTTGGGGTGTGTGTGTCTTGTTGCCCCGAGTTTGAATACGTATTGTCCGTGGATTGCCACAAAAACAAGATGAAGGACAAACAGGAGGAGATAGATCTGTAAAACCATTTCCTCCTCAACATCCTTTTGGAAATAACAGGCTCTGGCTTAGCCATAGAGCAAGTTCCCAGCTCCGTTACCCAACGTTAAAAGAGCCTTTTTCTTTGTTCACTTGTTTGTTTGACTTGATCTGTAAGTGTGTGTCACTATATTTATGTGCATTTCAATGTTATTTTGTGTTTCTCAATTTTTGCACTATAACGGGTTGGGGATATGAGCAATACAAGCCAGTGTATAAAATAATAATAACAATAAAAAAGTTTTTCTTGAATACCATGATCCCTCTCTCTGTCATTGATCTTGATTTTTAATCCACAGGCCCTCTAAGCTACATCATGGACTGCAACAGTTCCCCCAAACTAAATCGGAAGTCTGTTTCTGGTTTTGTAAATCATTCTAGTTTTCTGACACCTCCAGTCTCTAATGTTTTGGGCCAAAATGTCCGTAGTCCGCTGCATGTAGCAAGTATAGAGGCCATGTTCATGTGCGTGTGTATATCGCACACAGACCTGCCAAATTTTCCCCACTGAAATGATTCTGTCATGCAACTTCCAACTCCCTACCTGAAGGGACCAACATGTGCAATTAGTATTAGCACCTCACCTGCTGGGCCATCTCCACGATTTGTTGTTGTTACATGCTGTCAATTCTCAACTTACGGTGACCCCATACATGAGCCATCTCCAACATGTCCTGCCCTCAACCGCCCTGCTCGGCTCTTTTAAACCTGAGACCTGTGGTTTCCTTTAAAGAGTCGATCCATCTCATATTGAGACTTCCTCTTTTCCCGCTGCCTTCCACCTTTCCCAGCGTTACTGTCTTTTCCAGATAATTCTGCCTTGTCAGGATGTGCCCAAAGAAGGACAGTCTCATCTTCTCCATTTTTGCTTCCTGAGAGAGTTCAGACTTGATTTGATCTAGGACCCACTTGTTCATCTTTCTGCTGGCATATTTTCTAGTGTTGCAACACAGCCTTCTGTTGGTGGAGGTGAAAACTTCCTAGAACTAGTTTTGCTGACATGGGCTGTTTTATATTCTCTTTGGGGGACATGTTGTATTCACTGTCACTGTGACCTGCTGCCCTTCAGATGTTACCAATGTGATTTTCTGGCTTTCCAAAGCATTTGAAGGCCGAAACATTTAGATAGCTCACTGTTTTGAGATCACTGCATCACCCTTGTGCTTACAGAACTAACACAATTGAATGGTTTCATGATCCGGCATAGGTTGAGCCAGGAGAGGGCGTCCTAATACTCTCTTCTTAAAGATGCTCGGGTTCAACGAAGTTCACACAGAACTAGGTGTTCCCTTTTTCTGTGTAAAAACATCAGTAGTTTATCTGCATGACTCCCAGCATATGGCTGCATCCAACTTTAAAGAGGACATTCCTTTATTTAATGGTCTCCTCTGTTTTGAGGGCTATTGGCCCCAAGTGTGATTTAACAGTAAAGGATGCTAAGAAGCAAGATCCAATGGGACCAGTCCTGCTTTTGTCCCAGTCTTTCTTCTCCCTAGGGTTCCTTCCAGCTGTGCAGTTCTAAGATCGTAATGATGATTGTTATGTTGTTAGTATTCAAATATATTCAAAAATACCAGGCACAGTCAATCAAAACTATAAAACTGTTGACTGGTATTATATAACATACAAATTTTAACCAAAAATCTAAGGATCTGTTAAATATCGGCATAGTAGGTATGCTGTTCCTAATATTGCTGTTTTTTATAGCTCTGATGGTGTGATTTCTGAGGTCTGCAACTGCTTATAATACTGTGTGAAATTTCTTGAAATTATTCCCAAAACCCTGATGACTATGTGGACCTTTGAAGTGCGTTTCATCCACAAGCGAGATGTTTCAATTGCCAGGTCTCTGTATTTTGTTTTTCCAATTCTTTATTTTCAACTCTGGCATCCCCTGGAATTGCAATGTCAATGGTCCAGACTTATCTTCATTCTATTACTACTATGTCTGGTGTGTTATGTTCAAGGTGTCTTATCAGTTTGGATCTGGAAATCTCATAAGATCTCCCCAGTTTTAGCCATGCCCATGTTGAATTATTATCATGCTTTCCATCAATATTTCTCAGGTGTTGTCCCTCTTGTGGTTTATTTTCCCAACTGTTTAATTTATTTTCAAATTGTTGTTTCTTATGTTGAGCCTTTGTTTCCTATTGTTTTCAATATATTCTTCATTTTCACCGCCTTCAGTAATTTTTCTCCAATTTTATTGATATAATCATTTAGGCTTCTTTTTTCCTCCTCGGCTACCAGGTGTATTTGCAGTAATCCACGGATTCCAACTTTTTGTGGTAAATGTAATCTGTCCACATCACTTTTGGGGTGCAGTGCATGACGCATGTTCCTTGGTTTCTATATTTTTTGATCAAATTCTTTGAAATCATTTTGGGTCCACCATCATCATCTAGTGGCCCCTTTAGGGGGGAAAGGGTTCACACCAGCTTCTGCACCTCAAGATATCTGAGTTCTGTTCTCCCCTGACAGCTTTCTGCCTTGGGTAAGAATCAAACAATGCATTCAAGAACCTTCTTCCTTTCCCTTTGGAGGCCACGACCCAGATATATCCTCCCACCTCGGGCAGGAGTTGTCCTGTCACCTTCATTTGACAGATGGGGAAATCTGCCCTGGATCAAATTGGGGAGAGTTTCAGCAGCTGCTGTCAGTCAAGACTCCCATCTTTCCATCCAGGGCCAGAGTGCATTCATTCCACAACAGACAGGGAGGAGCAGAGACTGGAGGCTGCGATGGGGTGGCAGGTGCTTCCTGCTAATTTACCTCTATCAGTTTGCGAAGGGGCATCTTTACACCCTTGGCTCTAGCCTGTTTTGATTTTTCCTTTTTAAAGCAATTTCTAGGAAACTTGAATCCAGCCTATCAACACCATTATTTGGAAAAGGGACACAGTACAGTATTTCAAGTGTTTTCTTTGCAGGGACTTTTCTTCTGAAAAGGGGGGGGGGGCAAGGTTGTTCTGCTGCCTTTTAAGTGAGAGGCTTCTATAGGTCTTTGTATGGCGCCTTGATTAAATAAAGGAACCGCACACCTCCATTTTATATTTGACCATGGTAAGGGGCTTGCCCAAGGGCGACAGTCTCTCAGCCTCAATTGCCTGATCTGCAGGATGGGAGGAAAACCACTGAGCTGCCTTAATGCTGCTGGTCATTAACATCTGTTTTGCTTTTGTTTCCCTGATCAACCTATTGAAGATGACAGTGAGCTCATTAGGAAGTATTAGTGATGACACTCTGAATCTGTGCTGGAAAACAAGTCGTCAGTATTGCTGATATGATGGGTGTTTATACTAGATTTATTCTGTGCACTCTGTTTAAAACTATGACACATACTTAAATTGAAGAAGAATTCTGTGGAACTCAAAAGCATGCATCCTAATTCCCACTGGAAGATTAATATGGGCAGGGAAGATTTGGGGGGGGAAGTAAAACTGGAGTAGGCATGTATATGGGATCAGTCAGTGGAATATTTTTTTTTCCTACCCAGCCTCCCACCTGCTGTGCATTGCTCTTCGGGGGGCCCCCTTCCTCGAGTCTTGGATTTCTATAAATAACCACCAGTTGCATAAAGTCCCCTCTCCACAAGTGTTGAGCCTGTCGCTAACTGACAGACAGTCTTTGAACAAAAACCAAAAAGGGGAAAAAAGGAAGAGGACCTTGTTACCAGGACCAGAAGCACTGGGATGCGGCTGAGTCCAGGGTTTTGTTTTTGCTTCCTTTAAGTGCTGTGTCCTGCAGCTGAGAAGTGGTTTAGTCTGTGCCAAAGAGAGCCAACAAATCAGGGGGAAGCCAGACATTATTTGGCAAGAGATGCAAGGTTCTGTGTCTGACCCTCACGTTCAATGGGAGAGAGAAGCAAACCATTTCCACCCCAAAGCTAAAGGCATCTCTTTTGCCCCTTGGCAGAAGATCTGCAGAGAAATCTGCAGCCTTCCCTTGGACAGGGGTTCAAGACCCATTAATGGGGGTGCAGTGCGGAGGGGGGGGGCGCAAGACGAAAAGATTCTTGGCTCATCCAGCACGAAAACTCCCTTGCTTCTGCAAATCACACAGGACTGTCCTGTCTGTTTCCGCACACCAGACGATAAACAGATAGTTCAGAAGTCCAGATACTGGTATATCAGCTAGCTTCTGTTCGTGATTTTTTTAAAAAGTGATCTAATAAAGGTGTTGATCTGGCTGGATAACTGAGTGAGTCAGGTACCTGGCTGTGGAGGTCAAGAGTTCAATCCCCCACAGCGCATCCCAGGAGAAAAGCCAGCCCGTGTAGCCTTGGGCAAGTTGCACAGCGCAAGGCCACTTCTGAGTACTGTCTTCCTAAGAAACTCTGCTAAAGATCACCCTAAGGCAGAACTGACTTGACAACACACCATTATTATTGTTAACAAATATATATCACCTATCCTTGTTTTTCAGATTGTGTTCAAGGACCACACAGCATTCCCCCCCCCTTTCTGCTGGACTTTTCTCCTTATCATTGCACAACAGCTGGTACTCAAGGGCATTCTTTCTTTCTGTTGAGAAGTACCTTTGCTGGATTTCTCAACCAAAATCCAGGTAGTTAAAGCACCGGGCTAGAGATCGGGGAAGTCCAAACGAAAGTCCTTCCAAGGCCATGAAACTCACCACTCCCACCTCTACCTCTTAGCCTGATCCCCCTCGCAGGTTTGTTGTGCAGATAAAAGCAGAGGTGAGGACAGCTATGTACAAACCACTCTTACATTCATGGTGAGAAAAATGAAATGTAAGCTGAAATATTAGAACATACAAATAGCCTGCTCCCTTTTTGCTTTTAAGTGTATCTTGGAAACCCTTCTTTTTTAAAAGAAAAAAAATCCAGAATGCCTTCTTATATTGATTTTTCTGTATACCACGAGTTAGTGATGCTGTACTATTTTTGGAGTATTCTTTCATGGTAAAATTTGTATGCTACCTATGACTATGCATATTTTTAAAATATAATGTTTAAATATGCATGTGTGCAAGTAAACAAAATAGACTAGGTTCCCAATTCCATAAAAGGTTTATCGATGGCACAGTGATAATCCCAGCAGTTAATTGCCTCTGCCTTGAATCAAGCACTATTTTCTCTGAAGCAACTTTGTTAGATGACGCTGCAGTCTGCTAGGACAGAGGTCCCCAACCTTGGACCTCCAGATGTTCTTGGACTTTAACTCCCACAAATCCTGGCCAGCACAGGTGGTAGTGAAGGCTTCTGGGAGTTGTAGCGCAAGAACATCTGGAGGGCCAAGGTTGGGGACTACTAGGAGACAGTAAGCATGGGGAAACCACCCTGTGATTTTCCACTGTCTCCAAACCATACCCAGGACTGGTCCCGGCCAGACACCTGAGACGGGACAGCAAGTGGTCTCCAACACCACCAACGCACACCCTCCACCCTCCAAGTGGCTCTGATGCCCAAAGCCAGCCCAGGTAGAGTATTTTAGCATATGGGGCTGAAAACCTTACAAGCACCTCTGGGCGGACGTGGGTGTACGTCGCAATAACAACAGCTTCCGGACAGCTCAGTGGTTTAGGTCTCTGGCTGCGGAGCCGGAGGTTGAGAGTTCGATTCCCCCACTGGGCCTCCCCACGGACAGGAGCTTGACCCTATGGGTCCCCTTCCAGCTCTGTCATTCTAAAGATGATGATGACTGATTGACACCATTTGCTTCCTTTTCAGGGCGCCCACCCCAGGCGGGCCACCTGAAGCTGCTCCAGCCAGACCCCTGGCTGTGCCCAAAACTCAGCCCTGACCTCCCATTCCTCCTTTGGACGCCTCCTTCGAAGGGCGAAGCAGGTTCCTCGCCAGACGAGCGAACAGAGGCGGAATCAGATGCGCTCAAGACCTCCCTGGCTGGGAGTCTTTCTAGCTCCCGACGGATGACACTGGCAAGGAACTCCCCCCCCCCCCCGGTGTCCCCTGCGAGAAAGACTTTTTCCCCTCGGCCTCTTACAGAGATCAAGGGCTCCCGCACTCCAGCGCAGCTGGAGCAACAGCAGCAATAAAACAAAACGAAACAAACAAAAAAAGCAGCCACAGAGCCAAGGCAGGGTTGGTACCTCCTCCTCCGACTCTTAAGTGTGTCAACTCCCTCGGGAGGGGAAGTGAGAGAAACCCAGCAAGCAGCCACACCGCCGGTGGCCCCAAAGGCTGCGAACTGCCCGCTCGCCGCCCCCGCCCAGAAGAGTCACCCCCGCAGAGAGAGGAAGCGGGGAAAGAAAGGTCTGCAGAGCGCGCCCCGCACCGCACCGCCCGGCCGGGCTCCGCGCCCTCTCTCGCTCTCTCTCTGCCGGCGGGGCGCTCCTCGCCAGCCAGCCAGCCTCTTTTTCTTTTCTTTTCTTTTCTTTCTTTTCCACCCTCCTCCTCTTCCTCCTCCCTCCTTGGTTGTTTCTCCACCCCCCCCCTTTTCTTCTCCTTTGCTTCAGTGTTCTCCCAGCTGTTCCCGTGGATTATCCAAGCCGCTCGCTCCAGCAACATGGGGAACATGGCTTGCGTTCCCCAGGCGCCGGGGAGGTTCCGATATTCTTTCTCTCGGAAACCCTCGCTCAGGAAAGAGTGAGTAGCTCCGTCTCTCGACCTAGGCGGCACGGTTTGCTCCCAAGGCTTGGGTTCTTAATTCCCTTAAAGCGATCGAGAAAGCAAGGAAGTCTGTGACGGTGCCCTTCGAAGGAAAAAGTTTTTTTCCCCTCTGTTCTGTTTGGGTTTCTTGGCTTGGCTTCTCCCCGGAAAAGTTGGGCAGCCGGGAAAAAAAGTCCTTTTCCTTTGGAATTTATGGGACCGAACGCTCCGAGAACTTGACATTTCTCTCGGAGCCGGTCTGGAAGGTTTGATTATGAAGATTTGTGTGTGTTTTTTTAAATCCACAAACTGGGTGTAGAGAAGAAGCACAACTTTTCTTTTTTTAAAAAAATCTGTTTATATTTTTTTCTTGTTTGAATGAAGAGAGTATGAATAAGCTTGTGGTCTGTCTACTTTTAAATGATTTTAATTGAGCATGGAGGCAACTTTCAAAGATAGTGCAACTGTTGCTGTGTTGCCCCATCTGACTAGGTGTGTTTACTTAGAAGTAAGTCCTACTAGATTCAGTGAGGCTTACTCCTTTTCTCAGTGTCTTTAGAACTGCACCCTAAGTTCATGGTTACGACAGCAGTAGCCATTTAATGAAGATTTTAAATACAGGGTCTATGTACAAAAACTATTTTTATTTATTTATTTAAAAATATTTTACCCCACCTTTCTCTTTGAAAAGGACCCAAGGTGGTTTACAACAATGAAAGACAATATTTAATCTATTGTCACAAATTAAACATTTAAATAGATTAAATCTTGTCAATATTGAATCTATTGTCATGAATGTCCAAATTTAAGTTTCAGAGATAAAATACTTGTCCTTCCCTGTAGGAAGCTAGAATTGCATCCTCCTTTATAGGATTTTTTTTTGGTGGGATTTATAATCCTAATTATTTGCTGTGATTTGTGCTTTTTTGTGTGTGGCACATTTCAGGATTCAAAAGCGCTTTACAAAATCAGACACAAAAGCAATGTTGGTGAAAACGAATGTTTATAATCCTCTAAATAATGGTGTGGCTGCATTTGGTCCCACTTTATTTATAAATCTATGCTTCCCCCCCAAAAATGATCAGGTTCATATCCTACCCTTAATACTCAGAGTAAGCCTATATATGTTTGCTCAGAAGTACACCCTACTCAGTTCAGTGCCATTTACACCCAGTGAGGTGCAACATATTTAATTATTGTTATTTCCTTCTTGTAATATGTTTATGGTAGGGCAAAAGCTTCCAAATTGTGTGCACGCATATCATTTTCTTTGAGCATGCACAGAGTGAAACCAGAGTCTTGTGGAATCTTTAATGACCAAGAGATTTATTGCAACATTAAGGTTAGGTGGACTGTCGCCCTCTTCATCAAGGGAAGTGGGCGTGAAACCATATGCTCCAATAAATCTATTAGAGTTTAAGACGCCCAGGGCGCACAAACACACTCCCAGCCACCCCTTTGGATAGTCACTGTAACAGATTTCAGTTGCACCACAAGGAATTAACAACAATAATTTTAGAACTGCAGATCTGGAAGGGACCCTCTGGATCATCCAGCCCAGCCCCCTGTCAAGGAGACACGGTGGGGAATTCAAACTCCCAACTTCTGGCTCTGCAGCCAGAGACCTAAGTCACTCAGCTATCCATCAGTTCCTATGACACCTCAAAGACTAACACATTTATCACAGTGTGGGCTTTGATGGACTGTGGCACAGCAGAATTTGTGCCAGTCAAATTAACAGCCCACAAATTGTGTGTTAATCTTTGGCTGAAATCCAGTGGCAAGTCACAGCTCGAGTAGGCGCCATTGAATCAATGGAGTGTATGGAGGAGTTGACGCAACAAAGGCCCACTGATTCTATAGGCCAGCTCTAGCTGTGAGGTTCGACTGGATTTCAGCCATTACATTTAAGACCTACCCATAAATCTCATCCCATTTCCTATTCGGACTCCCTTTTTGTCTTGTGAAAGGTCACCCTGTTTCGAAGTATATATATTTGGTGGAGCTTTATTAGTGATTTAACAGCATATGCTATGTTGTCCGTGGACTGCGGCCAGGCAGTGTGGCATCCTCCTGCACCATGTAGATACTTTCATCCCTGTAATGTCCCGTGGTGGAGCTTGGTTAAGAGACACTTAATTGGGACCTGCCCTACCATTAGGCAAAGTGAGGCTGCTGCTTTAAACAGCAGATTCTGAATACCACAGGTTTTGAATATCATAAACAGTCTCAAATTATCAGCTAATTATTCTTGCTAATTATTCTTGCTAATTATCGCTTGCATTCTGAATTTTCTGCCTTCTCTGCCAGAGTAACTGGCTGGCTTTGAGTACTGTGGGATAGGATGTGGGTGCCAATGACTGTTCTGTCTCAGGCAGCTAAGTATCTTGGGCCAGTCCTGGCCATTACATGTTGTAAGGAGGCAGATTCCTCTGACAGAGAAACAGGGCAAGCCCTTCTCCACAAAGAGATCAAAATGAAAAGGGGATGCTTCAAGACTCCCAAATAATTTCCAGATGGAACATCAGGGTAATTGAGAACCTGGTCCTCCACCAAGTAGCATTTTGTGAGTGCCAGTCAAGGGTGTGACATTTCACACAACGAATATAGGGGTAGCCACTAGCCTAGGACAGAAGAGCAACATGGACTGCAAAATTCAACAACATTTGCTCGTCCATAGATTGAAGTTAGAAAATGCAATGGGATTTTGCTTGTGGCTTTTAGGGTCTTCGATCTGGTTGCCCAGGCTGGTGAATCAGTTCCAGAGCTGAGTTGTCATCTGGCCAGGGATACAGTCCTTGATGGGATGGTCCATGAAATAAAACAGTTGGGGTAACCTCAAGATAAACTGGGCAAACACTTCAATGTGTGCAAAGGTGGAAGTATTTCTGCACCTTGGTCTTGGGGCAGGAGTGGCAGTGCTTTGAACAATGTATGTGGTTGAGAAAATAGGGTCATCTGGTAAATCTGGAACTTCATGGGACAGCAGGGCTCAACACGTATACCTAGAATAGATTTCCATCACTAAGAATTGACTTGATGGCACAAACAATTACTATTAGTTCCACTGAAATCTGCTGAATTATCTCACCAGACAGGATGGGAAGGAATTGGACTGACTAACCATCAGAATGAGGACCACTTATTTTCCAAGCCAATCAAAAGTAGCAACCTCAGCATTTGGTGTTCAAAACTTCGATTATTAAGATATATGATGCATTAAATTTTCAAAAAAAAGCCATCGCTATGCGAATTCATCATTGAACGAAGCAATCGCTAAGCGAGGCACCACTGTATATATTTCAAGAATATGTTATCCTCTTTGCAGTGATGCAGCCTACAACTAGCAAGGATACTTGAGTTAAACAAAAATAAACACCTTAACTCCCTTCCAGACACAAAGGGTTATCATTTACTTTCAAGAGCTGAAACCACTTTGACTAAGCACAGCTGGCCTGACCCCGTAAGTGAAGGGAAGACAGCCTGATTTGAAGGGTCCACAATGAGGGGAGAATAAAATAAGTGAAGGATGGAGGATGAGGTTGCTGGCCTCTCTGGGTCTGTATTACCTCTAGGATGAGGGCTTGGTTATTTATTTATTTTAAATATTTTTACCCCCGCTTTTCGCCTTGAAAGATAATGTTTAAACTTGAAAACAATAACAATGGAGGTTAACATCGTTAAAATGTAAGATGCCCCTTTATATTCAAAGTTAAGAACAATGAGTATAAAGGGGCATCTTACATCATTAAAAGGCAACATTAAACCTAAGAACAGTAAGTTTACAAATATTAAAAAGAAAGAAAAAACTCTAAATGTCACTCTGAGAAATGGAAAACCAAAAATTGAAAAACACAAGTAGTCCTAAAAATCCACTCAAAGCAGTAATGCATAACAATCCATCTGAAAGAAGAGAAAGGTCTTTGCCTGCTTGCGGAAGGACAGCAAAGATGGGGCCAGGCTGGCCTCAAGTGGGAGGGAGTTCCAAAGTCTAGGAGTAACCACAGAGGATGGGAGTCCTTGGGATAGCTTGGACTCAGGCCATTGAGGACTTTACAGGTCAAAGCCAGCACTTTGAATTGTGCCTGGAAACAGATCGGCAGCCAGTGGAGCTGCTGTAAGAGAGGGGCAGATTATGTGATCCCTGTAACCTGCCCCAGTCAGCAATCTGGCTGCTGCATTTTGGACCTGCCGAAGTTTCCTGATGCTTTCCATTAGCAAGTATGTCTCTCAGTAGTGGCTGTTGAGGAAATACAGGCGGAAGGATGCTACCAATTAAAGAGATCCAGCAGGATTAGGTACGGATTTACATGTGTTTGTGTTCCCCTTGTGGGTTTCCCAGAGGCATCTGGCTGGCCCTTGTGGGAAACTCAAGCTGGAATTGTTGGGCATTTGCTCTGATCCAGCCATGCTGTGATTTATGTTTTTTAAACCTGTGGAACTCCCTGCTAAGGGAGACTAGGCTGTTCCCCTCCCTGTCCTTACAACCTCAGAACAGAAGAGCCAAAAGGCATCACAGAACAAAGCAAAGCGCATACCTAGAAAGCTGCTTTCTACCATGTCAGCTCGTCAGCCCTTCCGTCTCCTTTACTGTCCTTTTCGAGTCATCTAGGTGGTTCGATGCAGGTCTGATTCCTCTGTGCAGTATGGGTTCTGGAACCTTTTGTGCCATCAACGTTCCTCTTGCTCTTTGAGATAAACTCACCTGTTTCAGAAGCAATAGAGAGCGTGCCTGGGTCTCCACGTGCTGCCATGTGTGCAAAACTGTGAAAAGGAAGGAGAAAAGCCTGCACATTAAATCTGCCATGTGGGACCCTCCTCCTCTTCGACTTCAGTCTTACCCTAAAACAAGCATCCTTCCAACCTGATAGACCATCCATAGCAGGGAAGCCCTGTGTGTTCCTTTCCCGAGATGAGGTGGGGCGGGGGGGGGGAAGGGCTCAGGGAGGATGAAGCAAAACAGAACAAAAGAAAAACTCAAGCATTTGGGTGCTTAATAGTCTTGAGGGGGGGGAAATGAATTTCACTGATGCCGTCTTGCCCGCCTTGATCTTCTCTGATTCTGTACCTTTTGATTGCTTTGCAGGCAAGACAGCAAGAAAAAGCTCGCTGGCCTTTTCGGCTTTGAACCAGGACAGGAGAGGGACGTTACTTCAGACAAAATACTCCAGTATATTCCTGGAAAGGCAAGTACGATGAGGTTTTGCAGGGTGACTAGCCGATTTCTCATCTTGTTATGTGACACGGGCACCGTGCAGGTCTTATTGTCTCCTCACAGTCCATTCTCTTGGTCATTTCCTGGTGAGATAGTTCGCTATTGTTTTCCTTTAACAGATGACAAACTGAGGGTGAAATAGAGATTTGGCCTGGGTAGGTCACGTCGATGGGATGATTGCGGAATGGAAGAATGTTCTGTCCGCACTTGCTGGTCTTTGGTTTTTGTGCTGCCATGCGGCTTCTGATTTGGGGCAATCAAAGGAGGTGGGGTTTTTTTAAAGACTGTGAGATATTTCCTGAGTGGTTTACTCCTAGTGGCTCAGTGGGGATTTGAACCCAGGTCTCTTGGTTCCTGGTCAAACAGTCGGCCATTACACCACACTGGCTCTCATCTGCTGCACTATAATGTTCTCTAATTTAAATTGTTCACAATTATCATGCCATAATTAATAATCTCAGAATTGCACAGCTGGAAGGGACCCTGTGGATCATCTAGTCCAGCCCCCGTGGGGGAATTGAACTCCCATCTTCTGGCTCTGGAGCTGGAGACCTCAACCACCCAGGTATCCAGCAGTTCTTTGAGCTATCATGGCTTAATACATTTAAGGAAATGGAAGGTCTTGGTTGACTTGCCTCTATTCATCTCAAGTGTCTTCTTAAAATGCAATTTTTATTTATTTATTTGTAGGCTGCCTTTCTGCCAGTGAGGGGACCCAAGATGGCTCACTGTGTTAAAAGGAGTCAAACTAAAACCACAGTAAATTACAAGGTGGAAAAGCCATTAAATATACAATAATAGTTAAAATGAATCAATCAATCCACTGGTTCTTAACCTTGGGTTACTCAGGAGTTTTGGACTGCAACTCCCAGAAGCCTTCACCACCAGCTGTGCTGGCTGAGGTTTCTGGGAGTTGCAGTTCAAAAGCATCCAAGTAACAAAGGTTAAGAACCACTGAAAAGCATTCGAAAACTTTGAGAACACACTTAGAAGAAAAAAAACAGGATTCAGGGGCTCAATCACAGCTATTAAAACATGCTAGATTAACATTAGGTAGGTTCTTTAACATTAGGAGGAAGTGGGGGTAATTAATCACAAATTTCATTTGTTTGGTAGAAAAAAAGAGAGTGAATGTTTAAAATAAAGAATTTCTTCAATTTAAGTTGACTTTTAAAGATTTTGAAACTTTAGAGAATGGGAGAGTCTATAAAATTGTTTCAGAGTCAAAGTGGGACATGGCTTGCTGTGGCTGCCTGACACACTCATTGAAATTGGTAAATTACCAGTAACTATTTCCCCCCCCCCACACACACACACAAATTAGCCAGCCCATAGTCCGTGTCTCCCTCCAATGGGTCTCTGTAATAAGAATCCAGGATAGGAACCACGTTGTCTTATCTCTGAGGAAGGCATGCATGTGGGAATGGCAGAGTGCTGTCATCAACCTGTATATCTGGATTTATTGTACAGAGAAGAAGGGAGAGGAAGGGATTGTGCTGTGCTGGCTGATCTTTTACAGAAGCAGGAAACGAGATTATGGATTAGGCTGATTCACCCTTTCCAGGCCACGGAAGGTTGCACCCAGTCATTATAAGGCTCTGAAACGTTGGCACTTTGAACTTGGTAGCAAAGCATAGGCGAAAGGTGGCTCCGGTTTGGAATAGTTCTTAAGACAAGCCTCCGGAAGACTTTGGGATCATTTAGACTGGCCAAGAAGGGAGAATTCTTCATGTTGCAAGTTCTGCCCTCCGTGGGCATTTCAAATATACAATGCTGAGGCTGGGTTCGGAAGGCTGAAACAAGCCTCTAGGAAATCTTGAGCAGAAACCAAAGGAAGGTTCTCCATTGCCGTGCTTTGTCCACACACACCGCCCCCCCGCAAAGGCCTGTGTCGGTGGGAGGTGTCTGCTTTGCCGTCACCTCATACCATCTCCATACCTTGAGAATTTTTATTTAGGATTAGGAGTCAACAATAAGCTAGCCCTGGGGAGTGGGGATAATAGCATTGGCAAGAAGAGCACCCGTTTGTTCATTACAGGATCGTCCTTGACAGCTGCCTCACATTCACTGAATTCTCTTCCCCTGAAGACTTGCTACAACCTAAAAATATTCCGGAAAAGTTGTGGTTTAATGACATGTCCCCACGAGCGCGGCTGCTTTAACATGGCTGGGATCTGTTGAGATTTTTTGAACTCTTCTGTTCGGCCCTTTAGGATCACCGGAAGAGAGCTTTTCTGTTTCAGAACATGAGTCCACTGGGTGAGGTCCTTCCACCTACTCTGTGACCCCGTACGCTCCCTGTAGATCTCCTGCGTGCCCTGACAAATTATTTAGTGACATCATGACAAGACCAACATGCTGAGGGTTCGTTTGCCGGGAGTTTTTAGTGCCATTGTTTGTAGGCCGGAAGAGTCCTTACACTTTCGATACTCCAAGTTGAGAGGCACACTGCAGAAGGAAGAGATGGGGGAAGCAAAAAGATCCATCTGGAGTTGCTTTTTGTACATGGGTGTCCTTATACGTTTGGGCAATAGTGCGTTTATAGGGAGTTGTTAGCATTTATAGAGAGTTGTTAGCATTTATAGAGAGTTTTAGAGCAGTGGTTCCCAACCTTGGGTCTCCAGATGTTCTTGGACCACAACTCCCAGAAATCCTGGCCAGCACCGTGAGTGGTGAAGGCTTCTGGGAGTTTTAGCCCAATAGCCTCTGGGGACCCAAAGCTGGGAACCACTGCTTTAGGAAGTTCAAAGAGCTTGACGGATTTACCCCAAGAGTCCTCTGATACCTCTCTGACAGATTGGAATATAACGACCTAAACCCAATTGTTATCCTATTTATCCAGTGGATCTGCTCTAGTTTGGAAAGCAATTGGATATAGGCCACCACATCAATATTGCAGATGGCAGCCATCTGGCTGAGACAGAGGGGCTGGTCATTTGGTGAAGACTATGAGTGAGTCAGACTTGGGTGCTTGGTACCAAAGACTCAGCCTTGGGCCTCAGATCCAAGGATGGGCCAACATGCCTGCCGTCCAGCCTCACAGGAGCTGGACGTTTTGCTGCAGAAAAGCAACCCCACCAGGTACGAAACTACTGGCGTCCATCAGGATTGTAGACATTGATCTTCTTGGCACGGTGGCGGCTTAACACCACACGGTATGGTGTGAGCCTGAGGCCAAGAAAAGGCTGAGCGAGTTGCCTCCAGCAAAAGCGGATGCTTGGATCCAGGTAACATGGGCTTTGACCCCGGTGTCTGGGATTTCCTCCGTTACTGAATGCCCTGGAGCAAAAACAAAGCTTGTCTTTAGGAAAGGGGAAGAGAAGTCTAGATGACTTCAACCCTGCCTCCGTGGTTTTTTTTTTTTAATTATCAAGGAGAAGCATCTATCATACGACCGTCCTGTGACGCAACAACCTGTCTCCAGGTTGAGATCCTTTTTTTTCTCAGGCTGGCCATCCCTAGTGATTCAACACCAAGTCATTCCGTTCCATTCTAGCTGAAGTCTGGAGGAGTTTAATTTTTAACTTGCCTCACCTCTTTGCCCAGGTGGAGCGAAGTGAGGCATGTTATGGCCCGTCTGGCACGGTCAGCCCTCAGCGAGGAGCCCGGTTTCAAAATCTTCTCTCTCTCTCTCTCTCTCACTTGTGAGGTGGTTTAAAAAAGCTGAGGGATACAAACAAAAGGGATGAATGGAGAGCGAGAGAGTCACGGATGTGGATCTGTGAGAAATACAAACAGCCCGGAGGGGGGGAATTCTGCTGAGTGAGGAAGCAGGTGACAAAACATGAAACTTTGGGTTCTTCCATGGGGTCAGAAGCCAAGAATTTGAATATATTCTGCTCGAGGAACCTGGACAGACATTCTTTTTCTCTTTAGATGTAGGTTTTGGCTGGATCTTTATTTACCTGTTGTAGGTAAAATAAACATGAGGTTTTGAACCCATGGATATTTATCACAGATTTACGGTCTGGGGTAAACCCAGCTATGAGATATATTTGCATGTTATATGATTCACCAATAAGACAAGAGTATGTGTGTGAATAATATACTACTGTATGTGCAATCAAAGATAAATTAGTTAGGCTGATACTGGAAACCCTCAACCCCTTTTTCCTATCCAAACCATACTTTTTATGAAATCAACTCGCGGGAATTGCTATCTGTTATGAAATTCCATTTTGCTTTGCTAATATGTAAAGTGTAGCTTTTGGGACTGGCTTCTACATCTATGTTTTACATTGCTGCTCAAGTATTTTAATTGCTTTTAAATCCTATTTTTAGGTGCCTCGGAAGGCTTTAGATAAAGGACACACACATATTTCAAAGAAAACAGGATGTTTTAAATATATAGAACATTTACAGTGTGATCCTATACCCACTTAACTGCGAATAACCCCATGGAAAGCAATAGGACCTGTTTCTGTTTAGAGTTTTGCTGTCAACATGCTATTACCGTGTTTCCCCGAAAATAAGACAGGGTCTTATATTAATTATCGCTCCAAAAAACGTACAGTATTAGGGCTTATTTTCAGGGGATGTTTTATTTTACAGTCATGTCATCATCATCTGTGGCTGCACAAGGGTGGAGGGTGGGGTTTCACTTAACTAGGGCTTATTTTTGGGTTAGGGCTTATTTTTGGGGAAACAGGGTATCTATCCTCTTTTATCAGGGTATATTTGGCTACAGGGAAGGATTTATGCTCTACATACACACATAGTATCTCTAGTCCCTTGCCCTTAGCATTTGCAGCATCACTGAAGCAGGTTATTTCTGCCTATAGGTTTGTCTATCAAAACTATGCGATCTGAGACAATGAAAATGCAGGAGTAGGCGATACCTTTAATTGAACATTAAGAATATAAAACAAAAAGCCGAAACAAAAAAAAATCATCATCTTCAAGGCTGCATGTCAAGTTCTTGTGGGCCGTTTCCAAACTTCTGTGCTGTTTTTAATGTCCCAAGTTCACATGGTTGATGGTGTGTAGAGGCCAGGTCAGTTTCTCAGATGGAAACAGCTGTATGTTGCTTCCAAGCTTTTCTTCAGCCAGCAAGTTGGAATTTATGGCCCATCTCTTAAAAACAGAGGACAGTCACCAGCCATCTGGGCCTGCCCCTCCTTTCTCCCTTTCTGCCTTTTTTGAAACTTGAAGAGTTTCTCTTTAGCTGGGAAAGGCTGCCCAGTTCACATGGCCGGCCTCTAACAGAGCTGGGATCAGGAATTTAGCTAAACCACCAGGAACAGCCAATTTGAGCCAAATTAAAGCCAAATAAATAGCTTTACCTGGCGGATGCTCTCTTTAGCATGCAGTACTGCTTGTTTGATGTCAAGAGTCCGTGATGTCCGAGAACTCACATTGGTCTACTATTGATGCCCCGATCGGCCATTCGGTGGTATATTTCCATTGAGGAAAAACCAGGATAAGGCTTTTAAGTAACTGTAATGCTTTTAAGCCTCCCTGCCTTTCCTTTATATGACAATGTCTATTACTGTTCTTATCTTAAAATGTACTAAAGCCAGCCTGGTTGCATTTTGGGACCCTCTTGATCCTTAAGCATAGTCAGGCCCTAAGATTTTATTATTATCATTTTTTTTGCCTCCAAATTATGCTTTTATGACAGTGCTAGACAAACTCTTTAAAGAGGTAACAGGGTTGGCCTCTGAAGCACAAAATGGACGTGCACAGCTAGCAGATAAAGCATAAGAGTTTCTATCATAATAAGTCAAGATGAACTCATCATCGTCATCGCATGTGGGCTAGACTATGTGGTTTCTAGACGGTTCATCCAGGATAATTACTGGTCACCTCAGGAGTCCTCCTTTGTCTCAAGATGCCAGCTACAATATCAGAGGATCATGGTGCCTCTCCAGGTCTCCAGACAGAGTCAAAATCTCAGGGGAAAGAGTAGCAAGGGAGGAAGAGGAAGTCGGTTGCGTGTATGTGCCGTGGCTTTACGGCCTGGGCAGCTGTCTCCGCTCATTCAGTACCCCAGTTCTAGCAATTGTCCTCTGCACAGACAGAACAGGTCTTTTGCAAAGCCAACGGGTCTTGGTGGTCTATTAAAAAACAAGCCACACCCACAGATGGTGATACGTATGTTGATGTCAACAAAATGCATACCTCCCTTTTTTGAGTCGTATTTGAGAATTGTGAGTTAAACTCAGAGGGAATAAGGAAGCGGGAGGTGAGGGCAAACAGATGATTTCTTCATCTCAGCAAATCCAAGAGTACTGGATCAGTGACCCCCATAAACCTCGTCTGTACTATACAATGGTGGCAGGCAGATCTTGGAAATGTAGTTCTTTGGACTACCACTTCTGGACTTGTGACTAGTTTCTTGCACGCTCTGAAGAAGAGGATGTGCCTTGCTTTCATTACAGCACCCATCAGCCCATGTGTATCACCTGTCCTTCAATCACATTTCCATCGTTCCAAATTGAGACACAATCCATAGTTGCAGCCCAGCCAAACCAGGTTTAATGAGTTGCTAAGACGCTGCTTGTGCTTTATGTGAAGCCAACAGGTGTGTGCTGAATTCCTATTGGCTTGAAAAGCCTGGGAACTTTGGGAAGATGAAAATCAGGTTGCAACTTGATGGCCTGGCAGTTGTCTAATTAAACATGGGTGCGTGGTTGGTTGTGGGGGAAAAACACACACACAGGGTGATGTGTCTGGGTATCTCCACAAATGTATTAGCTGCTGCTGGCCAAGTGGCATCTCCCCTACAATGCATTACCAGTCTTCACGGAGGCACAAGCAGAACATGCTCCGAAAAACACATCAGGGCTTATTTTCAGGGGATTTTTTTTTTTTAGATGTACAACCATCTACATTTATTCACATCTAGTCATTTCATCATCTTCTGGTTGCTGCACAATGGTGGAGGTTGGGGTTTCACTTCTAGGGCTTATTTTTGGGGTAGGGCTTATATGACCAGCACCCTGAAAAATCATACTAGGGCTTATTTTCAGGTTAGGTCTTATTTTGGGTGAAACAGAATATATGTCCTTTGTAATTAAACACAAGGTTGTGGTGGAATATTTTGTTTCTTTGCCTGAAAACGAAAGAGGATTAAGACCCGCTGCGGGCTAAACCGCAGAAGCCTGTGCTGCAGGGTCAGAAGACCAAGCAGTCGTAAGATCGAATCCATGCGACGGACTGAGCGCCCGTCGCTTGTCCCAGCTCCCGCCAACCTAGCGGTTCGAAAGCATGCAAATGCAAGTAGATAAATAGGGACCACCTCGGTGGGAAGGTAACAGCGTTCCGTGTCTAAGTCGCACTGGCCATGTGACCACGGAAAATTGTCTTCGGACAAAACACTGGCTCTATGGCTTGGAAACGGGGATGAGCACTGGCCCCTAGAGTCGAACACGACTGGACAAAAATTGTCAAGGGGAACCTTTACCTTTACCTAGGGCTCTAAAATAGGGACCCAGAGAAAAACAGGCAGACTTCAGAGTCCTACAGGACACATCTTCGGACTACGGTAATCCTGTGGGAAGGAGGAGATGCGGGGGGAGAGACATCAAATAGTCCAGAATCTAATTTTTTTAAATTGGACTTTTTTTGGTCTTGTGATGCACCTTTTCTGTACATGTCAGAGCAAGGCATGAAAGACTGAAGAACCAGTCATGATTGGAAAGCAGTAACGGTGCGCCTATATTAGTGCCCAAATCGCATACTGCCCTAGCTTTCAGCAGTCGAGGTGCTGATGGTACCTTTATGACTGGGGATGCACAGCGCTGGATGCTGGAGACAGCACTGCCTGGAAAGGTTAGCTTTTGGGCAACGCCTGCCCCCTACCGCCCCGTGAGCTAGCGTGGCCAGAGGCCAACTGGATAAATAATGTTTCCAAGCTTGGTCACAGTGCCACCATCCCATCCGGAACCACCAAACCCAGGCAAAGGGCAACGACAGACGTAGTTGCAGATAGGATGGCTGGTCTGTGAAGTGCGGAAGCGAGCATTTATCAAGGGATTGTCGTTGTCCTTGTGAGAAACAAGGTGTTTTGTAAGAGAATTTTTTTTTAAATTAAGGCCTTGGGGTGGGAGGGATGGGAGTGTGGTTTAGACCCTTCTGTGGAATCTGTTTGTGAGAACCACCGAGGGCCAATAAAGGGTGAAATGGGAAGAGCTGGACAAAATCATAGCCCAGTTCTCTAGATGCTGCTCTGCATCAACCACCATCATCCTAATCTCCCCTCGACACACAACCCCAGCAGGCTGGGCAAGGGAGCTCCACTTTGAACTTTCCCCCTGGCATGCTGGTTTGGTATGTGTAATTCTTCTGTATGAAGAAGTATCTCATTGTATGAGCCCCAGCTTGCTGCCTAATCATATTAACAAGCGCAGTTTTAATATTATAAAGTACAGTTTTTCTATATATCAAAAAAAAAAAAACCTCTACAGTTTTTGTAAGCTGCTTTGGGTCCCTGTGTTAGGATGAGGTCAGGATAGATAAAAGAAAATAACTAAAACAGGGAGTTTCAAGCCAGAGAAATGTTTTATCATCTCAGTAGATGTATGGTATTCAAAAGCCTGCATATGTTGATTTTAATAGAGACTGAACTGCTGGATAGTCATTGGTTGAGGCATCTGATTATGGCACCAAAGGTTGGGAGTTCAGTTCTCCACTGTGCCTTCTTGATAAGGGCTGGACTTGATGATCTATAGGGTCCCTCCTAGCTCTGCAATTCTAAAATGATGATGACGACGTTTGGCCAAATGAACATACTCTAAAGAAGATATGCACATATTGCATTCTCATGATCAAGTTCTTTATGTTATGGCGATGTTTCCTTGGGATCCCCTCTCTACCCAAAGGGCGCGATGTCTGTCTATGGGCTTTGCAATGCCTTGATTCAATTAGGCCCAGCTAAAGCCGGAGGAACCTAAGATTTTACAAACGGGCTTGCCCATAATTAGCACCTTGTCACCAGTTAGCTGATTCCTCTGTAGCTGCTGACGGACCTGTGAAGTGGCTGTTGCTTGGGAGGGAGACGAACCCCATTCCAGAGAAGTGAGGTCACCCACGTATCCCAGCACTTGGGGCAATGTTGGTCTGGTTAATAACTGCTGAGCCTTCATCTATCAAGGGTACCCTTGCAGCTGTCTCACTGGCACCAGCTATTAGAAAGCAGGCAGATACGGATTAGGACCAGCTAATTCCACCGGCCGTCCTCTCCTGGATCGTGCTATCTGCCCGCCACTTGATCCCGTGCTGTCCTTCAGGGTGCAGAATACTTTCTTCCTCTTTTTCACACTAGTACATTAGTTGGTGCTTACAGTCTGCCTTGGCTCGTGCCTTTTCTAACATTGGAAAGAGGAACAGGAACTCCTCTGTTGGCCAGCAACACCAACGGTGGGGAAGACTGGTGACAGCTGGGGCTGTTGAGGTGACAAGGCGCAGGGTTGGCTATGTATTTTGGGTCTGGTGAACAGGTTATGCAGGATCTTTGCCCCCAATAAAGCTTTAGGTGCCTACCCAACCTGTTTCATCAAAAGGCATCCTTGCCCATGCTTCCTTATTCCATTCCATGATGGGTGTCTGATAAACAGGTTTGGTAGGAAGGTTTTTAAAAGAACAACCCCCGCCTGTTTTGCCAATATCAACAGTGGATAACAGAAGAGTGTGTACACCACCTTCATCCCTCTCTATAAAAAATTCCAACAGATGTTAATTTAGCCTTCCCTTGCATAAACACTGGCAAAGAGTGTTGGGTGTCTGTACAAACATGATTAAGGAGGGAGTTAATTCTGTATGGACTGCTCAGTCGCAATGCACCAAAATGATGGGTAAAACAGAAGATGAAGTGCTGTCTGGTATTTACAACTTTTGAATGATGGGGACACATGCCACTGAATGCTTTACACTCACTCATAAGCTTGTTTTCATACAGAAAACTATAACATTTCCAGGAGAAAAAAAAAACCTGAGAACTCTTCTCTCTGGCATGCTAACAAGGATTTTTCTTTTATGCATGTGTCCAAATTAAAATCCATATTCTGTATGCAAGCCTGGATGTCGTGACCTGCCAATTATGCAAATCAAACAAAGCAGAAGAATTCAGCAGGATATATATGATTATTTATGGCATAATTTCTTGTCCTTCGTGTTTAAAGGGGGAATCGCAAAGTTGGATGCTAAAAGCCCTGCCTCCTGACCACTGGAAACCTTGCATAACACTTTCTGGAGCTTGTGAGATTATTTTATTAGTCTATGCACACAAGCTTTCAAGTCCATTTTCACAGTCTTTAAGCACCAGGAACGTGTGTTTAAAAAACAAGACCACTGAAATGTGTAGCTGTTGAAAGTGTGCTCAAGGGACCATCTTCAGTTGACGTGTGATGGAATTGCTGAATTGCAGGAGATGCAGCCTAGTTTGTTGCCTTCCTAGAGGCACACATACGCACATGAAAGCGAGACAGAGTCGGGCTAGATCCAAACCTGGCTATTTGAATTTGGTTCCCATTGAAGCCATGACGAAACCTTTGCGGTGATTTTCTACGATCTAAATTCAACCGATTCAGTTGGTTCGACCTCTGGATCACACCCAGAGTTCCTGTAGCAGCTAAACCATTAAAACACAATGACAGAGGTTCAAATCCCCACTCAGCCACAATGCTATCTTGGTGACCCTGATTGACTCACGTCCTCTCAACTCTGGGATTTATATTCAACTGAGGAAGTTAGTCCAATCTCAGTAGTCCAGAGGAGGCAAGGAAGCAGAGAGGTTCTATAGATTTATTTGATGCTCCATGGAAAATGAGTGGATTTAAACCTAAGGTGGAAGTCTTGAGTTTCAGATTTTGTTTCACAAAACCTCATGAGGACTGCATTTCAGCAGAGAGTGAGGCCAAAGGCAAAATGACAGCAAGATATTTTACATCAACCTCTTACTGCCGGTTAAACTAAGCCTTACAAAAAGATATTTCAGTCTTTTAGCAGAAGGAAAGAAGTGCATGAAATGGAGAAAAAATATGATGCCTTGAGAAGGGGATTATGACTATTTAGAGAAATCCTGGATATGAATCTACAAGGGCTGGATTTAAATTGAGAATCAGAAGGTCTCTGTTATGTCCATGATATAGAATAATAGGATAAGGGGGTTGGAAGGGGGCTGTAAGGCCATCAATGCAGGAATTAAATGAATGAGTAGATACAGCCAGGTAAGAGCTATGTCAGGGAGTGGCTCATCCACTGAATCCAGTTAATGCTGGCATGGGTCACTCCAAGACTACGGCCGGGCATGTTCCTGCAGAGATATCCAAGCAAATGGCAAAGAGGCATGACGGACATATGGAGATGGGTGTGGGTTGTGGGATGAAACAGAATCCAGAGAGGGAGAGCAAGCGAGCTATAAACAGCCAGGCTCAGAAAATCTGTAGGGGTTTGTGTGTTTGGTTTGAGCTTAGCTGCAGGAAGGCGGGAGTTCAAATTAAGTTTAGCCGCTTTTCAAGTCATCCGAATCACAGTGGTGGATGTGGAAGAGATGGGTGTTAATTTGGTTTCAAAGCCCTTCTTGATTAATCCTGGTATGGTTAGGAAAAATTCCACATTGCAATAATAAAATGTTCAGTCTTTGGTTGGCGTGGAGACCCACACGCCAGTACTTCTCGTGAGACATTTGACTTATAATAAAGCCATTTCTTTAGGTTGGTCAATGTTTTGGTTTCAGAGCTGCTTCTTCCTTTACCAGGGTGATGGATTATCTAGTCATTCTCAGATCAATCAACAGTAGAGGCAGACCATTGTTGATTAATATATTTTTAAATGGCTTGTCTTTGTTACAGAATCTCATACCTCAGGAGAATGAGAAGGAAAATTTGGACCAGCGGTTCCCAGGCCTGCTTAAGAAGGGGAGGAGAAAGACAGTGGTGCGGAATTTGGGGAAAATTATCTATTACTCCAAGGTCAAATTTAAATTTGAGCATTGTCAGGTGAGTTCTGCTAATGAGGAAAAGTGAAAGGTGTGCTAGAGGGAAACTAATCGAAGTACCAGATGGGATCAAGGTGTTAGGAGTGAGAATTGATCTCTGAAAGACCAGCTTCATTTGGTTCCTCCTTTGCTTAAACTCTTTCCATTTTATCAGTTTCTTGTATGAACGACTACGTAACTCTTCAGAATTACTGCCTGGGTTTCACTCATTTTCCTTTTCTGTCCTTTCTGTTTTTGTTTCCTGTCATAACTTTTGCTTGCAGGCAGGGAGGATAAATTGATAATGTTTGTTATTTATGTTTTATGTGAACTCCTTTAGATGGGATTGTGCTGCCCTTACAAGATCAGATTTATAGCTGGGTGTGTGTCTGGTCTTTTTAACTCAGCATGGTGGAGGGAAGCTCCAGTTGAAATCTTCCTTTCACTCATTTGGGTTGATGTACCATTTGTGGCCCATTCTTATTAACAAATAAACAAACAAACACAAAAACAGGATTCTCCATGTTCTCTGTCCAGGAACTGCTGGATAGCTCAAGAGTTTCGGTGTTTGCCAAAGTTGGGAGTTCAAATCCCTGCTGTGCCTCCTTGACAGGATCTGGAGTCGAGGATCCATAAGGCCCTTCCTGCTCTAAGCAGTTCTAAGATCATCATCATTATAGATATCCAGGAGTTGCATGTTGGGCTACTGATGAAAGACCAGAAACACAAAGTACATCAATAAAATAAAATAAAAATAAATCAAGACGGGATGACCACTGACTAGATCTCCAAAACCCCATATATTCAGGAGTTTTTCTGTTTTTTTGTTGAGAGCAATCCAGTGGATTAATCCTTCCTGTTTAGAGACCTGGTGACTTAAGGACTGTCTTCTTCCATAAGAAGTTGGCAATATGGAAAAGATAATCAGGGATAACCTCTCAAAAACTTCTTCTTATTCCATACGAGCCTGCCTGTCCTCTAAGATCAGGCCAGGAGGCCCTTCTGAAGGTGCCATCCCTGAAAGAGGTGAGGAGGATGGCATGCCAAAATAGGGCCTTCTCGGCTGTTGCCCCCCAACTTTGGAACGCCCTCCCTATAGAGATCCGCCTGGCTCCAACACTTTTGGCTTTTCAGCGCCAGGCAAAGACCTTTCTGTTTAGCCAGCATTTTAATTAAATATTATCCTTTAGCTGGCCATATGAGCAGCAGGATTTATTACTACTAAAGTTTTAATGACTGTTTTAAATATAGGATATTATAATATTTCCTATTTTTAATGTTTTTAAAGTTTTAATATTGTTGTACGTCGCTCTGAGATCACTGGCAATGGTGCAGCTATAAAAAATCTTATAACTAACTAACTAACTAACTAACTAACTAACTAACTAACTAACTAACTAACTAACTAACTAACTAACTAACTAACTAACTAACTAACTAACTAACTAACTAACTAACTAACTAACTAACTAACTGTTTGGGTGGCCTTGAAGGATGGGGCTTTCTCCACCATAGTTGCAGAATTATGGAATGCTCTTTCTAACTGGTTGTCAAGCAATTAGATTTTTGATGTTGTTGGTTAGTCACTTAAGACACATTTGCTTTGGCAGCCTCTTGACAATGAACTTTATCGTTCTTGAATTGTTTTGATTGCTGGTTTCCTGTTGGCGCCTCTTGTTCTTGTTTTCCACCACTTTGCTGGTATTGTTTTGGCTTAGATTAACTTCTTACTGATTGCTGTTAAGTTACCTTGAAAATCCAAACATCATGTTTGGGGAGGGGAGGAAACGATTCCCATTTTGTAAATAATAACAATAATAACAATAACAATAAACCCACTGCTTCTGATTGTGTCTTTTCTGCTGCAGGAGGTGAATGACTGTTACTTGGAACTTTTTCAAGCCTACCTCTATTTCCAGTCTCTGGGTCCCAATGGACTCGCCTACCAGGTAAAGGAGAACAGAATCTTAGCCAGCTGCCACTGGGTTGCCTGTACAGTAATCTCAAACGATAACCACAGGGTGTGTGAAGTTATATCTCCTGCTGTGTAGAGAAGACAGCTTTGAACTGCAGGACTTCCCAGGTTTAATTCTTGTTACTCTGCGCACAGCAGAGAAAGACTCCTGTCTGGAGCCCTGGGAGGCTGTTGGAACCTGAGTAGGTAAGAGGGAGGCAGCCCTGGATGACTTGGGGGGCTCCATTTTCACCTTTTTAAAGGACCTTTTAGCAGGCCACAGCAGGCTTGTAAATGCCTGGGCAGGCAGGCAGGCTGAAATCCTGTTCCGTGTTGTAGTAAGTTACACTAGAATAGTGTAGGCCCATTGAATCAATGGATAAGTTAAATCTGCCATAAGCTGCGTTGATTCAAATGGCCTACTCTAGTTGCAACATATTTTAGCATAATATGATTAAATGGGGGCCCATTTGAATCAATGGAACTTATGAAGGATTCCACTCACCAAATCCCTACTGATTCAGTGGGCTTATTCTAGTGTGGTTTCCTACACTAAGCAACAGGATTTGAGCCATGGATGGATGGATGGATGGGCAGGCTGGCGGATGGATGGATGGATGGATGGATGGATGGATGGATGGATGGATGGATGGATGGATGGATGGACGGACGGATGGAAGGATAGATGGATGGATGGATAGAGGAAAATCTAAAAAAGAGGTGACCATGCTGTGAAAAACAGTCTTCCAGAATTTACACACTGGAAGTCATGAGAAGCTGCTGTCAGGCGACCTGATGGCTCCTCAGTTGTCTACTTTCATTGGGTGTCTGTACCCTTAAGCAGAGCAGTGTGCCATTTCCTTCCTGCCTTTCCAATTCTATTCACCCACTATCAAATTGATTTCTGTCTAACCTTTCTGAGCCTCAGTTCCCTTGCTATCTGCTTCATCCTTATTAAACGTACATCTCCATGCTTACGTCTTCAGAGTTATGGCTGGAATCTCAAAGGACGTATTCTTTCCCAAGCATCGCCTCATGCTGGTGAATCACCCAGGGATGTGTGATCCAAGCCAAATGACAAAAACACTTTTGTATTTCAAAAAGGTCTGGCTTTTTAAGAGTGTACTCAGCGGTTGTTTTTCTCTTTGTTTACTCTGTGCTTCCCTTGATTGTGCTGAGTTGCGCTTTCTTGACACTGCTGAGTCACAGGAGAGTAGTTAGACCTAGCTTTGTGTAGGAGTAGAGCCTTTTGGAAATAAGCTTCCTCTGTGGCCCTCACTAAGAGTGATTCAGTGACTTCCTGCAGGAAATAGCTCCAGATTTGAAAAGAGATGTCCAGAAACTGGACCAACAATTTAAAGGTGGTCACCTTCTGCTTCCACAGGGTTTGCTGCCTCTGAGAGAGCTTCAGCTGAACGAGCTCGAAAGTCCGAAAGGAGCCCAGCAAGAGGTTCATGCTTTTCAAATTACAGGTAAGGATGAGCTTGGGTTTCTTTGCTGTTCTGGACTGGGTTGGGCCTCATTCCAGTTCATGTGTAGAGATGAGGATGGGAGAGCATGCCTGTCTTCCCCAGCCTCTTGAGATGTTGGCTCCAACTCCACTGTCCTCAGATGTCCTCAAAGGGCAGTAACATGGGGATACAGCTGGGGCTGTGGATGACACACCCACTGCTTGTACATTGATTTCACATGGGTGGATTTTTCCTGCACAATTTAAGCCAACATGCATTAGATTTTGGGTACCTAAGGCTTGTTGAAAATTACAGCCTTGAACATGTTGGGGTTGGAGCCAGTGAGCAGAGGAAAGGGGTGTGATGGTGCTTTCTTCCACACGTATACAGTTTTATGCAATGCAAAGTAGGCTAAAACGTGGCACATTTTGGTTGTGCCCAAGTGCTGTTAGTGTGCGAATAATATAGGATAAGAAATATTAGGAGGAGTTCTGCTTTTAAAAAAATGTGTAACATCAGAAATAGCAGCATCAATTCCAACTTTGGCTAATAATGGTGCTGTAATGGTAAGCTGGCCTATTATTTGGGGCCGGCAAAATCAGTTGTGTGTCAAGGTTCAGACCCTGACAGGAGGTCCATATTGGGTGGGAAATTTGCTTTGTCAAACACTATTATACACTATTTCAAGAGTGTCACAGCATAAGCTTAGTGGGAGCCATAAACATAGGAAACAACCACATGACACAACCTGAGCTTACACACTTCTTGTTTTAAGACTAGTTTATATGATCAAGAGCTGGCTGGATAGCTCCAGACGTTAGGCATCTGGCCATGGAGGTTGGGAGTTCAACTCTCCACTGTTTCTCCAAGGAGAGCTAGCCTTTACTGGTTGGTTCCTCCACCTCCCTAGAGGCTGCTATTAATCATGTGCTGTCAACTCAATGCTGACTGTTTGGCAGCCCCTTTTTCCAGGGTTTTCTAGGAAGAGAATCCTTAGGCTTCCCATTCCGTTCTTCTGGGGGTAACCTTGGGACAGTGCAGGTTTCCCAAGGCCACCCAGGCTGGCTCTTCTCCCAGGGGGCAGAGTGGGGAATTGCACTCCCAACCTCTGGCAACCAGAGATCTAACTCCCTAAAAGCTATCCAGCCAACTCCGAGAGGCTGCTGAGAAGGAGATGTTTCTCCACTGCCTGTCATCTCATCCTGAATCCCCTCCCTGATACTTTGCCCCCTCCCACTTAAAAAAAAAGATCACGACAACAACAACACAGGCTTTCTTTTCATACAGACATGCCCTTAAGGGAGGAGGTGGTTGCCAAGTTGCAGGGTGGAAGGGGAAAGTTCATGCCCTGGCCATGAGCCCAAAGAACTGCTCATTACATGAGTGCCTGCAGAACCTCAGCCTTTGCTGAGGTTCTCTCACCCACTTTGCAAACCTGGCCATTAAAGAACTTGGAGGAGTTGCTACAGCCCTGTGACTCCAAGGAAACCCATCTAGGTAGCCCAGTGTTTTCTCTCTGCAGTGTTCTGTTGGCGACTCTGTCCATGATTTGCAGAATCAGGCCCTTGGAAACATTCATTCGTCTGTTGTTTGCGCTGAGCCTGACATACCAGAGAGCTCTCCAGGAGGCTAAAGTACTAATTTTGCTGATAATGATTTGTTATGACGGCTGGGTGAGCATTGGCTTTATCTCGGCCCTCCCAACGCTACCAGTGCGTCTGCCTCCTGTTTGTTTTCACAAGAGGTGGGGTAAGGAAGGATTGGTTATTCAGCACAGCTTAGATCTCATTGACAGGAAGTGGGAGGGGGCTTGTGTCACTAGTGTTCGTGGCAGTGACTGGACAAGGCGGTGAGTGGCTGTGGTCAACAAAGGCAGCTGGAAAAAAACGGGAACCAGCAACTGTGGCTCAGGCAATGTCTGGCTTTTGGAAAGAGCAGAACTGAAAGCAGCATAGAATCTGAGAGCTGAAAAGGCACTGTGGACAGGAGGACTAGTTTGGAAAAGAGCACATCCTTGGGTCCCATTTGCATCCCAGCACTTCCTTAGAGCATGAAAATATCCTTTTTTTTTTTGCCCGAGACATTCTGCTACTGGAGTCTCCCTCCCATTGCGTGTACAAAAGCCAATGGGACTTGCAGTGATGCTTTCCTTCAGTAATGGTGGTGGGAGAACCCATGCAGTTATGCCAGTGATTTCCAACCTTGGGTCCCCAGATAATCTTGGACTAGAAATGCTGGCCAGCACCGATAGTTCTGAAAGCTACTGGGAGTTGCTGGGAACCACTGTTTTATCCCAAAGGCAGTAACAGTCTGTGCGGCTCATAGCAACTCCATGTTAACCACCTAAGCTCACCATTGGCTTGTTCTGCCAAATAGTAGAGCTGGCCCTGCCAATTGCCAGGAGGGTCCATCCATAACTCCCTGCGAGGTGAAGAGTCCCAGAATGACTGGTTGGCTTGTCCCACTTGAAAGACTGTTGCTTGGGAGCAGTTTTACCTGGCCGAGAACTGAGAGAGAGACTTTCTCGGCACAGCTAGGCAAAAATGGGCTCCTCGATGTAAATGCTGTATTACAAAGTCTTTGAGATGTACAGAATAGTGTTTTGTGGGGCATCAGCCCCATGCTCATTCAACCTGTTGATAGAATTGTATTCTATATCCGTACAAGAAACCCATAAATGGATATTCGTAAGTAGTCAAAGCACCACTAAATGCACAGAAGAAAGAGAGAAGGGTTAAACCCCAACCTCTGTAAATATATTCAAAATATAGAAAATCCTTAGGGGGAATTGTCTCCCCCAATAAACACTGAATTTTGATGAGGATAATGAGAAGATGGAATGGCGTACATTGTCCTCTTTTTTGGCTGGTCTGGATGGTCAGTAAAATCACACTCTTTGGTCTTTTCAAGGGTATTGCAACTGGCAGGCAGGAGGGGTATTTAATCTATTTACTTATTTAAAATATTTCCACTCCGCTTTTCTCCCAAGGCAGCTTTTTAAAGGCCCCCCACCCAATATTTAACAAGCAAAAAACAAAACAAAAACAAAACAAAAAGAAGAAGAAAAGGGTAATTCTGGATATGTCCGATTATAAAATAAGGAACAAAGGTTCCGGTATTCCCTCATGTGTTAGATTTTTGTGTGCAGGGAGATTTTAATCAAATGGAGTATTGACAGCACAAGGGGATATCGTAAGAGCCCATGTCCACCCTGCAAGGATCTCGTACTGCGGTGTGTGTGTATGTGTGTGTGGTGGCGATGGAATAAACTCAACAGGAACCCTCACCTCTGCTTCTCTAGGTCCCTTGCTGAGCCCCTTGACCGTCTACTGCCCCAGCAAGTCGGAGGTCAAACGCTGGCTGTACCACTTGGAGAAGCAGATTCACTTGAACGGAGGAAGCCTTGATTTCCCTTTCCTGACCCAGGTGAGTGCTTGCTTGGCAGTATGTCGGAAAGGAGCAGCGGGTTCGAGATGATGTCCTAAATCCGGTGCTATCCTTTCAGCTTGAAAAGGCTCATTGAATCACTTCCTGAAGGGGAGACCCACTCTGGTATAGATACTATAGGTGCAATTTGCCTACTCTAATGGGGACAACCATTTAAATTGGTTTGTTTGTTTGTTGTTTGTTTCAGCCTTTCTACCTCAAGGGACTCGAGGCAGTTTACAACACATTTTTTAAAAATGGGGTCACTGCGTGGCCATGATTTGAATTTCAAATCTTTCTGTCCCTCCTTTCCGATCACATAGCTGCCTAAGATAGCCTTCATTATTTTGTTTAAAAAATACATTATTTATTTATTCGGTTTATATGCTGACTCATTACTGAGTGGTTTGCAAGATGAAAACTCGCAATACCCTCAAACCCCATGAAAAAAAAAAACACTGAAACCAATAAGGCCATACAATGAAATCATAATATAAAGAAACCAATACAATTCTGAATTAATGAAAAGCAAGGACAGTATTCAAGATATTTGATTTTTAAAGGCAACAATTCCATATTTAAAAATAGTAATTAAAAACATAACTGATTTTTGGTGGTTAAAAAAAAACAAGGAATGCAGCAGCTTCTATTTTAAGGTAGCTGGTTAACCCCGGAATGTGACTGCTGAATTGTATATCCATTAACAAAATCTATAGTTTGGTGGATTTTTGGAATAAAAAGAATCTGGCAAGTGTTGCTGCTGTCATGTGCCAACAAGTCACCTCCAATCTATGGCGACCCAATGATTGAGCGATCTGCAAAATGCCATGTCCTCTACAGCCTTGCTCCGCTCTTGTGGTTCCTTTTGGGAGTCAGTCCGTCTTGTATTGAGCCTTCCTCTTTCCCTGCTGCCTTCCACCTAGTGCTAGCGCTAATCTCCGGCAAAGTTATGAAATTTTATAATGCCTATCTCCAGTGGGCAAAACCACTCATTCAATGTCCCTTCAGAACCACAGTATCCCAACTCTTCCATTCCTGAGCCTTGCTTCTCCTTTTCATGGAGTTTGGGAATGTGGGTGGGCTGCAAGTTACCGTATTTACCTTGTTCTAAAACAAAAGAGATTAGTCAGCGTGGGAAAGAGCAAATTAGCAGGTGTGAACTGGACTGGATCCCAGTCCTGGCACCTGTGAGAGAAATGTGCGGTTTTGGCCCTGTCGTCAGCAGTTCCTGGAAATTCCTGAGCTGAACAGCTCTTTTCCTGTGCTGTGAAACTATTCTTTTTTTTTTTTAAGGAGGGGGGTATCTGTTTCCCTCCTGCAAACAAGGTGAGTAATTCTGCCCAGGACAAAGAAGCATGTGGGGTGTGAGGGTGCGCATGGATGGGGGTTTCTCATCTATCACAGTTTCCAGTCTGGCTTTTGACAGCTGCCGCTGGGGTCATATAAAAGGAAGATTTTTCCGGCATGAAAAGCCGAAGATGGTACAGCACGTAAAAAGATGAAAGAAAAACCTGCCGGACCAGTTTGTGGGCTCCTGTGTTGTTCAAACGTTGCCTGAGCTGAGCCTAAGACATTTTTTTCTGTCTGGAGCCAAAGAGCAAATGGTATCCTACCCTTCAATGCCAGCAAAAACAAACAAACAAAGCCCCAAGAAAAGATAGAGAAACAATATATTAAGTGCCTTAATCGTTTGCTGCCTTTTCATGATGCCTCAATGGCAGGGCTGGCCCTGGAGAAATCTTAGCCACAATTCTGCGATTCCACTCAGAAGGGTTAAAAACTTTTTTTTTTTGCTGTGTCTGGATTTCTTGTGGTATGGGTGAGCCAGAAAGAATTCAGTCTGTGTGTGCATGTCAAGCATTGGACATTTGTTGTTGCTTTTACGTGCCATCAAGTTGCATCTGACATATGGTGACTGTATGAATGATCTCCAAATTGTCCTGTCTTCAGCAGTCCTGTAGGCTCAAAGCCATGGCTTCCTTACAGACTCAGTCTATCTTATATTTGGTCTTCCTCTTTTCCTGCTGCCTTCAACTTTTCCTAGCATGATGGTCTTTTCTAGAGAGTCTAGCATTCTCATGATGTGTCCCAAATAGGACAGTCTCAGTTTCAACATTTTTTTCCTCCAGAGAAAGTTCCGCCTTGATTTGACCTAGGATCCACTTATTCATCTTTCTGACCATCCAGGGTATCCATCAAGCTCTTCTCCGGCACTATATTGAGCATTAAGATGGGGTCTCCCCCCCCCCTTCTTCTCCATTTTAGAATGAATGGAAGCAGAGCTCTATCAGGAGGGAGGAGTTCCGGTGGTCCGTGCAAAATGCCCCCGTGCAAGAGTGGAGAGGGACCCAGCGGGAATCCCTGGGCAACGTCCTGTGTGTGTCTAAAGTGAAGCTGCAGCATTTGCCTTTCCAGGTGGGACTTTTCCCTTTTGGATACCTTAATATTTCATCAGAAACAACAGCCTTCCCCCAGCCAAATATTTTCCAGATATTCTGGACTACAACAGCCACCGCCCTCTGATGACAAGAGGGGAATACTGGAAGTGGTGTTTCCATGTGTCTGAAAGGCACAGAGCTGGTGGAAGGCTGGACTAGAATTAGGCAGGTTGTATTAGCAGTTGCAGCTCGGTCTGAAGCTCTCTCTTCATCTCCAACAGGAACAGCACGACCGGCTCTTGATCTTGTATCCATCCACCCTCGTAATTGTATCAGAAGAACGCAATGGCCTCTACTTTAAGGTAGGAAGTAGAACTTTTTACGCTCCTTCTACCTGCTTTGTTTATTGTGCTCTTCACATACTTAATGTGCTTTTCAACATGTATTCTGCATGTCTACAAACAAGTAGGGCTGCAACTCCATTTAAATAATTTTTCATTGATTCATTCTTTAAGTTTCAGCCTATTAATCTGTTGATTAAACTTGCCCAGGGTTAAAAAAAAATCAACTCAGTGTTTCCAAAACAGAAAAACATTCTTTCTTCGTTTTTCCATGATTCACATCATTGACTTAGCTGGTAAAGGAACTCCCACCATTGGGTGAGAGATGATTTTTTTTTCTACATGTAGTTTTTGCAAACGCTTGTATTAAAAACATTACTTGTTTTTTTTAAAATGCTGCTCGATTCTTAGAGCATCTATTTAATCGGCGACAAGAGTTTTTGAAACCCAATTAATCCTCCTAACGGATTGAGTCTTGCATTCCTGATAATTTTTGCAGTTCTATGACATACAATGTGCTGAACATATACTTATCTTTCTCCAAAACTTGTTATGACTAGCCTGGTAAAGTAGTTCAGTGTTATTGTTCTGCTAGACGGGGGATGTTCTGGGTGGGATGACTTGAGGTTAATGAGATAAGATAAAAGTGAAGAGAAAGGTCTCATCTTATAATCTAATGATTCTCAGACTTTGACCATCCAGATGTTTTGAACCTCAGAATTCCTTGATGTTCTCTTCTGTGAGCTGAAGTTCAAAACATTCTAGACTTGTAGCGGTTCCCAGTCTCTAGGTCCCTAGGTTTTCATGGATTGCAACTCCCCAAAATCCTGGCCAGCACAGCTAGTGGTGAAGGCTTCTGGGAGTTGTAGTCCAAGAACATTTGGGGACCCAAGGTTGGGAACCACTGTTCTAGAGAGCTAAAGGTTGAGGACCATCACTCCCTAAGCCTTCTTGGGACTTGACAGGAGAGGGAGTTGAAGTTTGAACTGAGAGCTGCCTGATTTTTGGCTCGGTCTTGAGCCGCTATGGCTCACCAGCCTTCTTCCACATTTTCTGTCTTGGGTGGCTGTGAAGGCTTGGCTTCAGCAGCCTCTATCACTCTGAGAAAGCTTGGAGCATCCGTGAGGTACAAAACACGAGTGGAAAACTGGGGAACCTTGGAGACATTTTTGCCTTCTTGGAAGACTGTGGCTTCTGAATATTTGTGGTTAGCTGGCTCAGGAGGAGCAGGGCGGTGGCTGAAAAGAGCTTTCTTATGACGCTGGCGGCATGAACTCACTCCAGGCTCGTCAGCCCAGCCCATCTCTGGCCTAGTTCTCACAGAGACTCTACATTTCTTTCTGGGATGTACCAGTTCAGACTGCAGGTGGAGGTGAATGTGGCTCAGGGTCTAGGCAAAGGGTGCCCCCCCATCCCAACATTTCATGGCGGGGCAGAGCTGGAGGTTTGGTCACAGATGGCATATGCTTGCACTAATGGGGCAGTATATAAATCGGATAAATAAAGATATATGGTTAGTGCCTCGTGTGTCTTCAGACACATAGATTCTGTCATATGGAGAAAAGGAGCGCCTTCTCTCCAGCATCTCTTAGAAGAACAGAAGAAACAAAATGACCGGGTTATGCAGGATGGACTTTTCTGTGTCAGCGGCAATCCTAACTAAAATGATCCATCAAGCCACTGGTTATTCCACACACACATTTTTCCTGGCTCCTGAATGATCAATGTTACCGAACTGCCTGTATTTTTTTATTATTTTGTGTTCTATAATTTTTATTTATTTATTTATTTATTTATTTGATTTATATCCCGCTCATCTGGTTTGGTCGACCACTCTGGGGATTTTTTTTTTAAAAAAGAATGTTGCAAATCACTCTTACTGGGAGTTCAAATCCCCACTGTGCCTCCTTGACATGGGCTGGACTTGATGTTCCCTATAGTCCCTTCCGGCTATGCAGTTCTATGTTGATGATGATGATTGTGGGAAATCATCTGTATTTGTATAAATGAAGCAAATTCGGGGTGTTCAGATGCTTGAAAATGTGATGCAGTGTACATGGATTCTCTCCCCCTCCCCCTGCTGTTTTCAGCAATTTTCGGAGAGAAATGTGCACCGCTTTATAGGCACCTGCCTTTCACGCTTTGTGAAAGACTTGCATATTTCTATGCCTCGAAATCCAAAGCCGAGCACAGAATGTACATTAAGAAGCATTTCTTGGATTCACTTCCTTCTGCCCAGGACAGCCAGAAGACAATCTTGGGATTCTTTTAAAAAGAGCAAATCTTTGTGGTAGCTGTAGATGCAATGCGCAGATTCTCTGGTCACACTGTGGGGCAGTTGTTACAGAAAAAAAATGCCTGTGGTTTTTGTGGTGGGTAACATACTTGGATCCAACTGACACTGACAGCTGGCTGAACTGGGTGCCATCCCACTCTGGCATTCACATCTAGTGGTCTCTGGTGCCGAGACCAAATTCTGTAGCCATAAATGTAATCAGAAGCATTGTTTATTCCCAACAATTGGGGAATCACATGGTAAACCCGATTTTCCAAAGACTATTTTTGTTTTTCTTATTACTCTTACTCATGGTGACCCTTAGCTCTAGATCTACCTTTATTCCTGGCCCTAACCCTAAACCTAGCCCTAGTCCTACTGATTGGTTGGTGGGTTGATTTTACTGCCTCATTAGTACCGAAGCACTATTTTGGGCGGTATACAAACAGTTAAAAGAGAAATACAGCAAAACAAAGCACTAAACATTAAAATATCATACCATAATAAAACAAGGTCTAAAAACAGTCTTACGCCTAATCCCTACCTCTACCCCTAGCTGTAGCCTTAAACCTAAACATTTCTCCCAGGTCAGCCACATTAAGGTGTCTGAGTGTAAAACGTCTATAGGGTGGAATCCCCAGGAGGAAGAATTATGGGATATGTGTCATCCAGAAACGGTGCTTTACCATTGAGTGAAATAGATTTGGACTGCTGGAGCATGTCAAGAGCACAGGACAAGTAACATGTGGCCCAAACCCATTAGGTGGATTCTCTGGAAGAGGCCGCTGGTCCTATTAGTTCTCTGTTCAGCAGGGCACGGGCTTTGTGGTGCAGCTTGCGGTGAAAACCGGCTATGGCGGAGTGAACAAAAGACTCAGCACCCTGTGATCCCAGCTGCAGGAACTTGGTTTTTTTCCATCGGCACGTCTGGGCTTGGAATCAGCAGTTACGTATGAAGTTCTCTGTTCCTGCCTGATGATGCTGAAATCTAGGCTGCTTTGTGTGTTGTTGATTGAAAAGGAAAGAATATAAAAGAAAGAGAGAGAGAGAAAGAAGCGTCACTTTGGTTTTGGTGCCTGCTGTGTGTATATGTACAATAAATGCAGTCTAACCAGCATTACTGGAGATAAATACATTGCACAATGGAACTTTAGAAATTGTTCACCTTGTTTCCATGGCTATTACTCAAGAGAACTAAATAGAGCCTTCATGTCCTGAGGCAGTGTACCTTAAAATACCAGCTAGCTGGATAGCTCGGTGGGTTGAGGTCTCTGGCTGCAGAGCCAGACGTTTGTGGAGTTCGATTCCCCCCACTGGGCCTCCCGGGAGAAGAGCCAGCCTGGGTAGCCCTGAGCAAGCTGCACAGTCCCAGGGATCCTCCCACCCCAGAAGAAAGGAATGATAAAACACAGCTGCATACTCCCTACCTGGAAGACCCTGAAAAAGGTCACCATTTGTCAGAATTGACTTGATAGCACATGATGATGGTGTTTGCCTCTTTTGCGTGTAGAGGAGGATTTTCCTCTCGAAAGTCTGGGATTTTTCTGACTGCTCTGTTTCTCCAGGTGAATTGTGTTTAGCGGAGAGGCACACTTGACTTGCATGTGCATAGGAGAAGAAAGCATGGGGTGAGATTCCCCAAAGGCCCCATCTCCTCTGCCGGCTCCTTCCAAGCTGACATTTTGCTTGGGGCTCCTTAAGCAGTCACGCAAGGCATCCCTTGAGGCTTGCTAGGCAGGCCCTCACACCACCTGCTGCGGGCTCAAGGCTGGCACAGAAATCAGACTCAGCCATGTGCCATGGTGTACCCTGCTGGAGAATGTCTGTCGCTCAGCAACCCTCTGCCAACTGCAAACTCCTCTTTGTGGGGCTATTAGTGACGGCAGTGGGCGTGTGGGTGTTACTGTCAGAGCCCGCCGTGTGGAAACGATGCACTGGAGGCTTTAATGGCAGTGGCACGCCTCGGTGAGGAATGGTTAGCCGTGCCAGGAGAGACAGGCAGGGAGGTGTGGATGGCAAGCCGAATGGGGTCTGAGGTCAAGAAAGGGTGGCTCCCAACAGTTGGAGGCGCAGGGGTGGGTGAGTGTAAGAGGCGCCCTGTGGGTCAGCGGGCACCCATTTCTCTTGCCCACCCCAGGCTCTAGCGCAGAAAACTAGAAGCACAGATTTTGTAGCCTCTCTCTTTATTTGGCTGCTTTGTAGACACAGGGAGAGGGATGAGCATTAGAAAGAAGATGTGCCACTAATGCACACCAGGAGTTGGGTACTTAAGCATCCCTTGGGTAACATCTGGACAGAGCGAGCCACTCTGCAAGTTTCGTCCACTAAAAAGAGGGTGCCTGTCCCTGCTCCTGTTGCTCAACAAGCAGCTCCATGCGAGGGTGTGTGGCCTGTGAAAGGAAGAATGAGGAAATGGAGCAAGGGGGGGGGGGAAACCAAAATCATCTCTAACTCTTCCCCCCCCACACACACACACTTATTCTAAAGCAGGCTTTTTAGTCAGCTGAATACTAGCTATGCGGTTCAAGATGTTATCTCTGTGAGCAGTAGGATTGTGGTTAATTGGAAAGTACAGTCGTTCATTGAGACAGTTTCCCTTGCCATCTGCCCTGTATGACAAGAGCTCAGAAATGCAGGCCGCTGGATCAGCGGTCATGAATATATGATTGTGTAGGCATTTTGTAAAGCTAATGGCTCTTAATTGCACATTCGAAACCAAACCAGCCTCAAATACTTTGCAATACAGCCGAGACAGCTATTTTCTCTCCTAGCTACTAGGCGGGTTTCAGGTAGACTCAGAACATCAAAACCTGAATATGTGTGTGTGTGTGTGTGTGAGAGAGAGAGACTGCATTACAGACCCAGTTACTCAAAACTGTTTTAGTGACTAGGCTCCCTCTAACTTGTGAAATGCATATGAAGAGTCTTGATGGATCAAACCAAAGGCTACCTAGTCAGGTGTTCTGGTTACCCCATGCCTGTTGGAGATCCCATCAGCAGGACATGTTTATGAGTACTTTAGGTATTAGACCCTTTCTGAAGAGGAGACTAACCCATATATCCCTCCCCCGCATTTGCCCTTTCACCTCCTTTCACCCTCTTGTGCACCCACACGCCTACAATACACCTTTAAATTTTGTCTGCTCTTTGTTCAGAGCAGAACTTTGTTCCTCACAGGGATCCTCACCTTCTCGAGGTCACTTGGAAAATCAAACTGAATCCACCGCTATATCTTGAGCAAATTATTTAAGAGAGCAAACAAATTTAGAGACTTTCTGAAGTTCAGGGGGTGGATTACAGTGATCTCTCAGAGAGCAAAGTCCTTGGGGTCATGGAATTGTTTGGCATTACGGCATCAGCTTCAAGTTGTTATAGCGGGGGTTGTGAAAAACCTAAAGACGTAGAAATCTGTAAAATTCAAGGCTTCCCAGTTCTCTCATCTTTTGGATATTAAAATATCAGTTACATCATAAAATTCAATAATAGTCCAAGTCTGGTGTGTTCCATAATATAAAATGGAATAGAACAGAATCAGACACTGTGTCAATTCTGACATAGCTATCTTTTTTCAGGATAGAGAATACATAAAAAATAATTTCCCATCCCTTTCTTCAGGGAGCACCCTGGGGACTGTGCAGCTTGCCCAAGGCTACACAGGCTGGCTCTTCTCAAAGGAGGCCCAGTGGGGAATCAAACTCCCAACCTCTGCCTCTGCAACCACTGAGTTATCCAGCCAGCCCAATTTGAAATATAAAATCATATATATATTTTTTAATGACCAAAATTATAACTATTATATCTAGCCAGGTTTTCTGGACTATACACTGCATCCACAACCTCCCTGTTTTATATCATCTGAGCCTGAAAAAAAAAAGCTAAACAACTAAGAAACTCACTCCCTTTGTTGCTTTTTAGTGATCTGATAAAGGAGTTACTGAACCCAGTAACCCACTCTTTAGGTGTGCTGAGAAGCAAGCAATTCAAGCTGTAATCCCGTAGTCAGATTTCTGGGAGCAAGACCCACTGAACTCAGTGAGATTTGCCTTCAGGTAAACCTAAGCAGGATATGTTATATGAATCAAGGGTTATTAACAAGTGGAACACAGTGAGATGGTTGTCAGCAATTCTAAATCTACTTATATAGTAAATAGCTCAGTGAGATTTACGTCCAAATAAAAATGTACAGGATTGTGTTGTAAACAACAAAAAAAAATCAGCACTTTTCTCCTGTTTTGTATCAGTTGTGGCCGGAAACATAAAGCAAAATTAAAAAAAAAATGCTTGCTGAAACATCTCACAGCAGTTTTTAGTTCACCACACGCAAGTCCTTGATTTCAAATCTGTCTTTTTCTACAATATTTATGTTTAAACCTGGAAATGGGAGCCCCGTCTGTATATTTCATCCCCCTCACACCAAATCTTCTCATTCTGATTTTTACTGCCAACAGGGAGAACTGCCCCTTAATGCAATCCAAGTGCATTTTGAAGAAAACCAGAAAACCTCTTTTCTAATAGAAGGTAACAATCTTTAAAATAATTCTTAGAAATGTTCAAAAGGGATTTCCTTTAAGAGAAGAGAATTGGCTTTTAAAAGGGGAAATTTGGACATGAATTTAGCAGTCTCTGTGAGCCACTGCCAGTCAAAATACTGTGTCAATAAGGGAGCTCCTAACCATGATTTAGGTGTGCACATTTTGTTTTGGTTTGTTGCTGTTGTGAAATCCATCAGATGTGACTGCTGCTCTTTGCAGGCCGATTAATCAACTCCATTCGGGTGATTTGCCCCAGCTATGAAGACTATAAAGAATGGCTCTACTGTCTCAACACAGCTCAGTTCCACAACGCTGATTCCTCTCTTTCTGGATCAGAGAGCTTTTCAAGACCAAATCCACCACACCATGCTCAGGTGAGATTCAACATTTCTATTTTTTTTTTTAATGCAGTGGATTAAGCACACATCTTAAACTTTTAATGGTATGGGGAAATTGGGCAATTAAAGAGGGAAATCAAAAACTTAAATTCAAGAGTGAAACTGAAAACTTTCTTCCTCTGCTCCTCCACAGAGCAGAGGGAGGAAGCAAAACGATTTTTAAAAAATTAGGGCAGTGCTTATGCACTAAACCTAGAGAATTAAAAGGAAAAAAATATGAAATCTTCCACCCAGAAGCAGGAAAAGACAGGAGGGGGCAAGGCTGGAGATTTTCCCCCTCTTCTTAAAGGAGCCAGACTAAATAGGGTTGCTTGTGGTGTGGATATCATATGGAGGCAAGAATTACACCCAATGGCATACTGGACCTTTACTGGATTTTAAGCCAGTTTATTTAGCCTGCTCCTGCTCCCTCCAGCTGACAACCATCAAGCCCCAAGCCCTTCTCAAGTCCTGCTTCTACCATGATCTCTGTAGGGAGACTTGGTCCACAAACTGCTTCTCAGACTCAATTTCCCATTAGCAATATGAGAAGAGGTTATTCTGACCTACTATAAAGGACAGTTGTAAGAACTCTGAAAAAGCAGTAGCCATTTTTTCATGGCCAGGTATTCTGTGGGAGCCACAGAGAACTGAGATGTCCCCAAAGGTTTTACGGCCCTGTCCTGTTTCTTGGTCCCATCAACTTGTGACCAAGAATAGGAGAACGGGACTGATTATGCTGAAAAGCCTGATGTTATGCATCATTTCTATCGTACTTTTCAGCAGCTGACAGTTCATTAAATCTTCAGCTACCTCAAGATTCTTAGAGATTTTTGGAATATGGTTGGAGATCTGCATATCTACTTAGGATTTGAACCTGGGTCCCCATTGTCTATATCCAGCTGTTTTTAGCACAGTGGAAATCAACTTCAGCCTTGCCATTCTTAATAAACCTTAGTGATTTCCCTCTTCTCTTCTTCTTTCCCTTGTGCATTCATTTAGTTCTCAGGGAGTGGGAGAGGTTCACTCACGTCTGATGGCCGAACAAACTCCTGGGCATCAGGAGGGAAGGGGGTGGCCTCCACCCACCACTCTCAGAACAGTACGGGCTCCCTTGCCGAGAAGCAGTCATTCAGGGTGATGCCAGATAACCAGATAGCTGATGGTCCTCTACCTCAACTCGTCCACGTAAGTAGGAGTTTTGGAAAGTGAATATGAAGAAAATCTTTCTTAATATGGATGATTCCTGTGGTCAGGAGAGGCACCACTCTGAGCATAATTCTTAGTGCAGGCATATGGTGGGTCCTTTATTCATAGACTCCAGTTGCTTCTGGGCTAGACTACTGTATTATATTTTTCATGGAGCATCCATTGAAGAGTGTTCAGAAACTATAACTGGTCCAGAATGCAGCTTCTGGATTCCTGAGCAGAGCTAAGCATGTTGTCTGTGTGACTCCAGTTTTGGGATCAACATTATTGGTCCTCAGCTGGTTTCTGAGATTAATTCAAAGCAGTAGTCTTGACCAAGCTTTACATGGATTGTTTCTTAATCTGTACTTTCCCCTCCCTTCACTCACTCTTCTGCACACTTTCAAATAGGCCGAGCAGTGTTTTGTGAAGTGGAAAGACAGAGTGAAAATGCAATGGCCCGAATCCTGTTGTGGATTTATGATGAAATAAGTATAGCTGAGTAAATTATGGCAGTGATCGTTGCTAACTAGAGGGCTGCTGTTCATGTTCTTAGTTGCATGCCAAGTCATGGTATAAAGGCACAATTGGATTCTGATTAATAAATATTGATGCTGGCCTACATGCAGTCATCTCGTTTCAGGTTTTTCTTTTAAAGTGCCCACTGGAGGTAAATGCAAATAACTCAAAGCCAGTGTTTGATGATAGAGTCATTCATTCCTCTTATCCTCTTCCTTTTTATGCCAGTGTCCAGGAAACCCAGTATCTACAGGGGTGACAAAATCTGAACTGAAAAGAAAAGGAAGTTCTCGGAAGTCTAAAGGGAAGGGAGCCCCAGCGCCCCAGCCGCCCCCACCCAACACTCAGGACTCTGAGAGGAACCATTTCCAACTCATCCCCGAACACTCCAAGGGAGAAGTCTTGTCTCCAGTGTACAATGAGCCGTATGCAGCCCTGGCCCAACAGCAACACCCCTCTGTTCCCCCACTGCACCTGGATGTGAACAACGTAAGCAATCAGCAGATGACGTTAAAATAGAGGGAAAGCCCATCATCCCATACCCCATAGTTCTCTGGAAAAACATTGCCTCAGAACAAGCACTGTACAAAGGATTGGGTAGTAGATGATGAGGCTGGGGAGGGGGGCACAGCTGAAGAGCTCATTGGTTTACACCTCTGTCTGCGGAGTCAAGAGGTTGGGAGTCCGATTCCCCACTGGGGCTCCTAGACAGGGGCTGGACTTGATGATCCATAGGGTCCCTTCCAGCTCTGCCATTCTTGCTAGCAATAAGGTTAGATCATTTGGCACTTTAGAGTCTGACATAGTGGTTTTTAATTTCTTTCTGTGTTTTGGATTTCTTTTGTAATCTGCAAGCACAGGCAATTCTTGCTCTTGTAGTCTGTAAAGGTCACTATTACAAGCTCTAGAATCCAGGGTGTATTATCTCAGAATGTGGGCATTTCCATGTGCCAGTTATGGCAAAGTAGCCATTCAGAGGTCTTTCCAACGTGTCAATATTAGCAACAATGCAAAGAAACCAGGTGAACTCATGGCCCTTGTCACGGGGCCATTTTTCATCTTCTGGCAGTGAGTTCTACCATGTCAGTTGCACAATAATAATCTTAGAAGTGCAAAGCCAAATGGGAACCCTGTGGATCGTTCAGCAGGGAACTGAACTCCCAGCCTCTGGCTCTGCAACCACCAAGTTATCCAGAGGTTACCTAAAGAAATGACAGTCATAAAGATTGAAAAATTTTTAGGATACGCTTTAAATTCAAAAGAAGGACTGTTGCTCAGTGGTAGGAAACTGGCTGTGCTGAATGGGAAAATCCCTGGGTTCACACACCGCCATTTCAAGGTAGGGCTAGGAAATTCCAGCAGGATATAGAAGGTCAATTCCTCCCTTTTAGTGTTTGTATCATAGTTTCACAACTGTATGGTACTGATCAGCTTTAACAGCTCATTCTAAAGCAGTCAAGACTTCATTTTAAGTGTGAGTCTTTTTCCCTCCTCCATAGCTGAAACAATGGAACTTGTCAAGAAGTGAGAATTGCACCGCATCCCAGAATGTGGAGAGAACACCCCTGTCTTGTTCCCCCATGTATGCTGATCCCTATACACCCAATTCTCCTTCTTCCCATGGGGCAGCAGATTCCAAGTTCATGGAAGAGGTACTGCATGCATGAAATAGGGGGTAAAGCTTTGAGGGGGAGGCCAAGGTGTCCAGTGCAGTGCTGTACAGAAGTCCAACACTGGACTGTAGAAGAATACTTCCCTTTCTGAAGTCCCTCCCCTCCTTAAAGCCCCACCCTTCCTTGCAGGGATCTGTTATCCCTAATCAGATCGGAGATAACAGCTCTTATATTTGCAAGAGAAGAGGTTATTAGAATATCCTTTAGTCCAGTTCTCAGCTGGCATTTCCAGGAGCTGGCAAGTTCACAGCTGAATGCTCTGCCAGCTTCTGGAAGCGAGGACTGGCAGCCAGCTGTTCTCCTCTTTTTCTTTACCAAGTGAGGAACAAGCTCCTGTCGACGCTCTGGTTGATGGCTGGTTCTCAGCCGCGGCTAGGGCTGCAGACACGATCGCTCCTAAACGCCCTCTCCGCCGCAGAGATCGTCCGGCACCTTGGTTTAACCAGGAGCTCCGGGCATTGAGGCGGGTCAGGAGACGGCTAGAGCGCAAATGGAGAAAGGACCCGACGGATTGGAATTGGATAGCTGTTAAGGTCGCTACTAACCTTTACCTGGCTAAGGTAAAGGCTGCCAGTCGAGCATACTTCGCTAACCGGATAAGCGAAGCCTCCAACCAGCAGGCGGAGTTATTCCGTATAGTACGCGACCTATCCGGAGTTGGTCTGAGCGACGGGCCTCCCTCTAGTTTTTCGCCAGACCAATTTGCAGCATTTTTTAAATCAAAAGTGGAGGCCATCCGCCGGGACCTCTCTCCTTTTTTGAACACAGTGAGTCGAGCAGAGATGTCCAGCGCTCCGTCTTGCCCGGTGATTCTTGATACCTTTCAGCCTGTTACGCCTGACACTGTGGCCAGGGTGCTTGATCGCTGCCGTGCCACCACCTCCTCCTTGGACCCTTGCCCGGCCTGGCTAATCAAATCAGCCAGGCCTTTAACAACGGAATGGGCCACGGTTATAATTAATGGGTCTTTCCTTGAGGGCAGATTTCCATCTGCCCTGAAGGATACACTCATTAGGCCCATCAGGAAGAAACCTAGTTTGGCGGCGGACGAAATTGGCAATTACAGGCCCGTCGCCAATGTTTCTTTCCTAAGCAAAGTGGTGGAGAGGGTGGTGGCCGATCAGCTGCAGGCACTCCTGGATGAAACAGATGCCCTGGATCCATTCCAGTCGGGCTTCAGGCCGCGCCACGGTACGGAGACGGCACTGGTCGCCCTGTGTGATGACCTATTGAGGGAGGCCGACAGGGGCAAAGTGTCTCTGTTGGTCCTCCTTGATATCTCAGCGGCCTTCGATACCATTGACCACGGTATCCTCCTGGGGAGGCTCTCCGAGTTGGGAATAGGCGGCCTGGCATTGTCCTGGCTCCGTTCCTTCTTGGAGGACCGTCCTCAGAGAGTTCAGCTTGGGGAGAGTGTCTCGGCCCCGTGGATCCTCAATTGTGGGGTTCCGCAGGGGTCGATTATCTCCCCAATGCTGTTTAACATCTATATGAGGCCGCTGGGCGAGGTCATCAGGGGGTGTGGAGCCAAGTGTCATCAATATGCTGATGACACCCAGCTCTATATCTCCTTTTTGCCAACCACAGGAGATGCCGTTCCGTCCCTTCAGCGCTGCCTGGAGACTGTACTGCAATGGATGCAGGAGAACGGGCTTAGGCTGAACCTGGACAAGACGGAGGTGCTGAGGGTGGGCGCCCCCGCAGTTCGGGATTTGGGAAACCCCCTCTCTTTTGGGGGGGTGACCCTGCCCGTCAGGGATGTGGTCCGCAGCTTGGGGATCCACCTGGACCCGGCGCTCACTATGGAGTCCCAAGTGGCGTCGGTGGTCCGTACCGCCTTTTTTCATCTTAGGCGGATAGCCCAGCTGCGACCCTACCTTGATGTGGGGGCTCTCACCACCTTGGTACATGCGCTCGTAATCTCCAGATTAGACCACTGTAATGCGCTCTACGTGGGGCTACCTTTGGGGTTGCTGCGGAAGCTACAGGTGGTGCAGAATGCGGCGGCCAGATTAATCAGCGGTGTGAAAAAATACCAACATATTTCACCCACTCTGGCCGCCTTGCACTGGCTGCCCATCCGCTTCCGCATCGACTTCAAAGTGTTGATGCTCACGTATAAAGCCCTAAACGGTTTAGGGCCTCGATACTTGGCGGAACGCCTTCTCCCGCCAAGATCTACCCGTGTCACTCGCTCGAGCCAGGAGGTGAGGTTGAGGAGCCTAACGCCGAGGGAGGCCCGGATGGAGAAGACAAGAAATCGGGCCTTCTCGGCGGTGGCTCCTCGCCTCTGGAACAACTTACCTCCTGTGATCCGCAGGTCTCCCTCGCTGGGTGTCTTCAAGAAGCAATTAAAAACATGGTTGTTCCGGCAGGCCTTTCCATCATTCTCCTCTTGACCCCCCTCTTTGTTTTTGCTTTTGCTTTGTGTATTATATGATTTAATGTAGTGCCTTCTTTCTTTTTAGAATTGTCTGTTTTCGTTGTTTTATATTATTTTTATGGCTGTTAGCCGCCTAGAGTGGTCCGTGCGGACCAGATAGGCGGGGTATAAATCAAATAAATAAATAAATAAATAAATGAGTGGGGGTGCTTTCCAGCCCTCTTCCCAGGAAGTGCGTTCAAGGTGGCCTTGGAAGCACTGGCAATGAGATTATGTGGTTATGCTTCCCTGATGCCTTCCTTACATGGGGAGGAGGAGGAACAGCAGGAGGCAAGGCTGATTCTCCAAGGAATAACTTCACCCACACTTTTGGCTGGGAAGCCTAAGACATTGGAGGGTTTGGCTGCTGATGACATCATGGGCATGGCTACTCATGGGGCCCCATCTAAGGGACCCCATTCCAGCTCCCCAACTTTGATCAGGACTAGTGGCCTCCTTGCAACTCTGAAATAACCCTGATAAAAGACATGGTTACAGAAGGCTTGTTTTTCCCTGGTTACACTAGTTACACCCAGGCATATTTTCCTTTCTTTCAAAGTTCACGAGATGCCACCGACGGTCTTCTTTGGAGCAGCTGAATGGCTACCCTGCCATGCCAGTCTCTGTTCCCATCACCCATCATCCTCCGGTGCAAAAGAAGAGCTGCCAGCCACTACCTGGCCACCACTGGCGAGAGCCAGCGGCGGCTCAGAGATGCAGTCCTACTACTTTTAATTTTTCAGTGATGCCTCCTCCTGACATGGATTATCTGACCACAGTAAGTGATGTTTCAAATCTTCTTCAAAGCATTTGTGGATTTTTCTAGCCACAGAAAAGCATGATATGGCGTCCTGTGCATATTTAGTCCCAGAATCTCCTGCTGGAAACATCAGAGAGCTGACATTATTGCTGTTGACTGGGGTGTTTGGCTTCGTAGGCATGCATACAGTGAGAGGAGTCGTTTCTGAGCTGTAGTCCCCATGTGCACCCTGGTCCTCCAGTTGAAGTACCTCCCTCTTGCAGATTAAAGTTAGAAAGAACTGATACACAGTTCTTTCCTCTTTTAGGAAAGAAAGAAAAAAGCCTGATAATAAGAATTGCATGCGGTCATGTCAATTCTGACTTATGGTAGCCCTTTCCAGGGTTTTCAAGGTAGAGAATACTCAGCGATGGTTTACTGTTCCCTTCTTCGGAGCTTACTCTGGGGACGGTGCCGCTGGCTCAAGGCTACCCAGGCTGGCTCTTCTCCCATGAGGCACAGTGGGGGGAATCGAACTTCCAACCTCTGGCTCTGCAGCCAGATACCAGAACCACAGGGCTTTCCAGCCAGGTCCTTGAGCTTAATACTATTTTATTTTAAAATTCCTACTTGATGATGGGGACAAATCAAGAGAAAAATGACCCACATGCCTCCAAGAGGGCACAACAAGCCCTTTCAGGTGCCAGGCTGGATGTTTTTAAGTAAAAAAAAAAAATTAAAAAATTGTGGGGTGCATTCTTTCAAGTTCCAGAGAGGTCATCAAAAGGAGGAGGGCCTGTCACTAAATAAAAAGCAAGTGTCAGAAGCTGTGCAGTATAACTCTGATTAAAAGGCCGTAAGTGTGTGAGTGGGTGGGAGGCAGGGGCAGCCCTGATCTACCAGGTTGGCCAGTGTGGGAAACCAGATGTGGCTCCTCTCCGCGTCCCCTGGAACTCTTGTTGTCTTTTTACAAAGTAACATTTTTTTCATCTGATCTAGTAGGAGGACAGACCTAACGAGGAGAGGGGACAGGCTGGAACAAGCCCTTAACTAGATCGTTAGCCATGGGCCTTTGTGGGAAAGCCAGTACAACGGAACTCCCTTTTTGTGGCTTTTGTGACACCTCTCTTTGCCTTGTTCTCCTGTCTTTTCCCATCTGATCAGAGCACCTTATCAAGGGACAGGGAAGAACTTCCAACGCCGTCCTTGATGACTTCAGGTGAGTCCCTCAAGCAGGAGAGAGGCCTATTTTCCTGGGCCCCATTAGGATCTGTTCCTATCCTAAGTGTGAAAAAGAAGAGACGGTGGTGATGCAGTTAAGTGGCCAATGCCAGGCAGAGAGATTATCAAAACCGAAGCCAACCAACAGCTATGATGCCAGTGCATCCTTAAAGGAGAAGACTGTCATCAGTGCAATAGAATATTTCAGGGCTGGAGTGCTTTCTTTCCATTCAATCCATTTGTGGGCCTTTCAACGGCCACTGTGGGACTTTCATCCGGTGCTGCTCTACGACTTTCTGTCTGTTCTTTTCTCCACTGAAGGTGTGGGAAAGGATTCTGGTCGAAGATCAGAAAGCTTAAGTGCATTACCATAAGCAGCTCAGGGCGAAGATGAAGCAATATGACAGCTTCTGGAGATGGGTGGTAATTCAGTGACAGGAACCACGTTTTTCAGGTGGAAGTTCTCCTCTTGAGTAAGAAGCCAAGGGGAATGTGACTCTGCTTGAGAACCACTGCGAGCTAGAAGGGGAAGGGAGGGCACTGGGTCAAAGGTACAAAATGATGGATTTGGATAGGAAGATGGACTTAATACTTTCCATATTTGAATTTTATTTTTTAAGTTAGAGGAATTAAGCAGTAAAGGAAAGCAGCATAAATAACTCTTAGGGAGCCAGTTTAAAAAGTAGCAAAAATGAATTGGCCACGTACACCAATGGGGCCTTGGAGATCACTTAGTTCAACTCACCTCCCAGCATAAGATCTACGATGTCGCATCCTTATCAGGTAGCCACCCCGGACCATTTTGGCCTCTGTGGAGGAAAGTCCACCAGCCTCCCCCAGACAGTCAGTTTTTACTGCTTAACAGACCTCACCGCATGGGAGTTTTCTCCAGTTTTTAGCTCATCTGCTTTCTGGCAACACCCACCTGTTAGCCCTGCTCCTGTCTGTTAGACTAACAGAGAAGAAACCTGCTCATTAAAAGCCTGTCCAGGATGGGAATGTTTTTTAGAGCATGTCTAAAAATGGGAAGGAGGAGGAGGAGGGATGAATGGGTTTCCTTAAGGGAGCAAGTGCACCAAGAGGGGAAACTTTGTCATTGGAAACGTTGCTGTTCATAGGTCAGAGAGCAAAGACGTGGGTCTCATATGGGTGCGGGTCTCCCCGTAAGAGGCAGCTTCATCTGTTTACATGGAGATGTATTAAAGCTTTTCCCCCCATCTGTAGATGAAAGCATAGGAAACTACGACCTCCCGAAAAGCGGACGGGAAAGGGTGGACTCTGCCTACCACGATTATGCGGAGCTCCAGAGTTTCCAGAGTGACTTCAGTTACGACAACATCTGGGATACCGAAGCCAAGGTGCCGACATCTGACAAGGACATCTACCACTGCTAGAAAAGAAAAGAAATGGGGGGAAAGTGACTGGAATAACGGCAGAGAACATTGGAAAGAAAACCCAGCAGTCCGCCCTCCCCATCCTTTGCTGTTCAATGTAAAGAGCGCATTCCTCTTTTTTTCACTGGAATTAGCTGGTTTCTGTACCCCAGAAAAAGCCAGGACTTTTCCAGTTACATCTGGACATTTTTTTTCTTCACTTTCCCCCACTTCGTTTACCAGTATGATGATATAAATTGGACCGAAAAATGGAGCAATATCGTGCCCAGCTGCCTCCCTCTCATCCATTATGTTTAACTCTTGGTTGCTGTGGTGAGGGAAATCCTGTATCCCACAGGTTTGCAGCTGGCAGGGGCCAAGGTTCTGAGCACTGCATGGAAGGAAGAGCTCCATCCATTCTCTTTCAGGCAAGAAGAGCCGGGAGGAGAGCTGCCTGCTCGTTACAAAACTCAGGTGCAAATACGAGGGTGCCTTCTTGAATCAGCAACAATGTCCAGACATTGTATGAAGAACTGTATAATGCTTACTCAGTGCTGAAAATGACTGAACAGTGATAAGAAAAAAATGGAACTGCTATCGCTGCAACTCTCTGGCCACTTAAGAATTGGGGAACTGGGATGGGGGATGACCTGCTGGAAACAATGGTACTTTTTTTTTTTAATGAGGTACTGTAACCGACAATTCTAGGTTCTGTGATGGTGTGAGAAAAACAGACAGCCTTGCAGGCAATCGTGACCTAGTATAAAATGAGGATGTTGCAATGGGTATTTAATCTTTAAGTTACATATTGAACGGCTCAGCTGACAAGAGTGTGTGGATGCATGTGTGTGCATGTGCACACACAGAGAGAAGTGATAGGGGCTTATGGCCAATAGCCAATTTTTAATCTCTATTATTTTTTTTTAACTTGTCAAGTGTAGCCCTGGAAGCGTTTTGAGAGTCAGGCCTCTGTGCAGCCTTGTCATGGGAAAAAATCAAATCCTTTCTCTGACCATGTGTCCCACAGACCGTTCATCCCTTCGGTGTGCCTGCCTAACTTCCAGGATCTGCTGACACCGCAGTCATTTTTTAAATCCTAGGCTTGCACAAGAGTTACGAAGTCTCAGAAGCAAATGCTTGCAGGCCAGCAGCTGTTCATTTAAGCCCTGGGGTGGCTGGAAGGGAAGCAAGGCCAAAAATTGGGGAAGCAGAACCACCAGAAAGCAGCTGGAGAAGGTTGCTGTTTTGTTAGATTTGTCCTCCTCGAAGCTAGGAGGGTTTGTGTATTTAAGAACACCATTTGTGGCCCTCCGGATGATCATCCTTCACCCTGGGAATGCTAGCTTAGGGATGGACAAGCGTTACAGTCCAGCATCCTCGTGAGAGCCACATATTGCCAACTCCTGCATTTAGGAGCCAGAAAATAGATGCTTTTGCTCTTTTTAACAATTCTCTCAAGCTTCCCATGGGGTGATTTCATGAGACAGAAAGGCATTGGAAAGCCAAAATTTTCCGGCTTCCAAATTTGGAAACATAGCAGTGACCTGGAGACATTCGGGTCTATTTGGTTTTTCTTATTCTTATTTATTTTTTAAACTGCATTGCTAGCCCACCATCCCTTTAAGGCAATGGTTCCCAACCTTGGCTCTCCAGATGTTCTTGGACTACAACTCCCTGGCCAGCACAACTCATAGTGAAGGCTTTTGGGAGTTTTAGTCCAGGAACATCTAGGGACCCAAGGTTGAGAACCACTGCTTTGAGGAATAGTATGATGTGGCTAGTTTAACCAGCTCTACCCAAAAACCAATATACTACATTGGACTTGATTTTGTTTTATTGGTAGCACATCAGGAAAGTACCTGGTGTATTTTCTTTACTTGAACTTTTAAAAAGATTTATATATGTATATAAATATATATATCTCCAGCAAAGTTTACATGTAGCTTTTTCGTTTGTTTGATATTCTATTTAATATGTGAATGCGGGTGCCCTCTGGTTGTGGGCAGGGAAGGAAAGCAGAATCCTATTCAGCTTTATAACGATGGATGAACCATGGAGTGTTCCAGAAACTGCTGCTTTTTTCCCAGCTGGTCCAGTGTTAAACTCACTTGGGGATATTTTTTTTTGCTGTATAATATTTTAATTTTAGGTCTTTTTATACTTTCAAAGCAGGGCAGTAGTGGAAGAGCAAGAGATAAAAGAAGGATAGGTGCCAAAATCTGCATGGCTAAAACTGCAGCAGTATTAGAAAAAAGTTTGGTGAGGTTTTAGGGAAGGATTTTGTGTGTGTATGCGTGTGCATGTGTGTGCAAGGAAGAGGTTGCATCAAGACTGGAAATATATAGAATGTACATGTTGTACAGTTCTCTTGAAAATGTCCTTGAAGAGCATACTCCAAATAAAGGTAATATATCTAAGAATGTCTCATTTTTACTCTCTGGTTGAACCTTCCAGCTTGTGAAGAAGAACTATCCAAGTTAGTTTCCTAGACAGCGTATCTGCCAAACAATAGGGGCGGCCCTACCATTAGGCATAAAGGGGCAACTATCTCAGACAGCAGTTGCCATTCCCTAACTATTGTTTCTAAACTCTTTCTCCTCTTTTGGAAGACAAAGCTAGGTTTGTTGCAAAGTCTGGCCTGCACCACTCAATAAGACCCAGCCTTCAACTTGGTGGAGAAAGCTTTCCCATGACCAGTGATGGTGTAAGGGGTTTCGCTTCCTCATAGTGCAGTGAGCTTCTGTACATGGAGTAGAGTGGGGGAGGGAGAGAGGAAGCGAAAATGGCATTACGTCCTTTGCCTCAGGTGGCAAAATATCTTGGGATAGACCTGATTCTGTAGAGGTGCTGTCAAGCAACGTAGATAACAAAGGATGAAGTAGATGACATAAGCATAAGACAGTTTAATATGATTGTAAGACCCAGCTGCCGTTCAGTGAAGACCACCTGGCTTCATAGAAGACCAGCACCATCCTTATGCAGACTGCGGTGTCACCAAACTGCTTCTGCACCTTCTTTTTCCAGGAACTGACTGGATGCCATGTTTTCTTTTGTCAGAGCCATAACTAGAAATCCAAGCACCTGGCCCTGTCTCCCACTTGTCAGCCCTAAAACATCGGGGTGATCCCTCACCAAGAAAAAAGGAAGAGAAGACGGCACCCCCTCCAAGAAAGAGGCAATTTCTGCTTTAGAAAAATTAAATGAAGTATTCTACTGGGGTTGAATATGTCTTTTACAAATGTCTGGACTGAGTATGTAAAGGACTGTTACCTCATTAAGTCAGGTATGTCCGAAGTCTGACCAAGTAGCCTTTGTCCTGTCATGTGAAAACCTCTAATCTCAAAGCAAACTCTCTATCAAAGGATGGAATCTGTGGCCACCTGGGGATTTTCTTTTCCTTCCTGAGCTGGCTTTCTGCTTTTTTCAGAGTCAGGCTAAAAAAAAACCAAAAAAAAAACCAATAGGGAGATGGGGGACCTTGAGCCCCTGGATGGCAGACTCAGCTGTCACAAAAAATCACTGGTCGTAGCCTTCGTCACTCAAGTGTGATTCGTGATTTTGTGTGCGTCATCATCCCTTTTTTGAGATATTGTGCACATCTATGTATTTGTACATATTTTGTACTGTACTGCATCATATGTGCTCCATAGTGGTGGAGCTTTTACTGCTAAATGCTGGGTGGACTTGATTACTGCTGTGGTCAGCTGCTTTTTCAGGATCTCTCTCTCTCTCTCTCTATCTGTCTGTCTGTCTGTCTGTCTATCTATCTATCTATAACTACCTATCTACCTATCTGGGGCACTTAGGAGAGGGGATGCTGGAACAGATCATGAACAGAAACTTGGAGACAATGATCCCCTGCACCTGTCTGACTTTTTCATCCACTTGGCAGTAAAGTTCCGGTCAGATGTCCGGAGAGGGCAGAGGCGGTAGAGAGCAGCCCGTTGTCCCCCTTGGTGCTTCTAAATACCAGCCAATTTCACTTGCCTTGGCAAGATTATACCTTAGGATAAACTCATCAAGGTCATCGCTAGGGTAGCACGTGGACAAGTTGTCTTGGCAGTGGTTAAGAACTGCAAAGTGTATTTAGTGGGGAATTTCGCCTTCACTCTGGATATATCTTCTTGGGAGGGAGTTTGCCATTAGCCACGATTTGCAGAGGTGTTTGGAAGTGGCATTGCTGGGCATTTTAAAAAAGTTGGGGTCATAAATCTGCATGAAAGAAAGAAGGGCAAAAGGGAGAGTGTTGTTGAACATTAAGAAAGCAAAAAAATAATAATCACAGAACAACTGGATGACTTTAACACTGACAATGAGGAAACGGAAACAGTTTTAAATGTTATATACTGTCGTCGTTTAGTTGTGTCCGACTCTTCGTGACCCCATGGACCAGCGCACGCCAGGCCCTCCTATCTTATATACTGTACCTTGGTTCAATCATCAAACCAAATGGAGGCTGCAGCCATAAATAAACAAATAAATAAAAATCAAAAGGAAGGTAGCAACTAGAAAAGATCAGCAAGTGTAAGGACGTGTCACTGGAGACCAAAACCAAGATGATTACACTCTTGTATTCCCAACTACTATGTATATGTGTGAAAGTAAAGAAATCTGACAAGAAAAGAATTATTCGCTTGAAATGTGGTGTGGGAGGAGAGCTTTGTGGCCCTGGATGGCCAGAAAGATGAACAAATGGGTCCAAGAGCAAATCAAGCCTGAACTATCCCTGGAGGCAAAAATGTTGAAACTGGGCGCATCCTAAGAAGGTGAGGACAATAATCCCCGGAAAGGTGGAAGGCAGCAGGAAGAGAGGAAGTCCAAAGAGGACATGGAATGACTCCCTAAAGGAAGCTACAGCCTTGACTTTGCAAGTGCTGATTGGGGCTGTTGAGGACAGGACATTGTGGAATCTGTTCATTCATACAGTCACGGTAAATTGCAGGCGACTTGGTGGCATGTTAACAACAGCAACAGCAACAAAAGTACATAGATGTATGGATATATGGGAATACGTGTATTTTAGATGTATAGGAATAGATTTGGGATCCTAGGGAACAGGTTCAGGAGCAGCATGATAACTACTAACTTGGAGGGGAACCAGATGAGGGTGAGGAGGGGGGGAATAATGCAATCATGGGCTACCAGTCCCCACAGCTCCTGTTTCAGAGGCAACATGCCTCCGAGTATCCCTGTTGGTGAGTAAGGTGGTGCTTAATGCTCTTAAGCTCCTGCCCTCCGTTGAGGGTTCCTAAAAGGCATCCGGTTGTCCACAGTGGGAATGGGATGCTGGAGCAGGTGCCTCTTGGGCATGGCTGAGCACAGGTCTCTGGGGTCCTGCTTCAGCTTCATAACCTACATGCAGAGGGTCCCACCCTTGGGTCCCCAGAGGTTGTAGAACCAAAACTCCAAGAAGCTTTGGCCACAAGCTGTCCCGGCCAGGATTTCTGAGAGTTGTAGTCCAAGAACCTCTGGGGAGCAAAGTTTGGGAACCACTGCCCTAGAGGGTTGAGAACAGCACTTCGAAGCATGAAAGGAATTCAGTCCTATCTCAGGTTAGGCTGTGGTTATGATTGCTTCATAGAGCAGGAACAGCATTTTTTAAACAAGGCTCTGAATACAACCGAGCTTTTTGCTTCTATTCAATTACATCCCAAGAAAGTTAGAAACATGGGATTTTACCACAAAGAGCAGTGCAAGCACATAGCAATGATATTCAAAATATCATTCAAATAACTCTCAAACCATCCAGAAACTGTACCTCCCTGTATCATATTAAAGGAAAGGGGAGCTTTTTTTCAAGATACAAACAGGAGCTTTGAAGAGAAAATATTTTTCAGAACTAGGGAAAGGAGGAGATAAACCTCACTGGGCATATTTAATTGCTCGGGGTTTTCCCTCTACATTCATATAAATAACAAAAAAGTGCATATTAAGTGCATCAAAGCAATCAATGGTGTGTCTAGTTTGTTCTTAAGATTTTATTCCTTCCTCTGGAGGCTGAGATGGAGGCTGAATCTCCAAAATTGTGGGTCAGACTTGGAAAGCCATAAATCCTCCTCTAAAAAAAAAGTCAGTGGAATGAACAACCCCTTCCAGGCATGTCAGGGCTGGTTGCTTCCTGTTGGGTCTCTGCTGCTCCAACAAGCTCAGTCGAAACTCCTGGGATTTTGTTTCCCTTTTGTTGGCTGAGATTTCCAACACTCCACTAATTTGTTCCCTCTCTTCGTCTGCCAGGGTCCTGTATCTCACCTGGATCTAGTAAAGAGGATGATGGCATATCCTCTAAGTGTAACTATATTTGGGCCCCATCCATGGAGAAGAGAGCAACTGCTAATTAAATGCTGCTCCAATGAAACCTCCAAGAAGGCCCCTTTGACTCTCTCTTCTTTCTCTTCCTCCTGCAATGTGGCAGATTGGAGGACTTCCACTCCCCCCTGAAGAATCCAGTTGCAAGAAGAGATGGTGAGAGTTCAGAGTAAGAATAATTCCAATGTAAGGTTGCCAAGTCCCGTCCCTCCCCCCATTATTGCTCCTGTACTTTTAAGAATTGCATGGCACAGC